>NC_029794.2:56454097-56494713 GCF_000816755.2 Arachis ipaensis
GGGAGGGGCGGACGGTGGTGGTCAGGAGTTGCCGGCGGTGGCTGCGGTGGGAGGGTGATGGTGGTGAGTGATGGTGACAGTTGCAATGGAAGAGAGGGAGAGAAAAAGATGTTGGAGGGAAGAGAGGAAAAAAAAAACACGCGAGGGGGTTAGGGTTTTCGCGTCAGAGGATTAATGAAATCAAATCCACGCGTACGCGTGGATCACGCCTGGGCGTGGACGGGAGAAAAGTGCATCGATGCGTAAGCGTCATAGACGCGAACGCATGAATGAGAGTAAATGAAGATGACGCGTATGCGTGAGGCACGCATACGCGTCGACACAAATTGTGCTAAACGCACAATTCCGGCGTCGTTTTGGCGCAACTCTTTGTTCAAATTGAGGGGGGCTAAATTTGACATGTGACGCGTACGCATCGCGCACGCCCACGCGTGGTGTGCAATAAATGAAATTGACACGTACGCATCAGGGACGCGTATGCGTGGCTCGAATTGTGCCTCTAGCACACCAGCCGCACGGTTCCATCACAACTTTCTGTTCGTTGGATGGAAGCGCCGAATTGATATCGACGCCCACGCGTGGGTTGGCTTTTCTTCTTTTTTTTTTATGTGCAGAATGCAGATGCTGATGCAGACATTATGAATGAATAGTAATAAAAATAGAATAAAATAAAACTAAGAATAAAACGAAATAAAATAAAATGAAGACTGAAAAAGAACGATCATACCATGGTGGGTTGTTTCCCACCTAGCACTTTTAGTTAAAGTCCTTAAGTTGGACATCTGGTGAGCTCCTTGTCATGGTGGCTTGTGCTTGAATTCGTCTTGAAACTTCCACCAATGCTTGGACTTCCAATAAGCTCTATCAATACTGAGTAGATTTGTCAAGCTTGGATGGAGTTCTTCACAAGCTTTGAGCTCCCAAAGTCGATCCTCTTGTATGCCTGGATCCCAGATCTTGTTTTTACACCCGTCTTGAAGTTGATCATCATGATTCCATCCGGGTGGCAAGCAATCCGAATTCTCACTAAGGCATCCAAACAGCTTCCTAGACCCATTCATTCGAGCTCTACACTAACCCTTGCATTTAGATTTTGAGCTCCCAACCACAACGAACCTAGGATTGTGTTGCCAACCACTAACCATCTCCCTCTTACTCTTAAAGCCACAAAGAGCTCTAAGCTGACCATCTGTCTCAAGTAAACCATATTCAAGTGGGAAAGTAAAGGTCAAGGATAATAATTTTACCCACTTGAATGTTGTATTGGATGGTAATGGCTTTGGGAGAGAGGTTTCCAACAGCTTTGGCAAGGTAATTTCAAGCTCTATTCCCTTGTGTTGTCCCGTAGCAACTTCCACCTCTTTGCGAGCTTCTTCAGTTTCAACCTCTTCCTCTTGGTAGCTTTCTTCCAATTCAAACTCTTCTTCATGGCTTACCAAGGGCATGGGGGGTTGTGCTTCTTCTTCTTTAATCTCCATCTCTTGATCAACCTCTTCAAAGTCTTCAACCATGATATGCCTTGGAGGTTGTACACCCTCCTCTACATCAACATCAAACACCTTGGAAGGAGGCTCTATGACTGGACTTTCCCATGTAGGTTCTACATCTCCTAAGTTTTCAACCACTTCCTCTTCTATGATAATTTCGACTTTCTCTACTTGCTCTAAAACAAAATCTGACTCCTCCTTGATGTCTTCCTTCACTAATTCTTCAACCACTTCTTCATCTTTAAGGGTCTCTGCTACCTCCACCTTTAGGGCCTCCTCTAGCTTCTTATGAAGTATGAATTTGTGAAGACGATCCCTTCTCTCTTGTTCCAGTCAATAGCATAATTGGGATCATCTTGCTCTTGGATTGATGGACATGGGTATTCTTGCACGGAGGGTGGTTGTGCACTAAAGCTTGAGGGTTGAATATTGGAGGTAGAGGGTTGGTTCCTGCGGGATATAAGATATTGGAGTTTAGAGGTGACACCAATGAGATTAGAGATAAGTGTGTTGTTATCCAACGAAGGTTGGGGTGGATAGGAGGGTTCATTTTTTGGGAGAAAGGGCTCATGATAGGAAGGTGGTTCATCTTGATAAGGATATGGAGATGGTGTATATTGAGGTGGTGGTTCTTGGGGGTAATTATGTTGGAATGGGGGTGGATTGATAAACCCCGATTTCGTGATTTATCTTGTGCTTATTTTGGGGGATTTTGTCACTTTTTCTCGCATTTATTCAATGAAATAGCATGGTTTTGTAATTCCCCCTTGAATTTTGCTTAAGTGTAAAAACATGCTTTTTAGGCCCTAAATTGGTGATTTTAATTCACTTTAATTCCATTCGATGCCTTGATGTGTTTGATGAGTGATTTCAGGTCCGTAAGGCAAGTATTGGATGGAAGAAATGAGGAGAAAAGCATACAAAAAGGGAGAATGCATGGAGAAACAAAGATTGGGAATGCACCAAAGGACGCGCAAGCACACCAGGCGCGCGTGCGCAAAAGTGATTTCGCCTATGGACGCGCTCGCGTACATGCCGCGTCCGCACGGGTTAAGTATTTGCCAGCGACGCGCAAACGCACATGGCGCGCGCGCACCGATACTCTCACGTGGCCCACTTGAAGGCAAAACGCTGGGGGGGGGGCGATTTCTGAGCTACCCAGGCCCAAATCCAACTTGTTTCTGAGTGTATTTCATGCAGAATTGAAGTCCAAGCAAAGGGGGAGCAATTGTTTGTAGCATTAGCAACATGTAGATTAGTTTCTAGAGAGAGAAGCCCCCTCTTCTCTCTAGAATTAGGTTAGGTTTAGGTTAGATTATCATAGATCCATGTTTAATTTCTTGCTTTTATCTTGTTTCTTCTACATTTCCATGCTCTAGTAATGTAATCTTCTTGATTCTCTTATTAATTTCTCTTTTGAGCATCTTTTTGTGGTTGATGAACACTTGTTGTATTTGAATTTTTCTTTAATGAGATTTGATGTTTGATGTTCTTTTGATGTTGATTTGAGTTGTGATTTACTTTTCTTGCAATTAGTAGTTGGTAGATTTATATTTCTTGCACTTTTACTATGCTTTCATTGTATGCCTTCCAAGTGTTTGATAAAATACTTGGAAGGATGTTAGAGTAGATTTTGAGCATTCTTGGCTTGGAAAGAGTAATTAGGTGATCTTGAGTCATGAAAACCCAACTTATGTTGGTGATCTAGAGTTGTTAGCAAATATTGTTTCCATTGACGCTAATCTTTTGCTAATTTAATTAGTAAGTTGATTAGGACTTTTGGATTGAGATTAGCTAGTCTTATTAGACTTTCTCTCATGGAAGATAATATGATACCTTCTTCCATTTGTTGGAGTTGACTAAATAAGATGAATTAATCAATGTATGACTAGGATAGAAAGCCTATGATCTCAATCCTTGCCATGAATGTCTCTCTTTATCACTTGCTTTCTCTTATTTACTTGTCTTCTTTAAATACTTGCATGATTTACTTTTCTTGTCATTTATTTTCCGCCTCTTATAAACAAAACCCCTTGTCCATTTCATAGCCAATAATCATACACTTCATTGCAATTTCTTGTGAGACGATCCGGAGTCTAAATACTCCGGTTAATTTTTATTTGGGGTTTGTTCTTTGACACAACCAAATTTTAATTTGATTCGAGGATTAACTATTGGTTTGGACTATACTAGCAACGAAATTATTTTGTGGAATTCCGAACCGATATAAATCCTTGTGTCAAATTAATGGCGCCATTGCCGGGGAGCCAATGGTGCTATGTTATTGGCTATTGTACATATTGTGAATAGCTTGAACTTTGGTTTGTTTGCCAGTTTTTGCTAGTTAGGATTTTATCTTCTTTATTTCTTATTGCCCTTTGTCTTTATTTTCTATTTCATTATGAATTCTCATCCTTTTGGCTATGAGTATAGTTTAAACTATGTTGTAGGAAATGGAAGCTCCAATGAGGATATGCATCAGGGATTCGGGAATCAAGGATGGGAGGAACCTCAAGCTTATGAACAACTTTCATGGCAACAACCTCCTACGAACTCTTATGGGTATAATTCCGATCCTAACGTACACTAGTTCAATGTGTGTGATGACCCTTGTTGTGGTTGTCAACCACAATCATCATATGCATGTGACCCCATTCCTCAATATAGCCATGCATCATACTCACAAGCCTCACACCACCATTCCACTCTACATGACCATAACTCATACATACCATATCGACCACCGTTCGAATCACATATGGAATGACCACCATCCCAATACCAATATCCCCAAGAACCACAATTTCCATACACACCACCTCAAGAACTCCACCAACACGAACCACCTTCCGATTACAACAATCTTCCCTTAACCGAAGAACCCTCTCTTCCACCACCACCTCCCGACGAAGCCTTCATATTAGAACTGAGAGACCTTGAATCTCGCATCTTAAGGTGGCAAGAGGAGGATGAAACTAAGTTTAAGGAGCTAAGAGTAAAGATAGCTAGCATGGTAGAAGCCGTGAATCACTTAACGTCTCACCTGAGTTCATGCACTTTAAGTACCCTCATTGTTGAATGTGGAGAAATAATCAAGGAGCTTAGTGAGAGTATGAGCTTGAAGCTCCATGGTGAGGAAGGAGAATTGAAGCAGGAAGGACAACAAGGGGAGAAGATAGAGATTAGCAAACAAAAGGAAGTAGTGGATGGATGTTTGGGATACGTTGAGCACATAAAGGAATCTCGAATTGAAGAACCCTCTTCCAAGAAGCTTGAAGGGGATGTCGAAGAAAAGAGTAATGTTGCAGAAGTAAACACAGAGTCGAAGGAAATTGATCAAGAAGTAGGTTCCATCACTAGTGATTTTTTACCCATGTTGATCAACCCCCTTGATGATCTTGTTGAACCCTTCCCCAGTGGATTAGAAAGCAAGGTTGAGGAAGACTTGAAACCTCCAAGGCCTACTGAAGATGAAGAACTAGGAGAAGTATTCCAAGCAACAAGCGCTCCTATCTATGATGATTCCGAATCAACATATGATCCGTCCGAGTTTGAAGAGTCCTTCCCCAAAATGTCTAGATTCGATGATGAGGTAGATTTTACTTTACCTCCTATCTATGATGAGAGTGATGGGGAAGAAATAGAAGAAATTGGTGAAGAAGGATGTGAACTTGAGGAAGCTCGGCATAAGGAGGAACTTGAAGAACCTCGCCAAGTGGTGAAAACCTCTAGAAGAGGATGGACGGGAGTAGAGCATGCTTTATCAAGATCTTTGGGAACTTCCCCACCTAGTTGGTTATCCAATCCTTCACTTGAGTGGGTAAAACTTCTAACTCTCAGCTTTACTATCCCACTTGAGTATGGTTTGCTTGAAACGGATGGCCAACTTAGGATGCTTTGTGGAATTAAGCGAAAGAGGAGGATGTTTGGTAGTTGGCGTTCTAAATCTAGGCTCATTATGGTGGGAAGCTCGAAATTGGAGAGCATGGGTTGGTGTAATGCTCGATTAATTGGGTCTAGGAGAGTAGTTTGGTGCTTCCACGAGAATTCTGTTTTCTCGTCGCCCGAACAAAGTCAAGGCAATCAACTAGAAGATGGGTGCGAGGACAAGATATGGGATCCTGGATTATCTTATGATAGTCAATCTCGGGAGCTCACGTCTTGGAAAGGACCTCACCAAAGCTTAATGAAGAAGGTTGGAACTTCTGACAACCAAATGAAGGACAAGCACTCTTGGAGGTTCAAGGATGAACACAAGCATAAGCCACCTTGACAAGAAGCCTCCTAATGTCCAACTTAAGGACTTAAACTAAAAGTGCTTGGTGGGAGACACCCCACCATGGTAAACTCTTTCCATTCTCTTGTAGATATAATGAGTGAATGAATTGGGTTCCATTGTATATAGTTTCTTTACTTCTTGGTATATTTCCATTTGCTTGCTAAGGTGTTTATACATTCCATGCTTTAATAAGGGATAATTCTTTGAATTGAGTTTTTGCTTGAATTGCAAGTTTTCTCAAGTTATTTGAAGAATCCCCTATGTTTCAAAATATGCTTAATCTTGCATCTTAGCTAGTTTAGAGTTTCAGAGAAGAATGGGAAGGTTATGAGTTCTCTTTGACGCTCATAAAAAAAAACCAACCTACGCGCAAGCGCAAAGCGCGCGCGCGTAGGCTGTTCATTTCAACTATCTGGGCCAAGGACCAGAGAGTTGTGCCACTTTTGGGCCAACTCTGTGTCTCAATCCACGCGGACGCACGCTGTACGCGTTCGCGCCACTCCCTGTTTCTTCATACACGCGTTGGCGTACTTCGCGCCTCCGCGCCCATTCCATAAGCTCATACCATCCACCCGAACGCGAACAGTGTGCGCCCGCGTCGATGTGTTTTAGTATCACTCAGGCCAAGGGACCCGAGAGTTGTGCCAACTCTGGGCCTCTTTTGTGCCTCTGGCCCAGCATACCCGTGCGGACGCGCACTGTACGCGTCCGCGCCAACCCTTAACTCGCCCATATACGCGTAGGCGCGTATGGCGCTTTCGCGCCATCTCCCTATTTCTATCACCCACGCGGATGCGCACGGTACGCGCTCGCGTGGATTTAAAAACTCCATTTAACTAGAGACGCGAAGCTCTAGCGCATTCGCGCAACACCCCCTTCGTCCCCAACGTTCCATTTCTCTTCCACCAACACCTCCCCCCTCTGTTCAGCAATCAGTGGCTGCCCTCCGGCGAGCGACCACGACCACCACCGCCATCACCGCGTAACCTCCACTCTCTCACTCTCTCTCACTCCACTCGACCCCTCTCTGTCTCAGCTCTCTCTCTCCTGAGGTCCAGCACGACATTCCACAACCAGTACCTGAGCCACAGCCAGTACCACCTCCAGTCCTACAGCCCGAGCCTGAGCATGAGCCACAGCCTGATGCGATTGTTGACCCTCATCCCGAGCTTCAGTAGTAGCATCGAGGACGATGCTTAATTCTAAAGTGTGGGGAGGTCACCGTTCGTGACTGGTGTTTGCATCCATGTGGTGAACTTTCAGACTTTTATCTCTATTCGCTACTACTTTATTTTGTTTTATTCTGCGCTTTATGTTTTAGATCATTTTGGAATTATTGTACATATTTATGCTATTGTAGATACTTTTATTTTGGTTGCGCAAGGAGGCTAGGACCTGGCAGCAGATATTTGCCCACTACGTCTTGTTTACCACTCACTTCTCAGAGATTCCGATGGATATGCTGATTCTGATTGGGTGTGTCATGGAGGGGAAAGAGGTGTATTTCCCCCGACTGATTAGGCATAGCATGTGGAGAGCTCATATCTGTGGCTTGCTACCATTTTCTACACTGGTTACTAGTTTAGCTGAGCTAGCTGATGTCCCGTGGGAGGACGACGACGTGACACCACCACCCCCAGATGACGACGACAAGGAAGTTACTATTCCATGGGGTGGATGGGTGCACAAGAAGCCCCCGACCAGACGTCGTTCTCGGGCTAGAGCGGTAGTTGATGCAACCAGACCCTTTTCCTCCACAGCAGCAGAACCCTCTTCATACACAGCAGCCGCAACATCCTTACCATCGCCACCACCAGCATCTGAGCCGACTTATCTGTTAGTGCAGCACCTTCTTCGCTTCATGGTGAGCTTTGAGTGTCGTGTCATGCGACGTCTTGACTGCATAGACCAGGTGTTTGCATCGCAGGGCATTGAGCCCCCTCCACTTCCAGAGTCTCCCGCTTCTGAAGAGTAGGATCAGGAAGAGGAGCATAGTAAGGAGCCGACACAGCAGGAGGCACCACCAGAGACGCAGGCCATCACTGAGGTCCAGCAGCCTTCTGAGGTCTAGCATGACATTCCAGAGCCACAACCAGTATCTGAGCCATAGCCAGTACCACCTCCAGTCCTACAGCCCGAGCCTGAGCATGAGCCACAGCCTGGTGCGATTGTTGACCCCCATCCCGAGCTTCAGTAGTAGCATCGAGGACGATGCTTAATTCTAAAGTGTGGTGAGGTCACCGTTCGTGATCGGCATTTGCATTTATGTGGTGAACTTTCAGACTTTTATTTCTATTCGCTACTACTCTATTTTGTTCTATTCCACACTTTATGTTTTAGATCATTTTGGGATTACTGTACATATTTATGCTATTGTAGATACTTTTATTTTGGTTGTGCACACTCTTAGTATATATATATATGCTTTGCATCTTAGTTGTTGAGTGTGATTAGAAAATAATTTCTGGATTGCTAAAAATCTAGTCAACCCTTTTTATATAAGAAATGCATTTTGATTGAAAAAGGGGTAAACTAGGAGAATTTTTAAAATTTTCTAAATCACAATGTTGCGTTAGGATAAGCGTAGTCAATATGATGAAAATTTTCAAGAAATTCATTTTTAGGGCACCACCCCAATTGGTTGAATTTTTTTTAGAACTTGCTTGAGCTATATACTTGTGGATCATGTTTTGAGCTGAGAACACAAGCATGTGAGAATCGAGCCTAATTGTGTGGTTGCATCATACATAACCACTTACTTCCATTCTTGTGTGCATTATTCTCCTCCTATGATTTTAATCCTTGATTTGTTTAATTCTATATGTCCATTAATTTGTGTATACATGCATTTATATGATTGAGGCCATTGTTCAAATAGCTCACTTACCCAAATAGCCTACCTTTTATCTTCCATTGTTAGCCAAATTTTGAGCCTATGCTTGACCCATTTGTTCTTAATTGTAGCACATTACAAACCTAAGCGAAAAAAAAAAAACAATAAATATCCCTTATTTTGGATCTTTGATTAGCCTAGGCTAGTGAGAGTGTTTATCATCTGATTTTGGGAAAGTTGAGAATATTGGGTAGAGATAAAAATGTGTTTATGTTTCTTGTTGAAAAATATTGGGAATTGGGTATATATTCATGTATTAATCATGTGTAAACCATATGAATTGATGCTCTTGTATATATATATATAAATAAAAAAATAAAATTTTTTTTAATAAATTTCTCATATATAAAAGAAAGAAAAAAAAAAGTAATAAAAAGGGGACAAAATGCCCCAAAGCTCAAAGTTAAATAAGAGTCAATGCATAGGTGTGGTGATCAAAAAGAGAGTACATGAGTGTGTGAGAAAAGTGAAGAATGGGTAGTTAGGTTTGTTTAGAATTATGTAGGCTGTCATAGGTTAGGTGGGAAGTTTAAGCTAATCAAAGATTCAAATCTCAAGCTCACTTGACCATATGCATCTTACCTTAACCCTAATCCCATTACAACCTATGGGAAAGACCTCATGATATTTGTATGCATGCATAAAGTAATTGTTGACTGTTAGATGAAAAACAAATCTTGGAAAGTATGATCAGGGGAGAATTGAGTGAATCAACCCCATACACTTGAGTGCTTAGAGCGGATACACATCCGGCGAGGGTTCAATCGCTCAACTACATGTTTCCACCCATGATCATCTTTTCTTGCAAGTTTGGGAACTCTTTCAATGATTCAATCCAATTGTGGTTTGCTTGATTGCTAATACCTTAGCCCTTGTGCTTATATGCGTATTCTTGGAGGTTGATTTATTTTGACTAAGCCATTGCATCATGTAGATAGATTACATTTATTAGTTGCATTGAATAAATGTTAATACCCTTTTGCTTCTTCTTGATTCTAGCATGAGGACATGCTTAGTTTAAGTGTGGGGAGATTTGATATACCCCGATTTCGTGATTTATCTTGTACTTATTTTGGGGGATTTTGTCACTTTTTCTTGCATTTATTCAATGAAATAGCATGGTTTTGTAATTTTCCCTTGAATTTTGCTTAAGTGTAAAAACATGCTTTTTAGGCCCTGAATTGGTGATTTTAATTCACTTTAATTCTATTCGATGCCTTGATGTGTTTGATGAGTGATTTCAGGTCTGTAAGGAAAGTATTGGATGGAAGAAATGAGGAGAAAAGCATACATAAAGGGATAATGCATGGAGAAACAAAGATTGAGAATGCACCAAAGGACGCGCACGCGCACCAGGCGCACGCGCGCAAAAGTGATTTCGCCTATGGACGCGCTCACGTACATGCCGCGTCCGCGCGGGTTGAGTATTTGCCAGCAACGTGCACGCGCACATGGCACGCACGCGCCGATACTCTCACGTGGCCCACTTGAAGACAAAATGCTGGGACGATTTCTGAGCTACCCAGGCCCAAATCCAACTTGTTTCTGAGTGTATTTCATGCAGAATTGAAGTCCAAGCAAAGGGGGAGCAATTGTTTGTAGCATTATCAACATGTAGGTTAGTTTCTAGAGAGAGAAGCTCCCTCTTCTCTCTAGAATTAAGTTAGGTTTAGGTTAGATTATCATAGATCCATGTTTAATTTCTTGCTTTCATCTTGTTTCTTCTACGTTTCCATGCTCTAGTGATGTAATCTTCTTGATTCTCTTGTTAATTTCTCTTTTGAGCATCTTTTTGTGGTTGATGAACACTTGTTGGATTTGGATTTTTCTTTAATAAGGTTTGATGTTTGATGTTCTTTTGATGTTGATTTGAGTTGTGATTTACTTTTCTTGCAATTAGTAGTTGGTAGATTTATATTTCTTGCACTTTTACTATGCTTTCATTGTATGCCTTCCAAGTGTTTGATAAAATGCTTGGAAGGATGTTAGAGTAGATTTTGAGCATTCTTGGCTTGGAAAGAGTAATTAGGTGATCTTGAGTCATGAAAACCCAACTTTTGTTAGTGATCTAGAGTTGTTAGCTAATATTGTTTCTATTGACACTAATCTTTTGCTAATTTAATTAGTAAGTTGATTAGGACTTTTGGATTGAGATTAGCTAGTCTTATTATACTTCTCTCATGGAAGATGATATGATACATTCTTCCAATGTTGGAGATGACGTAATAAGATAAATTCTTATTTATATTTGTGACATGATTAATTAGTCTTGTTTGACTTTCTCCCTATGTGAAGATGACATGATACCTTCTTCCATTTGTTGGATTTGACTAAATAAGATGAATTAATCAATGTATGACTAGGATAGAAAGCCTATGATCTCAATCCTTGCCATGAATGTCTCTCTTTATCACTTGCTTTCTCTTATTTACTTGTCTTCTTTAAATACTTGCATGATTTACTTTTCTTCTCATTTATTTTCCGCCTCTTATAAACAAAACCCCTTGTCCCCTTCATAGCCAATAATCATACACTTCATTGCAATTCCTTGTGAGACGACCCAGAGTCTAAATACTCCGGTTAATTCTTATTTGGGGTTTGTTCTTTGACACAACCATATTTTAATTTGATTTGAGGATTGACTATTGGTTTGGACTATACTAGCAACGGAATTATTTTGTGGAATTCTGAACCGGTATAAATCCTTGTGTCATGGGTCTATGTATGGTTTATATGGTTTATATGGTGGTTGGTTGGGTGGATAAGGGTTAGGATCATGTGAGGGTGTTTGGTAGTAGGGGGCTTGTGAGTGTGGTAGTTCAAAGCTATGTTGAGGAGGGGGTTCATAAGCATATGGTGGGGCTTGTTGGTAACTACAAGGGGGTCCACCATATTCATCGTCTTCGTACGCACCCTGGAATGGCTCTTGACCATAGTAATTTGGTGGAGGTTGGTTGTCACAAAAAGGTCCACCATAACTATTGTCTTGGTATGCATCATATAATAGTTGTTGGTTATAGCGCATTGGAGGGGGTTGTTGCCAAGAGGGTTGATCAAATCCTTGTGGCTCCTCTTATCTTTGATTGTTCCAACCTTGATGCATGTTCTCATTATAGCACCTGATGACTTGCATCATCTACCCATTTTTCTTGCATAAAAAAGACCATAAAAGAGCATAATCTCATTAGATCATTGCAATTCATGCATTATTTGATGAACATTATAGTACATTGCTTTGAAATGAGTTTATGCTGAATTTCAGGTAAAAAAGACATCAAAAAGGGGAAGAAAACAACAAAACAAGCTGGGCGTGTGAAACTGGCATGCCACTTGGAGCAAATGCCACAAATTTGCATTGGCGTGGCACACCAGAAGCTGGGCCTGGTATGCCAGTACTAAAGTCCAGAGAGGATCCTCCAAGCATTTATATGGGCGTGGCACGTCAGTACAACTTTCCAGAGAGTAACAATGAAGGCCACTAAAGGGGTGTGGCACGCCAGGATGGGCGTGGCACGCTTAACCCAGCACTTGAGCCATGGGCGTACCACTTGGTATCGAAGGCGTGGCACGCCAGCTTTAAAAATCACTGGGGCGTGCCACTTGAGGAGTTAAGCGTGGGACGCCAAGCTGAGAAGGCCACAAATGAATGGGCGTTCCACTTGAGCAGTATGGCGTGGCACGCTAGTACTAAATTCCAAAGAAGAGGTTGAAGGATAGAAAGGCTGGGCGTGCCACTTGAGATCAAAGGCGTGGCACGCCAATCTTCCACCCTTACTTGGGAGTGCCACTTGAGCATCCGGGCGTGGCACGCCAAGGTACAAAGAAGGCCAAAGCAAAGGCTGGGCGTGCCACTTGGTGACGAAGGCGTGACACGCCAACTCAAAATTCTCAACTGGGCATGCCATTTGAATGTTGGGCGTGGCACGCCAGCTACTGGAACCAAGGCAAATGATGGGCGTGACACCCTAACCTCTGGGTGTGGCACGCTGGTTATGTTTTCCAGAGAGGGAGGTAGAATGCAACTACGTGGGCGTGCCACTTGGCATCGAAAGCATGGTACGCCAGCTTTAAAAATCACTTGGGTATGCCACTTGAGTCTCAGGCGTGGCACGCCATCATCACCAATCAACCAAGAGAAGACCTGGGCATGCCACTTGAGTTCTGGGCGTGGCACGCCAAGCAAAGGAGCTAAACACATGAGGGGCGTGGCATGCCAGACCCTGGGCGTGCCATGCTAGTTCAACTTTCCAGAAGCTAAAGAGAATAGGGAAAAGGCCTAGGCATGCCACTTGAGCTCGAAGGCGTGGCACGCCAGGCTAGCCAAGGCTTTAAAGAACCTTGGGCGTGCCACTTGGGCTCGAAGGCGTAGCACGCCAGGCTAACACAAGTGATCAAAAGACCCTGGGCGTGCCACTTGGGCTCGAGGGCGTGGCACGCCAGGGATGCTAATGAGGGAGGGCGTGCCACTTGAGAGTTGTGTGTGGCACGCCAAGCCAGAATCAGAGCAAGGCGTGGCACGCCACTGAAGCGCCAAGCACACGCCAGCTGTGAGATCATGTTTATTGAGTTTCTTTTCCCTCCAAAATAGAATTTTCTTTTCACTTTTGTATTTTCTTTATTTGCTAGTGCTAGGAGTAGTATAAATACCCCCTGAAAGTACTGAAAAAGGGGTTAAGCAGTTGAGCTATTAGTTGAAGCATAGTGAGATTCACTTTTCTATCTCTTACTTTTCCTTGAGCTTTGAGTAGCTAAATTTCCTCTCATTGAGATAGGGAGCTCTGTTGTACTTGATGGATTAATGATAGTGAATTTCTTCTTCTCTTTATCTTCTCTTTAATTTGCTAGAAGGAATTTTGTTCTTCATGCTAGTGTTCAATCACCTTGGAAAAGGGGTTGAATACAAAATGGGTTTCATGGGAACCTTGGAAAAGAAAACATGAAATCATGCTAGAAATCCCTTCTCACACTTGAGTGGGTTTTGGTGTTTGGATATGGTGACATAAAATCCTCCCTCTACTTGGACCTATGATGATGTGTGGTATAATCAGGGACCAAGCATATCTCTCTTCATGAGCAATTAGACCAAGGAATTGGCTATTGATCAAGATCTGAGAGATTGAATCACCAAGGGATTGGGGCTCAATCAATCATGATTGCCAAGAGGTCAATGAGTTGCATGATTGAAGAGGATATGAGCTGGATTTAATCCTAAGAGACAACATCTCCTGATCTCAATGAATTCCCCTATTCTTATCTTCCATTTTCTTTATAGCTTTCTTTTACATTCTGCAATTTTCCATTTCCATTTACAGTTAAGTCATTTAAGTTTCTGCTCTTTACTTTCTTTCCATTTTCAATTCTGCCATTTACTGCTTTCCTTTACTTTTAAGTCATTTATATTTCTGTACATTTACAATTCTGCAATCACAATCTATTCTACTTAGCTTGACTAACTCACCAATTGATTAAAATTGCTCAAATCTAACAATCTCTGTGGATACGATCCCACTCCACTGTGGGTTATTACTTGACGATAATTTTGGTGCGCTTGCCAAAAGAACGGATTCACCATTTTTATATGGGAGTGAATTCGGCTCATCAAGTTTTATGGTGCCATTGCCGGGGATTGGTTTGAATTTGACAATGATTAAATTGATTGGAGAGCTAGATTAAGCATTTTTTATTCCCTTGTTATTTTCTTTTTTAGCTCTTTATTTTTCTGTCCACTCTGTTTTCCTTATTTTTACTTTGATTATTTTAGCTATTCATTGTTCATATTTCCATTCTTCTAATTGTTTGATTAATTGCATCAACCAAGTTAACCACTAACCTTAACTATAGTGATTCTTTCACTTGTCCTCTACTTGCTGTTTGTTGAATGCATGACAGGTACAAGGGGAAAAACTTTATCCTCTTTTGATAGTGAACCTGAGAGGACCTTCCTTAGATTAAGGAGGGAAGCAAGAGGCAAGGGCATAGTTGGAGAGGAACCAGTGGAGGAAGATCTGAGAACCACCATGGATGACGAAGTGCAAGACAATGTTGGAGGAGATGCTGCGAATCATGTTGGGAAAGAGAGGAGAGTCATAGGCTCTTACATCAACCCAAATCCAGAAAACTGTGGCAGTAGCATTCTCAAACCAACAATCCATGCTAACAACTTTGAGTTAAAACCTCAACTCATCACACTTGTCTAGAATGATTGTTCATATGGAGGAGGAGCCCAGGAGGACCCAAACCAATATCTCACTACATTCTTGAGGATTTGTGACACTGTAAAGTCCAATGGTGTGCACCCTGACACCTACAAGCTACTTTTGTTCCCTTTCTCACTCAGAGATAAGGCAGCAAAGTGGTTGGAAGCATTTCCCAAAGAGAGCTTAACCACATGGGATGATGTTGTAAACAAATTTCTAGCAAGATTCTACCCTCCACAGAGAGTCAACAGGTTGAGAGCTGAGGTGCAAACTTTCAGACAACAAGACGGTGAAACACTCTATGAGGCCTGGGAGAGGTTTAAAGATTTGACAAGGAAATGCACACCAGATATGTTCAATGAGTGGGTGCAACTACACATCTTCTATGAAGGGCTGTCATATGAGTCAAAGCAAGCAGTAGATCATTCTTTTGGAGGTTCACTCAATAAGAAGAAAACCATTGAAGAAGTCATAGATGTCATAGAGACTGTTGCTGAGAATGAGTACTTCTATGCTTCAGACAGAACTCAAAAGAGAGGAGTAATAGAGCTCAATTCAATGGATGCCCTACTGGCTCAAAATAAATTGATCACTGCACAACTAGCAGCCTTGACCAAGAAGATGGAGAGTAATCAAGTCTCAGCCATTCAAGCCCAAGTCCCTCAACAAGAAGGAGATGCACTAGAGGTTGAAGGTGAATGAGAGCAAGCTAATTATGTGAACAATTCTAGACCACCATATGATCCGAATTCCAAGACATACAACCCAGGTTGGAAGAACCACCCAAATTTTGGGTGGGGGAACAAACAAAGCCACAATCAAGATCATACCCAGTCATACCAAGCCAATCAATACCACAATCACAACCCCAACCATCAATCAAGCAATAACAGACCTACCACAATGCATAAAACACATCATATCATTCCACTCAGCAAATACACAACAACCACCATCAAAACATATCAACCTCAACCATGCAACCATGTGAGATCAAGAGCAACTTTGAGAGAGTAGAAGCTGCAATAGCATAACTGTCATCACAGCTGACAGGAGCTATTTCCACTCTTTTGGAGAGATAAACACAAGATGACAAGAGGATAGATGCCAACCAAGAAGAGTACAAATCAAATCTAAAGAATCAAGGCGCAGCTATTTCAAAATTAGAAGCACAAGTGGGGATCCTATCCAAGTAAATTCCTATGTCTACACATATCTTTCCCAGTGATACCATGGCTAACCCAAGAGGAAAATGTAAGGCCATCACACTTAGAAGCGGAAAAGTTGTAGAAGAAGCAACCCCAAGCCAGAGTAACCAAGAAAAAGGAGCTGCAGAAAAGCTTGAAAATAAAGACGAAGAGGAGACCCTTGCCCCATCCTCACCAAAGCCAGTCTTGAAGCCTTATGTGCCAAAGGCACTATATCCACAAAGGCTGAGGAAGGATGGGAAGGATGGCCAGTTCTCTAGATTCTTAGAGATCTTCAAGAAGCTCCAAATCAACATACCATTTGCTGAGGCATTGGAGCAAATGCCACTCTATGCCAAATTTCTAAAGGAGCTCATGACAAGAAAAAGAAACTGGGGAGAAAAGAGACCATAATGCTAACTGAGAAATGTAGTACCATAATACAAAAGAAGCTATCCCAAAAAATGAAAGACCCAGGGAGTTTCCAAATCCCCTGCATCATAGGGGATATCAACATCGAGAAGGCCTTGTATGACTTGGGAGCTAGCATCAATCTTATGTCCCTAACCATGATGAAGAGGGTAAAGATTGAGGAAGCCAAGCCAACAAGAATGACACTCCAGTTGGCTGACAGAATATTCAAGTTCCCACATGGGGTAGTGGAAGACTTGTTGATGAAGGTGGGAGAGTTCATTTTCCCAGCTGACTTTGTTGTGCTGGATATGGAGGAAGAGACTAACACATCAATCATCATAGGAAGGCCATTCCTAGCTACTGCTAGAGCCATCATTGATGTGCAAAAAGGGAAATTAGTCTTGAGATTACATGAAGAGAAGATGGTCTTCAATGTCTTTAAGGCAATGAGTTACCCCAAGAAATCCATAAGAGAATGCATGATGGTAGACACCATAAAACAAATAGTTCAAGGAGTTTTGGAAGAAGAACAATGTGAAGAAACTATTGAGTTAGAGCAGCAAGTATCAAGTAGAGAACTACCATAAGGAACCATGGAGAATTCAATCATATTGAACCCCAAAGACATCAAGGAAGTGGAGGCACCAAAACTAGAGCTAAAGACCTTATCACCAAGCTTGAAATATGTATATTTGGGTGACAACAACATTTACCCAGTGATCATCAATTCAAGCTTGAGTAAGGAGCAAGAAGAGGAGCTTATCCAAGTACTGAAACAACACAAGGATGCTATAGGTTGGACACTTGCAGACTTAAAAGGAATCAGTCCTTCAATGTGCATGCATAAGATCTTACTTGAAGAGGATGCTAAGTCCTCAAGACAGCAACAAAGAAGGCTGAATCCAACCATGAATGAAGTGGTCCAAAAAAAAAATGTTAAAGTTGTGGCAAGCAAGGGTGATTTACCCCATCTCAGACAGCCCTTGGTGAGCCCTGTGCAAGTAGTTCCTAAGAAAGGAGGGATCACTGTTGTGCCAAATGAGAAGAATGAGCTGATACCAACAAGAACAGTGACTAGTTGGCGCATGTGAATTGATTATAGGAAGCTTAATGAAGCCACCAGGAAGGATCACTTTTCCTTACCTTTCATGGATCAGATGCTTGAAAGATTGGCCGAACATGAATACTATTGCTTCCTAGACGGTTATTCGGGTTACAACCAAATAGTTGTAGACCCCAAGGACCAGGAGAAAACTTCATTTACTTGCCCATATGTTGTCTTTGCTTATAGGAGAATGCCCTTTGGATTGTGCAATGCACCTGCAACATTCCAAAGGTGCATGCTCTTCATATTTTCAAACATGATTGAAAGATTCATTGAAGTATTTATGGATGACTTCTCTGTATTTGGTAACTCATATTCTAACTGCTTACACCACTTAGCCTTGGTGCTAAAGAGATGCCAAGAAACCAACCTTGTTTTAAATTGAGAAAAATGCCACTTCATGGTTACAGAAGGGGTGGTTCTTGGTCATAAGATCTCAAAAAGGGGTATAGAGGTGGACAAGACTAAGGTGGAGGTGATTAAAAAATTACCCCCACCTTGCAATGTCAAAGCAATTAGAAGTTTTCTAGGACATGTTGGTTTCTACAGGAGGTTCATTAGAGACTTCTCCAAGGTTGCCAAACCTTTGAGCAACCTACTTGTCTCTAATGTACCATTTGTTTTTGATACTGAATGCATGCTAGCTTTTGAAGAACTTAAGAGTAAACTCTCCTCTACGCCTATTATAACTCCACCATGTTGGGATTTACCTTTTGAGTTGATGTGTGATGCATCAGATTTTGCTGTGGGTGCTGTTTTAGGACAGAGGAAGGACAAATTGGTGCATGTCATTTATTATGCTAGCAAGGTTCTTAATGAGAATCAAAAGAACTATACCCCTACAGAGAAGGAATTACTTGCCATTGTCTTTGCTTTTGATAAATTTAGATCATATCTTATTGGCTCTAAAGTAATCGTATTCACTGATCATGCAGCACTCAAATACTTGCTCACCAAACAAGAGTCCATGCCCAGACTAATAAGATGGATTCTGCTACTCCAAGAGTTTGACATTGAAATTAAAGATAGGAGTGGAGCAGAAAACAAGGTGGCTGACCACCTATGAAGGATTCCACAAGAAGAAGATGGGGCACACCAAGTTGCAGTGAATGAAAGTTTTCCTGGTGAGCAGTTGATGATGATTCAAGAGACTCCTTGGTTCGCAGACATAGCCAACTTCAAGGCTATTGAGGAACTACCAACTAACATCAACAAGCATATAAGGAAAAAGCTAATCAAAGATTCTGAACACTACATCTGGGATGAGCCCTATTTGTTCAAAAAGTGTGCTGATGGAATCTTGAGAAGGTGTATTTCCCATGAGGAAGGACAAGAAGTGCTTTGGCAATGTCATGGATCTGCATATGGAGGCCATTTTAGTGGGAAAAGAATTGCAGCCAAGGTGCTACAATGTGGGTTCTACTGGCCAACCATTTTCAAAGATGCAAAGGACTTGGTGATAAGATGTGATGAATGCCAAAGGGCTGGCAATCTATCCAAGAAAAATGAGATGCCACAGAGGTTCATAATGGAGTTAGAATTGTTTGATGTGTGGGGAATTAATTTTATGGGACCTTTCCCATCCTCATACTCAAACAGTTATATATTGGTGGCTGTAGATTATGTGTTAAAGTGAGTAGAAGTCATAGCCACTCTAACAAATGACAAAAAGGTCGTAATGAGCTTTTGGAGGAAGAACATCTTCAGTAGATTTGGAGTGCCTAGAGCCCTCATCAGTGATGGAAGGACGCACTTCTGCAATAGGCAACTTGAAGCACTCCTCTCTAAGTATGGAGTCAAGCACAAGGTGGCAACTCCATACCACCCACAGACCAACGGGCAAGCAGAGATTTCAAATAGAGAGTTCAAAAGAATCCTTGAAAAAACTGTTGAAAGCGCAAGAAAGGATTGGTCTAAGAAGCTGGATGATGCATTATGGGCCTACAGGACAGCCTTCAAAACACCTATTGAGATGTCTCCATACCAATTGGTGTTTGGTAAGGCTTGTCACTTACCAGTTGAGCTTGAACATAGAGCATTTTGGACTCTGAAAATGTTGAACTTTGATGAGCAAGCTGCTGGAGAAAGGAGGCTTATGCAACTGAATGAGTTGGAGGAGTTTAGGAATAAAGCATATGAGAGTGCAAAGATCTACAAAGAAAATACAAAAAGGTGACATGATCAGAAGATAGCAAGGAGGGAGTTCACTGAAGGACAAAAGGTGCTGCTGTACAATTCAAGACTCAAGTTCTTCCCTGGAAAGCTTAAGTCTCGATGGTCAGGACCCTTCACCATCCTCAAGGTGTTCCCCTATGGCCATGTAGAGCTTATGGAAGACAAAACACAAAGGACCTTTACTGTGAATGACCATAGACTCAAGCATTACCTAGGGGACTCACTGGATGAGAAGAGAGTGAGCTACAACCTCAGCTAACAAAGGAAGAACGTCAAGCTAGTGACGATAAAGAAGCGCTAGTTGGGAGGCACCCCAACACTTTATATCCTTTTGATTTAATCTTTCTTAGAAGTAGTTAAAGATTTGTCAATTTAGATAGTTTGAGTTTCAATTGAAAATTTGCGTTCTCTTGCCTTCTAGAAGTAGATTGTAGGTAGTGGATTAGGAATTTTAATATCCGTTTTGGTAGTTAGGAGGCCCTTATATTCTATTTTCTTTTAGTCTGAAAATGCAATTTGATGAATACATTTGCTAATGATGAGCTATTGGGCTGAGAACTAGCTAAAGAGCTAAGTTTGGTGTGGCCACCAATTTACTTAATCTAGGCTTACTACCTTTGAACAAATTATGATTGAAGGTAAGACCAGAGATTAAGTTTGGTGTGGCCACCATCATACGAAATACCACCATCTAACAAGCCCAATACTACTCAATCTGAAAGCATTTAATATATTGGGGAGAGCATGAACATGGTTTAATTGTGTTCAAAAGGGGGGTGAAAGCAAAAGTATATGAAAGGATTGGAATTATTCTACCTTTATGAACACATTAAAAACCCAATGATGAACCCAATTTATTATGATGCAATGAGATTAAGTTTGGTGTCCCAAGGGACACCCATCAGTTGCAAATTTATTCACCCATATTAAAAAGGAATGTGGAGGATTCTTTTGTCATTATGATACGGAGATTCATACCGGTTCGGAATTTCACAAAATATTTCCGTTGTTAGTATAGTCCAAACCAATAGTCAATCCTCAAATCAAACTAAATTTGGTTTTGTCACATGTACAAACCCCAATGAAAATTAACCGAAGTATTTAGACTCCGGGTCGTCTCACAAGGAATTGCAATGAAGTGAATGATTATTGGCTATGAAGGTGCAAGGGTTTTGGTTTATAGAAGGGCAAGAAATTAAATGATAAGAAAAGTAAATCAAGCAAGTATTTAAAGAAGACAAGTAAATAAGAGAAAGCAAGTAATAAAGAGAGAGGCATTCATGGCAAGGATTGAGATCATAGGCTTTCCATCCTAGTCACTAATAACAATAATTAACGAGAATTTATCTTATTTCGTCATCTCCAACATTGGAAGAAGGTGTAAGTTATCTTCCATGAGAGAAAATCAAACAAGACTAGCTAATCTCAATCCAAATATCCCAATCAACTTACTAATTAAATTAGCAAGAGATTAGAGTCAATGGAATTAATATTAACTAACAACTCTAGATCACCAATCTAAATTGGGTTTTCATGACTCAAGATTACCTAATTACTCTTTCCAAGCCAAAAATGCTCAAAGTCTACTCTAAAGCCCAACCAAGCATTTTGTCAAATATTTGGTGGGTACAAAAGGAAAGCATGGTAAATGTACAAGACATAGTAAAATCTAACAACTATCAATTGCAAGGAAGGTAAATCACAACTCAAATCAACAATTAAAAGAACATCAAACATTAAATTGCATTAAAGAGATCCGAATCCAACATGAGTCCATGAACATAAAAGAAGCATAAAAGTAAAATTAACATCACAAAATAAGAGAATGAAAGTGTAGAAGCAAGAAATCATAAAGGAAACAAGATGAAAACATGAAGTTGGACCTAGATCTAAGATGCAAAATAGCCTAAGAACCCTAATTCTAGAGAGAAGAGGGAGCTTCTCTCTCTAGAAACTACTCTACATGATGTTACACTACAAACAATTGCTCCCCCTTGCTTGGACTTCAATTCTGCATGAAATACACTCAGAAATAAGTTGGATTTAGGTCTGGACAGCTCAGAAATTGCCCCCAGCGTTTTGCCTTTAAATGGGTTACGTGCGAGTATTGGCGCGTACGCGCCATGTGCGCGTGCGTGTCGATTGGCTGTTTCTTCATCCGCGCGTACGCGTCATGTACGCGTGCGTGTCTCTATGCGAAGTCAATTCTGCGCGCGCGCGCCTTGTACGCTTGTGCACCCAGCGATGCATTCCCAATTCTTGTTTCCTCATGCATTCTCCACTTTGTATGCTTTTCCTCTCATTTCTTCCATTCAATACTTGCCTTATGAACCTGAAATCACTCAACGAACATATCAAGGCATCGAATGGAATTAAAGTGAGTTAAAATCACCAATTTAAGGGCCTAAAAAGTATGTTTTTACACTTAAGCATAATTAAAGGGAGAATTACAAAACCATGCTATTTCATTGAATAAATGTGGGAAAAGGTGATAAAATCTCCTAAAATAAGCACAAGATGAACCACAAAATTGGGGTTTATCAAATTACTAATGGGATTTCAGTTTTATTTTCAGGAGAGAGAATGGGGCCCACATGATTGATAGCGCACAAAGCAAAGAGGTCAAAGTGTACTTGCACTTTGAAACTCAAAACATACAGGAAGTAAAGTGGGATAAGGATTGGCGCCTCTTCCCACGCTAGGCGCCACTCCCCAAGTGGGAAAACATTGAATTGCCTTACTTTCCACCATTTGAACCACAATTTTCACCCCTATAAAAGCCCCAACTTTTCCCACCTCTCCTTACACTTCAAACCTCAATTCACATACGAAAAGACTTCACAAATCCTTCCTTCTTTTCACCTCTTTTCTTTCCCCTTTCCCGACTTCTTTCCTGTTTTTTGATTGGGACAATCAAGCTCTAAGTTTAGTGTTGGAGCAAAACTTTGTTTTGCTTGCTTCCTCTTGCAACATTCTCTAACTCTCTTTAAACCTTCAAACACACTTTCTCAATCCAATGGCACCACCAGAAGCCTCAGCATCAAAGAAAAGAAAGACTAAGGAACCAATCTCTGGATCCTCAAGTTCAGGTTTCAATGAGTACAAGTTCCTCTCCTTATTCAACCAAAACCAGTTTTATGGTTGGGTAAGTGAGAGGGGGATCATCCCAGAGGTCGGTTTCCAGCTGGGGAGGAATGAGCACCCTAAGATCAACAGGGAGATAAATAGTAGAGGCTGGGCACTTTTGTGCAACCCACTAAGGAAGGTGGTGGAAGGCTTGGTGAGGGAGTTCTATGCCAATGCCGTGCCTCAATCAGGACAACCTTGTGGCTATCTTAGCTATGTGAGGGGGAAGTTCATTGATTACAGCCCAACCAATATAGAGAGGATGCTGATGGTGAAGCAGACAACCTCCATCCGGAGCTATGAGAAAAGAATGAAGCAACAAGACCCAGGATTTAATAAAATCCTCAATGAAATATGTGTGTTGAATGTACAATGGATAAATGATAAGGATGGGAGGCCCAACCAATTGAGAAGAAGAGATTTGAGCCCCCAAGCTAGAGGGTGGCTGGATTTTGTGAGGAGGTCCATAATCCCCACATCCAACACTTTAGAGGTGACCAAATAGAGAGCTATGCTCATATACAGCATCATGAGAGGTGAGAATGTCAATGTTGGGGAGCTAATTACCAACAACATTAACAAAGTGCTGAAAAGCACCAAAGATAGCTCAAGGTTGGCATTCCCCAGCATCATCCAGAGGCTGTATGATGAAGCAGGGGTGCAAAAAATTATTGATGAAGTGCTAGTGGAGCAAGACAAGCCCATCACTGCCAAGAAGATGGCCAAAGTAGTAGCTGTCCACCCACTTCACAGGGCCAGAGAGCATGGAGCTCATGTCCATGAGCCACAAGGATAACAACAACAACAACAAGAAGAGGCAGCAGAGCAACCACATCATCTAGCACTCTAACTACCACCTTACCAACAATACCAACAATTCCCTGAAGGATTCAACTAGGAGCAAGTGCAAGGGGACATACATCAAATGAAGGGAGACCTACACCATCTGAGAGAGGATGTCAATCAACTCAAGGAGACTCAACAACAACAATAGAACCAAGTGAATCAGAACATACAACAACTCCAAGGGAGTTGGGAGCACATGAGGAAGGAGCAGCAAGAACAGTTCGATTAGGGGGAGGTGCAAAGTGCACTCGACAAAATAGTGGAGCAGGGCAAATGGCAATAGAGGAACCTTGCTGAGTTCAGACATCTTTATGATGCCAGAACCATTTCAAGGAGGCAATATGATATTAACATACAAGTGAAACTAAATCACTTGTGTAATGCTGTGGCCGCTCTAAACCCAGGATACCCAACATTCATGCGAGGAATGGAGGAGTTGAGTGCAAGACAAGAAGAAATTCTGGCCAAGCACAAGGAGGATGAAAGGAACTACATGAAAAGGCTAGGATTTTGGAAGCCCAAAGATGCTAAGGCACAAGAGGGATCTTCCAAAAAGGATGAAGATGACTCCTCCCCTTCCTAGAAGAAAGACAAAGGCAAAGGGCCAATGAACTGAAGTTGAAGCTGCTCAAGGTTGTTAAGGTCAAGGTTGTTAAGTCCCATGGTTGACACTCTCTAATTTCTGAATCATGTTTAAGTTTTTTCTCTATGTTTTAAATTCTGTCTCTAAATAATTGCAACATTAGGATAGTTTATTTTCAATGCTTAGTTTTTTTTCCTGAAGTATTTTGTGAGTCCTTTTTAATTTCAAGAAAGAAAATGCAATGTTATTTCAAGTTTTTGCAATATCAATAAAAGCATAGTTTGTTTCCAAAGAGTTGTTGTGAGTTGTTGCAAGAACAAGAGTAAAAGAGACTAAGGCCAAGAGAGATCTTCAAAAACTAAGAGACAAGGAACTAAGTGTAGAACCTTGAATGAACTAAAAAGAAAATGAGTCATGAAGGGTAACTAGTCTTAGAAGGAATGACAAGTAAAGGTTAAGGGGTGTTCCTTGAATATCTATAGAACT
This sequence comes from Arachis ipaensis, assembly GCF_000816755.2. Classification (NCBI taxonomy): domain Eukaryota; kingdom Viridiplantae; phylum Streptophyta; class Magnoliopsida; order Fabales; family Fabaceae; genus Arachis; species Arachis ipaensis. Next base: position 56,478,876 of record NC_029794.2, read on the forward strand.
AAGAAGTAGTAAGCAATAAAGACCCAAGGCTCTGAGCATCAGCTACTAGGATGGAAAAAAACATTAAAAAGCTCAAAAAGAGTTAAAGAACCTAGTAGATGCTTGTGGTGAAGATGTGTCAAGAAGAGACCTGTGCAAGTAAATTCTTAGGGGTGTTTCAACACCTAGCACCTTAAAGCCAATTGGTTTGGGAGTGCTAATTGAAAGCCTAACTAAAGGGTTGTCTTGAGACAAAACACTAAGAGTCGTGGTCAATAAATAGAAAAGTCTTCAACCATGATATGCCTTGGAGGTTGTACACCCTCCTCAACATCAACATCAAACACCTTGGAAGGAGGCTCTATGACTGGACTTTCCCATGGAGGTTCCGCATCTCCTAAGTCTTCAACCACTTCCTCTTCTGTGATAATTTTGGCTTTCTCCACTTGCTCTAATACAAAATCAGACTCCTCCTTGATGTTTTCCTTCACTAATTCTTCAATCACTCCTTCATCTTCAAGGGTCTCTGCTACCTCCACCTTTAGGGCCTCCTCTAGCTTTTTATGAAGTATGAATTCGCGAAGACGATCCTTTCTCTCTTGTTCCATGTCAATAGCATAATTGGGATCATCTTGCTCTTGGATTGATGGACATGGGTATTCTTGCATGGAGGGTGGTTATGCACTAAAGCTTGAGGGTTGAATATTAGAGGTAGAGGGTTGGTTCCTACGGGATATAAGATATTAGAGTTTAGAGGTGAGACCAATGAGATTAGAGATAAGTGTGTTGTTATCCAACGGAGGTTGGGGTGGATATGAGGGTTCATTTATTAGAAGAAAGGGCTCATGATAGGAAGGTGGTTCATCTTGATAAGGATATGGAGATGGTGTATATTGAAGTGGTGGTTCTTGGGGGTAATTGTGTTAGAATGGGGGTAGGTCTATGTATGGTTCATACGGTTCATATGGTGGTTGGTTGGGTAGATAAGGGTTAGGATCATGTGAGGGTGTTTGGTAGTAGGGGGCTTGTGAGTGTGGTGGTTCAAAGCTATGTTGAGGAGGGGGTTCATAAGCATATGGTGGGGCTTGTTGGTAACTACAAGGGGGTCCACCATATTCATCGTCCTGGTACGCACCTTGGAATGGCTCTTGACCATAGTAATTTGGTGGAGGTTGGTTGTCATGAAAATGTCCACCATAACTATTGTCTTGGTATGCATCATATAATGGTTGTTGGTTATAGCGCATTGGAGGGGGTTGTTGCCAAGAGGGTTGATCAAATCCTTGTGACTCTTTCCATCTTTGATTGTTCCAACTTTGATGCATGTTCTCATTATAGCGCCTGATGAGTTGCATCATCTACCCTTTTTTCTTCCATAAAAAGGACCATAAAAGAGCATAATCTCATTAGATCATTGCAATTCATGCATTATTTGATGAACATTATAGTACATTACTTTGAAATGAGTTTATGCTGAATTTCAGGTAAAAAAGACATCAAAAAGTGGAAGAAAACAACAAAACAAGCTGGGCGTGTGAAACTAGCATGCCACGTGGAGCAAACGCCACAAATTTGCATTGGTGTGTAAAGTCCAGAGAGGATTCTCCAAGCATTTATATGGGCGTGGCACGCTAGAAGCTGGGCGTGGCATGCTAGTACAACTTTCCAGAGAGCAACAATGAAGGCCACTAAAGGGGTGTGGCACGCCAGGCTGCGCGTGGCACGCCTAACCCACCACTTGATCCATGGGCGTGCCACTTGGTATCGAAGGCATGGCACGCCAGCTTTAAAAATCACTGGGGCGTGCCACTTGAGGAGTCAGGTGTGGCACGCCAAGCTAAGAAGGCCACAAATGAATGGGCGTGCCACTTGAGCAGTATGGCGTGGCACGCTAGTACAAAATTCTAGAGAAGAGGTTGAAGGCTAGAAAGGCTGGGAGTGCCACTTGAGATCGAAGGCGTGGCACGCCAAGCTTCCACCCTTACTTGGGCGTGCCACTTGAGCATCTGGGCATGGCACGACAAGGTACAAAGAAGGCCAAAGCAAAGGCTGGGCGTGCCACTTGGTGTCGAAGGCGTGACACGCCAGCTCAAGATTCTCAACTGGGCATGCCACTTGAATGCTGGGTGTGGCACGCCAACCTCTGGGCGTGGCACACCAACCTCTGGGCGTGGCACGCTGGTTATGTTTTCCAGAGAGGGAGGTAGAAGGCCAACTATGTAGGCGTGCCACTTGGCATCGAAAGCGTGGCACACCAGCTTTAAAAATCACTTGGACGTGCCACTTGAATCTTAGGCGTGGCACGCCATCATCACTAATCAACCAAGAGAAAACCTGGGCATGACACTTGAGTTTTGGGTGTGGCATGCCAAGCAAAAGAGCCAAACACATGAGGGGCGTGGCACACCAGACCCTGGGCGTGCCACGCTAGTTCAACTTTTCAGAAGCTAAAGAGAAGAGGGAAAAGGCCTTGGCGTGCCACTTGAGCTCGAAGGCGTGGCACGCCAGGCTATCCAAGGCTTTAAAGAACCCTGGGCGTGCCACTTGGGCTCAAAGGCGTGGCACGCCAGGCTAACACAAGTGATCAAAAGACCCTGGGCGTGCCACTTGAGCTCGAAGGCGTGGCACGCTAGGGTGCTAATGAGGGAGGACGTGCCACTTGAGAGTTGGGCGTGGCACGCCAAGCCAGAATCAGAGCAAGGCGTCGCACGCCACTGAAGTGCCAACCACACGCCAGCTGTGAGATCACGTTTATTGAGTTTCTTTTCCCTCCAAAATGGAATTTTCTTTTCACTTTTGTATTTTCTTTATTTGCTAGTGCTAGGAGTAGTATAAATTCTCCCTGAAAGTACTGAAAAAGGGGTTAAGCAGTTGAGCTATTAGTTGAAGCATAGTGAGATTCACTTTTCCATCTCTTACTTTTCCTTGAGCTATGAGTAGCTAAATTTCCTCTCATTGAGAGAGGGAGCTCTGTTGTACTTGATGGATTAATGATAGTGAATTTCTTCTTCTCTTCATCTTCTCTTTGATTTGCTAGAAGGAATTTCGTTCTTCATGCTAGTGTTCAATCACCTTGGAAAAGGGGTTGAATGCAAAATGGGTTTCATGGAAACCTTGGAAAAGAAAACATAAAATCATGCTAGAAATCTCTTTTCACACTTGAGTAGGATCTGGGTTTTGGTGTTTGGATATGGTGACATAAAATCCTCCCTCTACTTGAACCTATGATGATGTGTGGTATAATCAGGGACCAAGCATATCTCTCTTCATGAGCAATTAGACCAAGGAATTGGCTATAGATCAAGATCTGAGAGATTGAGTCACTGATGAACGAAAACTTGTCTCTCAACAAAATTTCCTTCGGCAAGTATACCGAATTGTCATCAAGTAAAAACTCACAATAGAGTGAGGTCAAATCCCATAGGGATTAATTGGTCAAGCAACTTTAATTAGAGGAATGTTCTAGTTAAGCGAAGCAGAAATTTGAGTTGAGTAATTTCAGGAAATTAAATGGTGGGAAAGTAAATAGCAGAAAATGTAAATGCTGGAAATAAATGACAAAATGTAAAGGGCGGAAAGTAAACTGCAAAATCTTAAATGGGGATTTGGGAAGAAGAGCATAAAAGTAAATGGCAGATAATAAAGATAATGGGTAAGATCAGAAATGGGGGATTCATTGGGCTCAATAGATGTTGTATTCTCCGGATCAAGTTCATTCTCATCTCTTCCTCAATCAATGCATTCATTGATCTCATTTGCAATCTTAAGTGATTGGATTCCAATTCCTTGGCAACCCAATCTCTCTAAACTTGAACAATTGCCCAATTCCTTGATTTAATTGCTCATGAGAAGAGATGAAGTATGGTCACTGATTATACCACATGCATTCCCAAATCAAAGTATTGGTAGGATTATATGTCACTATATCCATCTAAACCCCAATTTGGTCCAACATGAGAAAGCATTTCTAGCATGATCTCTTCATTCCTCTTCCAAGGTTCCGAAGAGATCCAAGTATGAATAGCTTCTTTTCCAAGACAACTACCCAATTGGATGAAGATTGAAAGCTTTCTAGTAAAATCAAGAAAAAAGAAAGAAGAAGAATAATGAAAACTATTATTGATCCATCAAATTACAACATAGCTCCCTAACCTAATGAAAGGGGTTTAGTTGTTCATAGCTCTGGGAATGGAAAGCAAAAATGAAAAGTGCATTCTGAAATAAAAACTAGAAGTTGCAGAGAAAGTAAAATATACAGAGTGTAGTTCTCCAAAATGCCAAAAAGCTCCTTTTACTAGTTCAAAACTACTCCTATATATACTACTCTTCTGATCTTCTAGTTGGCTCTTCAAGTCTCAGATATGGGCCTTTTATCTTTAGTTGAAGCAGTTATAGTCTTCATTGGGCTTAGCTTTGCTTGTAGAGAGAAAGTGAGTCAGGCATGGTAGCAAGTTAGTTAGGACGTTAGTGGTGTTAACGTTAAGTGTGAATTTGGGTTCGAAGACGTTAGTGACGATAACCTTTTTCACTAACGCTCCAAACCTTAATTGACTTACGTTAACTTCAACGTTAGTGGCACTAACGTGACCACTAACGTTGGCTTTTGGTCCTTCGCAAACGTTATTGGCATTCACCTTTTTCAATAACGTTGCTTCTTGCTTCCTTTCCCCACATTAGTGATCCATGTTAGTGTAACTAACGTGGCCCTTAACGTGGGCATGCCCAAGCTTCGAGAGCGTTAGTGACACTTACCTTTGTTACTAACGCTTCAAACGCCCCTTCTTCCCACGTTAGTGTCTCATGTTAATTGCATTAACGTGACCACTAATGTGGTGGTGATTGCCATCTCCAATGTTAGTGACAAAGGTAAGTATCACTAACATTGGTCGATCATTCCTTCCTCCACGTTAGCTTCCACGTTAATGTAATTAACGTGGCAACTAACGTGGGCAATATTGGCTTAGTCCAACATTAGTGACAAAGGTGAGTGTCACTAACGTTGGCGATTCCTTGTTCCTCCCACGTTAGAGTTCACGTTAATGTAATTAATGTGACTCTTAACGTGGCCAAGTGTGCCCTTTTTTGGAACGTTAGTGGTATTCACTTTTACCACTAACGTTGGAGCTTCCCTTTTCCTCCATGTTAGCTTCCACGTTAATGTAATTAATGTGGCCACTAACGTGGGCTATGATGGCTTTCAAAGGCGTTATTGGTGATCACTTTTTCCATTAACGTTGCAAGCTAGCTCCCATTCCATGTTAGTGGTCACGTTAGTTAGACTAACGTGGCTACTAACATGGCTCTTTCTTGCTTCCTTTGTCCTGAAATCAAGCAAATAAAGTGCATCAAAGCTTGGTTCTTAATCATGAGATCATGCATCATCCATTTTATTGTTCAATTCATGCATAATTCTCATGAAATCATGTAAAGTTCACAATGTTTGCTTGAATCAAGATGTAAGTGAATATTTACCCAAAACTTGCTTATTTACTAAGAAAATGTATGAAACTACCCTAAAATAGTAAAGAAAAGGTCAGTGAAACTGGCCAAAATGCCCAGGCATCAGTCACCAAGGGATTGGGGTTCAATCAATCATGATTGCCAAGAGGTCAATGAGTTGCATGATTGAAGAGGATATGAGCTGGATTTAATCCAAAGAGACAACATCTCCTGATCTCAATGAATTCTCCTATTCTTATTTTCCATTTTCTTTATAGCTTTCTTTTACATTCTGCAATTCCCTATTCCCATTTACAATTAAGTCATTTAAGTTTCTGCTCTTTACTTTCTTGCCATTTCCAATTCTGCCATTTGCTGCTTTCCTTTACTTTTAAGTCATTTATATTTCTGCACATTTACAATTCTGCAATCACAATCTATTCTGCTTAGCTTGACTAACTCACCAATTGATTAAAATTACTCAAATCTACCAATCTCTGTGGATACGATCCCACTCCACTGTGGGTTATTACTTGACGATAATTTTGGTGCACTTGCCAAAAGAACGGATTCACCTTTTTTATATGGGGAGTGAATTCGGCTCATCAGTGCCCATTCCCTGCAACATAATTGGAACCAAACTCATAGAGACAGGGGTGATAATTTATAGTAGCTAATAAAAATTAAAAATAAAAACAAACAAACAAGCAATAGCAAATATTACAATAACCAATAATAAGGCACACGTTTGCAATTCCCCGGCAACGGCGCCATTTTGACGAACGAATTTCTGCTAGTAAAGAATTCACAATAAATTCTCATTGCTAGTATAGTTTCTAAACCAACAGAAAATCCTTTCATACAAAAGTTTTGGTTGTCACTTAAGCAAACCTAATAAAAATAAACCGAAGTATTTAAACCTCAGGTCGTCTCTCAAGGAATTGCAGGGAGGTGTAGTTATTATTGGTTATGAGAAAATGTATTTTTGAGTTTTTGAAAGGTTGAAGAAGGAATGTAAATGACAAGAAAAATAAACTAATAATTAAGAAAACTCTTGGCAAGGTATGAAAATTAGAAGTCCTATCCTAGTCATCCTTATCAATTGTGATGAGAATTGTTCATTACTCCCACTTAGTTAATCTCTAACTATGAAGGAAAGTCAAGTGGATGAATCAATTTGATTCATTAAGTCCTAGTCAACTCCTAAGGAAAGACTAGCTTAGAGGGATCCAAATCAACCAGCAAATTCTAATTATCAATCAACAAAGGAGTTTGATAACTCAAGAGTCTCTAAATAATTAACCAAAGCCAAAAGGGAAACATCTAACTTAAATTGAAAGCATCAATAACATAAATAGAAGATGGCTATCATAAATATGAAATAATTCAAATTGCATTAAATAGAAAATCAAATTAAACATGAGAGTTCATAAACCAAATAGCAACATAAAGTAATCAATAGGAGAAATAGATAAACTAGAACACTAGAACAAATAAAAGTAGAAGAGAAACTAAATTAAAGGAACATTGAACCTGGAATTGAGAAGAAATAAACCTAAACTAAGAGAAATCCTAAAATCTAGAGAGAGAGAGAAGAGAGAGCCTCTCTCCCTAGAAACTACATCTAAACCTAAAAATTGTGAATAATGAGAAGTGTGTGAATCAATGATTGATTCCTCCATTTTGCAACTTCTATTCTGTGTTTTTCGGGCCTAGAACTGGGCCAAAAGGAGCCCAAAAATCGCCCCAGCGCTTTCTGCAACTTTCTGCACGTGGCATCTGTCACGCGTACACGTAGGTCACGCGTGCGCGTCATTTAGCGATTTTCCTTGTCATGCGTACGCGTCAGTCACTCGTACGCGTCGCTCGTGTTCGGCGCTAGGCACGCATCCGCGTCGTCCATGCGTGCGCGTCGCTGCTAGTTTCTCAAAACTTCATTTTCTCGCGTTCCTTCCACTTTTTCACGTTTCCTTTCCATCCTCTAAGTCATTCCTGCCTTATAAAGCCTGAAAATACTTAACACATAGATCACGGCATCGAATGGTAATAAAGGATAATAAAAATTGACAGTTTAAAGGCCTAGGAAACATATTTTCAACTATATCACAGAATAAGGAAGGAATCATAAAATTATGCAATTTATATTTATAAGTGAGTAAAGAATTGATAAAAACCACTTAAATGAGCACAAGATAAACCATAAAATAGTGGTTTATCAGCTCTACAAGGGGCCGAACTAAACTATCAAAAGATAGAAAACTTTCAAGCTCACACTATCAGAGTTCGGAACAACCAGCCCATAAAAGGCATCCTACAAAAAACAAACTTAGCTGGAAGAGCCCTATAGTGGGAAGTCAAGTTATCCGAATTTGATCTTTGATATGAAGCTCGGACAGCCATCAAATCACAGTATCTGGCCGACTTCATTGCAGAGTACACTGACAACCCGGGAACTCCCACAAAATGGAATGTCTACGTGGATGACACTTCAAACAAAACCGAGAATGACGTAGTTATAACTATAGAAAGTAATCAGGGAACCCAAATCGAGCTAAATAACCAAGTTGAATACGAGGCACTACTGGCTGGTTTAAGGCTGGCTAAGGAGGAAGGAGTTCAAAAGCTTACCGTGTTCAATAATTCACAAGTAATCACCTCACAAATAGAAGGGAGCTACCAAGCTAAAGATCCCACCATGAAAAAGTATCTGGACAAGATCAGAGAACAACTCGGACAACTCAGGGGATATGAGAAACGACATATACCTCGGGAACAGAATTCCCGAGCTGATGCACTTTCAAAACTAGTCAGCACCAATAGCTCGGACAATTCGGGGGATATGAGGTCCGACATATACCTCGGGAACAGAATGCCTGAGCTGATGCACTTTCAAAACTAGCCAGCACCAAAACAGGGGGCAATAATAGAAGCCTCATCCAAGAAACACTGCAAAACCCATCAATCTCGGAGGAAGAAAAGGTCCTAACCATATCAATCTATCAATCTCGGAGGAAGAAAAGGTCCTAACCATATCAGGTCAGGGTCGTCCCCCCTGAGTCAAGGAAGGAAAACAAACCCTCTCCTCAGGGTCCGGCGACACTAACTCATGATTCTTCTCCTCATCCTTATCCCTACAAATTCTATGAAACCTCCTAAGTCGCACACAGTACTCAGGAACACACATTAAAACTATGGAATCCAGCCAGTTAGACAGGCCGTCCGAGATCTTAGTAGACATCTCAACAATGTTTTTGCGAGAAGACTGATAAACTCTGATTTTGTGGTTTATCTTGTGCTTAATTTGGGTGGTTTTATCAACTTTTCTCACATTTATTCAATGAAATAGCATGGTTTTACAATTCTCCCTTGATTTGTGCTTAAATGTGAAAACATACTTTTTAGGCCCTAAAATTAGTGATTTTAATTCACTTTAATTCCATTCGATTCCTTGATATGTTTGTTGAGTGATTTCAGATTCATAAGGCAAGTATTAGATGGAAGAAGTGAGGAGAAAAGCATGCAAAGTGGGAGAACTCATGAAGAAATGAAGGAACCGTAAAGCTGTCAAACTTGACCTCTTCGCACTCAATCGACCATAACTTGAGCTACAGAAGTCCAAATGAGGCGGTTCTAGTTGAGTTGGAAATATAACATCCGGGGCTTCAAAATGATATAAAATTTGCCATATGTTGCTTTGTGTACAGGGGCGCGCACGCGCTATGTACGCGTATGCGCCGATGCTGCTCGTGGCCCACTAAAGTGAAATCGCCCCCAGCGATTTCTGAAGCACTTTGGGCCCAACCCAACTCATGTCTGATGATATTTCATGCAGAATTCAAGCTTGGACAAAGGGGGAGCAGTTGTTTGGTAGTATAGCATCATGTAGGTTAGTTTCTAGAGAGAGAAGCTCCCTCTTCTCTCTAGAATTAGGTTAGGTTAATCCATCTTAGATCTAGGCATGATTTCTTGATTTTATCTTGTTTCTTTTCCAATTTCTTGTTTCTACTACTCTATTCTTCTTAGTTCTCTTGTCAATTTTACTTTTATGTCTCTTTATGTTTATGAACATTCATGTTGGATCTTGTTTACATTTAATGAAATTTAATATTGATGTTCTTTTAATTGATGATTTGAATTGTTGATTTACTTTTCTTGTAATTTGTAGTTGATAGATTTTACTATTTCTTGTCATTTATTATGCTTTCCTTTTATGCCTTCCAAGTGTTTGATAAAATGTTTGGTTGGATGTTAGAGTAGATTTTGAGCATTCTTGGCTTGGAAAGAGTAATTAGGTAATCTTGAGTCATGAAAACCCAACTTATGTTGGTGATCTAGAGTTGTTAGTTAATATCATTTTCAATGACGCTAATTCAATTAGTGAGTTGATTAGAACTTTTGATTTGAGATTAACTAGTCTTGTTTGACTTTCTCTCATGGAAGATAACTTACACCTTCTTCCAGTGTTGGAGATGACGAAATGAGATAAAATCTTGTTTATCATTGTGATATGATCGATTAGTCTTGTTTGACATTCTCCCTATGTGTTGGAGTTGACTAAATAAGATGAATTAATCATTGTATGACTAGGATAGAAAGCCTATGATCTTAAACCTTGCTATGAATGTTTCTCTTTATTAATTGCCTTCTTTAATTTCTTGCTCTTTTTACTTTTCTTGTCAATTATTTTATTGTCCCTTCTATCAATCAAACCCCCCTTGTATCTTCATAGCCAATAATTGAGCATTTCATTGCAATTTCTTGTGAGACGACCCGGAGTTCAAATAATTCGGTTAATTCTTATTGGGGTTTGTTACTTGTGACAACCAATATTTTTGATTGGGAGGATTGTTTGTTGGTGTAGAACTATACTTGCAACGAAAATTCATTTATCTGAGGAAATTCTATACCGACACGACAATTTTCTTAAATCAAAATGGTGCTGTTGCCGGGGAGTTGCAATGGTGTTATATTATTGGCTATTGTGAATATGTGAATATGTTTGCTTTTTGCTTATTTCTTAGTTTTTGTTAGCCTTAGGACTTGTTGCTTATTTTTGTTAGCTTTTGTTTTTATTTGCTATTATGAATTCTCATCCTCACTTTGGCTATGAGTTTGGCTCAAATTATGTTGTAGGGAATGGGAACTACAATGGTAACATGCATCAAGGATTTGGGAATCAAAGATGGGAGGAGCCTCAAGGGATTGATCAACCTCATTGGCAACAACCTCCTCCGGTTTCTTATGGGTATAATTCTAATCCTAATGCATATCAATCTAATGGATGTGGTGATCCTTGTTGTAATTGTCAACAACCACCACCACATGCCTATGAACCATCCCCTCAACATGACTTTGCATCACCTTACTCACAAGCCCCCTACCACCAAACACCTCATTATGACCCTAATCCTTATCCACAATACCAACCACCTTATGAACCATATGAATCATACATGGAACCACCACCATTCCAACATAATTACTCTCAAGAACCACCTCAATATACATCACCTCCATACCCTTACCAAGATAAACCAACTTCCAACTATGAAACTTTCCTCCCAAACAATGAACCTTCTTCTTTCACACCACCTCCAATAGATGATTCTCTCCAAGAATGTGTTAGTTCTTACATTGAAAGGCAAGAAGAGAACCAAAAGGAATTCAAGGAGTTAGAAGCCAAGATAGCTACCATAGCGGAAGCCGTTCGCAATATGGTCTCCTCCCGCCTAAGCCTATGCGATCAAAGAACTCCCATTGTTGAATGTGGAGAAGTAACAAAGGGGCTTAGTGAGGGAGTGAGTTTGGAGCTTCAAGGTGAAGAAGAGGAGTTGAAGCAAGAATTGTCACAAGGGAAGGAAGTTAAGACAATTGAGCCAGAAGAACTGGTTGAAGCCTTTGAAGAGGTTGACCAAGAGATGGATTCAATCATTGAAGAATTCTTATGTATAATTGAATCCTCTCCAACTGGGTTTGACATAGAGGGTAAGGAAGAAGATACCTCACCTCCCATACCCTTGGTAAGCAATGAAGAAAAGATTGAATTGGAAGGAGCTACCAAGAAGAAGAGGTTGAGCAAGAAGCAAGCTCCATCATTGAAGATGATTCTACACCAACCAATGAGTCTCTTGGAATTGATGAATCTCCTTCATTGTGTTATGAAATTAATGACAAGGAGGACCGTGCACAACCTCCGACACATGGTTTGGGCAATGAAGGGTGTATAGAAGAGGTTGGTGAGCAAGTAATTGAACTTAAAGAAGCTTGCAAAGAGGTGGAAGTTACAAGGGAAGAGCACAAGGGAATGGATCTCACATTGGCTAAGTGTGGGGAGGTCCCCCTTCCTAAGTCACCATCATCCAACACAATATTCAAGTGGGTAAAATTCTTATCTTTAAGCTTTACTTTCTCACTTGAATATGGTTTACTTGAAAATGATGGTCAACTTAGAGCTCTTTGTGGAGTTAAAAGTAAGAGAGAGTTGTGTAGTGGTTGAAAACACCACTCTAAGTTCCTTATGGTTGGAAACTCAAGGTCTAAGTGCAATGGTTGGTATAGTTCTCAACTAAAAGGGTCTAGGAAGATGCTTTGGTGTTTACTTGAGAATTCGGATCACTTCTCACCCAATTGGAATCATGATGATCAATTTGAAGATGGGTGTCAAAACAAAGTGTGGGATCCCGGATCGCACAAGGAGAATCAAATTTAGGAGCTCATGGTTTGTGAAGAACTCCATCAAAGCTTGAAGATATTAAAATTGAAGAATGGAGCTTATTGGAGACTCAAGCATTGGTGGATGTCCAAGGATAGCTTCAAGCACAAGCCACCTTGATGAGGAGCTCCCCATAAGTCCAACTTAAGGACAATAAACAAAAGTGCTAGGTGGGAGACACCCCACCATGGTAAATTCTTTTCATTTTTCCCTTTTGTACATATTGGTAATTAGTTTAATTTCATGTTTTGTTGAGTTTGTTGAGTATAATTGGTAGTCTAATATGTTAAATAAGGTTTTATGGTGTTTGGGTAGCTATTTGGAGGTTTGGAAGGCTTGGTTTGGTGCAAGAACTTGGAAAAATTTTGAAAAATAGAGTACCAACCCGCGCGTGCGCGCACCTGGCGCGTACGCGCGCCTCAAGCATTTTCGACCATCCACACGGGCGCGCCATGTGCGCGGACGCGTGGATTGCAAAATCTCACCCCTCCATACATTGACCCGAGAGTTGCGCCTACACTGCGCCAGCACCATGCCTGAGGCACAAACCACCCGCGCGTGCGCGCACCTGGCGCGTACGCACCGTTGACTTTAATTGCGTAATGCGCGCGCACGCACGCTGTGCACGTACGCGCCGATAGCGCTACCTGTCCTCCTGATACATGTTCCAGAGAGTTATGCCAATTTTGTACCTATTCTGTGCCCACACTGACGCGCAGGCGTACATGACGCGTCTGCGTCGATCGCCATCTTCACATCCGCGCGTAAGCGTACATGGCGCGTACGCGTCCTTTGGCCAAACTGCGCATCGGCACGGAAGCGTGCATGACGCGTCCGCGCTGGTAAAAAAAAATTTCTTTTCTTCCATTATCTTTTATTGCATTTGCCTATTTTCATTCATTGCATTTTAATCTTGTTTTTATAGCTTAGTCTTATTTTCTTTTCTAAGTTTCTTATTTTCATAATGGTGTTGAATGCTCTTACTCAATTGTTGAGAATTTCTTGGTTAATCTTGGTGCTTCTAGACTTATTTGATATTGTTGGGTGATGAAACTTTTAAATCAATGCTTAATCTTGTACGACTCTTATATTCTTTGTGCATTGATATGAACTTGCATGTCTTTCATGACCCACTCTTTCTTGTTTGAACTAGATGCTCGACATACTCTTCATGTACCTATGCTTTGACTTTGTTCTTGCATCAAGTATTAATTGATATGCCCTTTGCCTATATTGCTCTCTCACTTACATGCGTAGCTAACATGTAGTGAGAACCTTACTCTTAGTTGGCATTAGTCCCCCCGCCTATGTTCTAATTGCTTTCATATCCTTGTTATAGGCTTAATTCTCTTTCTTTTTCTTTCTTTTTAGGTTGGCCACCAAGAAGAAAAAAAATGGAAAAGCTTCAAATGGGGCAACAAACAAGTCCATCCGAACAACCTTTTGAAGGAGCTCATTAATTGTAGCAACCCGTCCACTTTACTCTTCTTTGCATGCACCGAGGACGGTGCAAATTTCTAAGTGTGGGGAGGTCGTCTGACCGATCTCCATGGGTAACAATCTCCTTTTTCAACACCAATTCTTGATTTCCTTTGTTAGTTAGTTGCTCGCATTGCATGATAGGTTGCATGTTAGTTAGAATTTGTATATATTTTACCACTTCCTTTTTATGATTAGGACTACTTGGTTAGGGTGATGATTTCTTTTCCAAGAAAAATTGTTTTTAGGGCATCCTACCAATTTGAAAAAAAAAAAATTTTTTTGTGTTGAATTTGCTTGAAGAATGTATTTTGGAACATGGTTTTTGAGCTAAGAACACAAGCATGTGAGTTTTGAGCCCAAATTGTGTGGTTACATCTTATAACCACTTATTTTCTATTCTTGTATGTGTTGTTCTTTTTCTATGATTGTGATCTTTGATTTGTTTGATTCTTTATGTCCATTATTCTATGTATACATGCATTTATATGATTGAGGCCATCATTTCATTTAGCTCACTTACCCAAATATCCTACCTTTCATCAACCATTATTAGCAAAATTTGAGCCTATTTAATCCCTTTTGTTCTTAATGTTAGCACATCACTACCCTTAAGTGAAAAATAATAAATGTCCTTAATTTGGATCTTTGATTAGCTTAGGCTAGTGAGGGTGTATATCATTTGGGTATGGGAAACTTGGGACATTGGTTGAGATAAAAGTGTAATTTTTATTTTTATTGAAAATTTTAGGAATTGGGTACATGCTTATGCATTAAATATGTAAAATCATATGCATTGATACGTTTGTATATACTTGAAAAAAATGTGAAAAAAAATATAGAAAAAAAATATAAAGAAAAAAATGCTTCAGAAAAGGGGACAAAAATGCCCCAAAGTAAAGTTCAATAAAAATCAATGCATATGGAATGTGAACTAAAGAGAATGCCTGAGTATGTGAAAAAGTGGGAATCATGGGTAGCTAGGTATTGTATTAGAATTATATAGGTTGTTATATGTGTTTGGTGAGAGCTTAGGCTAATCAAAGATGCAAATTTTAAGCTCATATACATCCCTACCTTGACCCTAGCCCCATTACAACCTATGAACAAGTCCTCATGATGAATGTATGCATGCATTGAATAATTGTTGATTGTTAGATGAAAAATAAATCATGGAAAGCATGATTAGAAGAGAATTGAGTGATCGACCCTACACACTTGAGCGACTAGAGCGGATACACTTCCGGTGAGGGTTTGATGCTCAATTCCTTGTTCCTGGCTTTCATGAGCTTTCTTCTCGCAAGTCTATTTAAACTTCATTTTGATATTTGAATTGGTAGTATTCATGAGTCATCATACTCTTAGCCCTACTTGCTTATATATGTTCTTGGAGATTAATTTACTTTTAACCAAGTAGGTAGAACCATTTTTGCATTTAGTTGCATTCATATAGATAGGTGCACATAGTTTATTTGCATTGAATAAATGTTCATACCCCTTTTCTTGTCCTTCTTTATTCTTAGCATGAGGACATGCTTGGTTTAAGTGTGGGGAGATTTGATAAACCCCGATTTTGTGGTTTATCTTGTGCTTAATTTGGGTGGTTTTATCAACTTTTCTCACATTTATTCAATGAAATAGCATGGTTTTGCAATTCTCCCTTGATTTGTGCTTAAATGTGAAAACATACTTTTTAGGCCCTAAAATTAGTGATTTTAATTCACTTTAATTCCATTTGATGCCTTGATATGTTTGTTGAGTGATTTCAGATTCATAAGGCAAGTATTGGATGGAAGAAATGAGGAGAAAAGCATGCAAAATGGGAGAACTCATGAAGAAATGAAGGAACCGTAAAGCTGTCAAGCCTGACCTCTTCATACTCAATCAACCATAACTTGAGCTAAATAAGTCCAAATGAGGCGGTTCTAGTTGTGTTGGAAAGCTAACATCCAGGGCTTCAAAATAATATAAAATTTGCCATATTTTGTTTTGCGTACAGAGGCGCGCACGCGCCATGTACGCGTGCGCGCCGATGCTGCTCATGGCCCACTAAAGTGAAATCGCCCCCAGCAATTTCTGAAGCACTTTGGGCCCAACCCAACTCATTTTTGATGATATTTCATGCAGAATTCATGCTTGGGCAAATAGGGGAGCAATTGTTTGGTAGTATAGCATCATGTAGGTTAGTTTCTAGAGAGAGAAGCTCCCTCTTCTCTCTAGAATTAGGTT
>NC_029794.2:56496132-56501999 GCF_000816755.2 Arachis ipaensis
TGTTAGAGTAGATTTTGAGCATTCTTGGCTTGGAAAGAGTAATTAGGTAATCTTGAGTCATGAAAACCCAACTTATGTTGGTGATCTAGAGTTGTTAGTTAATATCATTTTCAATGACGCTAATCTTTTGCTAATTCAATTAGTGAGTTGATTAGGACTTTTGATTTGAGATTAACTAGTCTTGTTTGACTTTCTCTCATGGAAGATAACTTACACCTTCTTCGAATGTTGGAGATGACAAAATGAGATAAATTCTTGTTTATCATTGTGATATGATCGATTAGTCTTGTTTGACATTCTTCCTATGTGTTGGAGTTGACTAAATAAGATGAATTAATCATTGTATGACTAGGATAGAAAGCCTATGATCTTAAACCTTGCTATGAATGTCTCTCTTTATTAATTGCCTTTTTAATTGCTTGCTCTTTTTACTTTTCTTGTCAATTATTTTATTGCCCCTTCTATCAATCAAACCCCCTCACATCTTCATAGCTAATAATTGAGCATTTCATTGAAATTCCTTGTGAGATGGTCCGGAGTTCAAATTCTTCGGTTAATTCTTATTGGGGTTTGTTACTTGTGACAACCAATATTTTTGATTGGGAAGATTGTTTGTTGGTGTAGAACTATACTTGCAACGAAAATTCATTTATTTGAGGAAATTCTATACCGACACGACAATTTTCTTAAATCAAAGACATAGATCAAATATTCCTACAGTAAGAAAAAGAAAAATGGGGTTACTACTAAACAACTTGGGCAAATAAGGAAACAACTCAGACAATAACAGCAAAACATCAAGTGTCAGATACAGCAGTAAAAGGGAAACCCCAGGACTCACACGAAAGTCCAGGGGCACCCTTTGGAGGCAACAACAGGGCAAGAACACAGAGAAGAAAAGTCGACAATCTATACCCAAACAGTCCGAACACCTCTCAAACAAAAGATCAAAACAATAGCTAGAACTTTTGTACAAAAGGAGTCAGGCAACGATGAAAAGAAACAGGAAGAACAATAAAACCCTAAGCAAAGCACACATTCTTCTCAAAGGCGAACGACAAAAGAAAAGTCACAACAAATGATCAAAGACGCAAATTTTTTGCAGAAAGAACCAAAGTTCTTCAGAGCAAAAACTTAAATACAAAGTCAAAGATTTACATCAAGAGCATGCATAGTTGTCAAAAGTAAAAAAAGAGAGAGAAAAGAACGATTAACCTGCAGAAAAGAAGATGAGAAACGGCTCAAATGAAGAACAACGAAGATACCAACTCCCAAACTCAAAGGGAAGAGCTCGACCTACTTTCAGAAGTCTGAGAAAGAGCTCGGATTAGAGAGGAAGCACTAAAGCGTTGAATGGACCTCAAGGAGCGAGAGCTACCAAGGTCATGGCATGCCTGCAATCTAAGAAGGGCGCCAGGCCGAGATCTAAAAGGTTGTCCGACTTAGAAGGGACTAACATGTACACACTCTTATTCATATCCTCATTTTATTGTTTAAACGTTTGCAGATTCCCTAAAAAATTTCTTACCAAGACGCATTAATCTGAGCGCAAGAATCCATCGCCCGAAAGCTACAGGTCAGCAAGATGAAAATCAAATTCATCGTTCGATTACAAAGTTACAGGTCGGCAAGGTAAAAATCAAATTCACCATCCGATCACAACAAGGTCGGCAAGATGAAAAACCAAATTCATCGTCCGATTACAACAAAGTCAGCAAGATGAAAGCGACAAAAAGTTATAAAAAGCAATCCATAGAAAGAGGCCTGACGAGGTCTGAATAAAAATGGATTACAAAAATAACTCAGGAAGGACCGACAAGAAGAAGTCAGACTAAACCGATCAAAGCGACAAAGTTATAAAAAGTAATCCATAGAAAGAGGCTTGACGAGGTCTGAGTAAAAATAGATTACTAAAAATAACTGAAGAAGGATCGACAAGAGAAGTCGGACCAACAAAAAGCGTGCGCTAGAAGGGAAACAGTTCTGCCCAAAAAGCCACGACTCCACGACAAGGCTATCAAAATTGTTCAGACTGACTAAAAAGGGTTCTACGAGAACACTAAAAAGTTGTCAGACAAATTAGCCCCAAGGATCACCTCGACAAACAAAAAGAGGTCGGAAAACAAAAGTACCAACACTCTACAAAAGATCCATAAAAGGGACAAAGACATCTTGCAACGGCCAGAGGAAGGCCAGGAATGCTTTTCTGAAAGGTACGAAGTCTTGAAAAAAGACACTACTCAAAAGGCAAAAGCACAAATCAAAACAGCGCTAAAAAGTCATCCAAACAAACTATAAAAAGGTTCAACATCGGAACACTACCTAAAAAAGTTGTTGGATTATGACTAAAAAGCCCGAGCAGTGAAGACAAACAAGTCAGAAGAAAAGTCCTCTCAACAAACTAAAAAGGGCAATACCAGACTCGCACAAAGAGAAACTACTCAAAGTTAGGATGCTTGAGCACGACTTCCCCAAAGAAATCGAAGCTCTGAAAGCACAATCTCACGGAAAGGTCCGAACTCAAGCAGGGGCACTGTTCATGCATCGGTTCGAGCTATAAAGGACAGGGTTGGCCGACCTCTTAGAAGGTTGGCCCATGACCGACCTCTTGGAAGGTTGGCCCATGACCGACCTCTTAGAAGGTTAGCCCATGACTGACCTCTTGGAAAGCTGGCCCATTACCGACCTCTTCACAAAGAGTTCGGCCAAATCGTCAAAAGAGCCCAAAGCAGGCCCAAACGAAGGAACACAGCCCAATCTAAAGGCAGCTAAAGCCTAGAAAGATAAAGGCGGTTCCCCTTAAAGATAAAGATGACTTCACTCATAGATAAGATAAGATAAGATAACTATCTTATCTCCATAAAGGTCACTCCACACTACTATAAATACACTGGAGTACCCAGGAATAACTCATACTCTAATTCTACAAAAAACCTGCTTAAAGCCCATGCTAACTTAAGCATCGGAGTCTCTTGCAGGTACCACCACCCTCCGGTGACCAAGGATCAGCAGCACTACCAAGGCCCGCAAAGTCGGACGCGACACCCCCGACCACCACCGCAGATCTCGACCGAGATCGACCTACAGTTTCAGGTAACCCTCGGAACACTACTCATGTGAGACCAGAAAAATTAAAAATCCATGTGCGTTGATATGTTATGTTTACTTTTATATTTTTAATCCAAAAAAAGAGAAAAAAAAAAAGAAAAAGAGAAAAAATATATATATATATATATAATATAAATAAATAAATAGGGGACAAAATTAGCCCAATGTTAAGTTTAATAAAAGATCAATGCATATGTGATAAAATTAAAGAAAATTTGGTACATGAGTATGTGATGCAAAAGTGGGAATTTTGGGTAGCTAGGCATGATTTTAGAATTACATACAGTGTGTGTATGTTAGGTGAGAACTTAGGTTAGTCAAAGATTCATATTATAGCTCACTTGGCCATACATGTATCCTCACCCTTATCTTAGCCCCATTATAACCCTGAAAAGACCTCATGATGTTTGCATTAGTATACTAAATTTTTGTTGATTGGTTATATGAAGAACAAAGTTTTAGAAAGCATGACTAGAGAAGAGTAGAGTGATCAACCCTAGACACTTGAGAGATTAGAGTGCATATACACTACCAATGACTGTTCAATGCTTGATTCTATGTTTCCTGCTTTTATGAGCTATCTTCCTACAAGTTTACTTGTCTTTACTGTATGATTTGAATTAGTGGAATCTGATTTATTTTTTTTTATCTTGGAGAACCTATTTACTTTTAACCAAGTAGACAGAATCATCTCAGCATATAGTTGCATTCATAGGTTGCATCTCATGAGTCTTACTTTCCCCCATTCATTCTTTTGTCTCCTTGAGCTTAGCATGAGGACATGCTAATGTTTAAGTCTGGGGAGATTTGATGCACCACTATTTCGTGGTATATTTTGTACTTAATTGAGTGGATTTTATCCACTAAACTCACACTTATTCATAGAATTTGCATGTTTTACATTTTCCTTCCTAATTCTGTGCTTTGATTGAAAACTTGCTTTCTAAGCCTTTAAAGTGTATGTTTTTAATCCCTCTTTATACCATTCGATGTCGTGATCTGTGCGTTAAGTGTTTTCAGGCTTTATAGGGCAGGAATGGCTTAGAGGATGGAAAGGAAGCTTGAAAAAATGGAAGGAACACAAGAAATAAAGGAGACAACCAGCAAGCATCGATGCGCACGCATGGCTCACGTGTGCGCGTGATTTGGAGAAATTTACAGCGACGTGTGCGCATACCTTACGCGGATGCGTGAAAGCGAAATTGTACAGCGACGCGTGCGCGTACCTGATGCGTACGCGTGACACGCGAAAATAACCATCGACGTGTACGCGTGACTGACGCGTACGCGTGACATGCGCTACCTGCAGAAATCGCAGAAAACGCTGAGGGCAATTTTGGGCTGAGTTTGGACCCAGTTTTCGGCCCAGAAACGCAGACTAAAGCCAGGGGACAAGCAGGGACTCAACATACATTCACACATTCAATCATTCACAATTTTAGGTTTTAGATGTATTTTCTAGAGAGAGAGGCTCTCTCATCTCTCTTAGGTTTTAGGATTTTAGGATTAGCTTTTCTTAATTTTAGATTCTATCTTAGTTTAATTAGTTTCTCTTCTACTCTTAATTGTTCTAGTCCTTTAGTTCACCTATTTCTCTTGTTGATTTATTTATTCTCCAATTTGGTTTATGAATTCTCATGTTAGACTTAATTTTCTATTTTAATGCAATTTGAGGTATTTTAGATTTATGATTGTTTCTTCTGTTTATGTTATTGATGCTTTTAATTTAAGTTAGATTTTTCCCCTTTTGGCTTTGGTTGATTATTTAGAGACTCTTGAGTTATCAAACTCCTTTGTTGATTGATAATTGGAATTTGTTGGTTGATTTGGATCCCTCTAAGCTAGTCTTTCCTTAGGAGTTGACTAGGACTTGAGGAATCAAATTGATTCGTCCACTTGACTTTCCTTCATAGTTAGAGGTTAACTAAGTGGGAGTGATGAGCGGATAATTTATACGCTTTTTGGCATTGTTTTTACATAGTTTTTAGTATAATTTGATTAGTTTTTAATATATTTTTATTAGTTTTTAAATAAAAATCACATTTCTGGACTTTACTATGAGTTTGTGTGTTTTTCTGTGATTTCAGGTATTTTCTGGCTAAAATTGAGGGACTTGAGCAAAAATCAGATTCAGAGGCTGAAGAAGGACTGCAGATGCTGTTGGATACTCAAAGTAGATTTTCTGGAGCTACAGGAGTCCAAATAGCGCGCTCTCAATTGCAATGGAAAGTAGACATCCAGGGCTTTCCAGCAATATATAATAGTCTATACTTTGCCCGAGTTTAGACGACGCCAACTGGCGTTCAACGCCAGCTCTCTGCCCTATTCTGGAGTTAAACGCCAGAAACAGGTTGCAAAGCAGAGTTAAACGCTAGAAACAGGTTACAAACTGGCGTTTAACTCCAAGAAAGACCTCTACATGTGAAAGCTTCAATGCTCATCCCAAGCACATACCAAGTGGGCCCCGAAAGTGGATTTCTGCATCATTTACTCATTTCTGTAAACCCTAGTAACTAGTTTAGTATAAATAGAACTTTTTACTATTGTGTTAAACATCTTTTGATCAATTTTAGATCTCCAAGACCTTCATGGGAGGCTGGCCACTCGGCCATGTCTACCCTATTTTCACTTATGTATTCTCAACGGTAGAGTTTCTACACACCATAGATTAAGGTGTGGAGCTCTACTGTTCCTTATGAATTAATACAAAGTACTACTGTTTTTCTATTCAATTCAAGTCTATTTCTTCTCTAAGATAT
>NC_029794.2:56509318-56510423 GCF_000816755.2 Arachis ipaensis
ATTCATATGCCATTTGGGGAGGCTGGCCATTCGGCCATACCTAGACCTTGTTCTTATGTATTTTCAATGGTAGAGTTTCTACACACCATAGATTAAGGTGTGGAGCTCTATTGTTCTTCATGAATTAATGCAAAGTACTATTGTTTCAATTCTCAATTCAAGCCTATTTCTTCTCTAAGATATTCATTCGTACACAAGAACATGATGAATGTGATGATTATGTGACGCTCATCTCACTTATGACTTATGAACGCGTGCCTGACAAAGACTTCCATTCTACATGAAAGCAAGCTTGAATGCGTATCTCTTAGCTTCCTGATCTATGATCAGAGTCTTCTTGGTATAGGCTAGAATTATTGGTGACCATTCTTGAGTTCTGGAAAGTCTAAACCTTGTTTGTGGTTATTTCGAGTAGGATCTGGGAAGGGATGGCTGTGACGAGCTTCAAACTCGCGAGTGCTGGGCGTAGTGACAGACGCAAAAGGATTACTGAATCCTATTCCAGCAGGATCGAGAACGAGAGATGATTAGCCGTGCGGTGACAGCGCATTTTGGACCATTTTCACTGAAAGGACAGGAAGTAGCCATTGACAATGGTGATGCCCTACATAAAGCTTTCCATAGAAAGGAGTATGAAGGATTGGATGAAAGCAGTAGGAAAACAGAGGTTCAGAAGGAATAAAAGCATCTCCATACGCTTATCTGAAATTCTCACCAATGAATTACATAAGTATCTCTATCTTTATTTTACATTTTATTTATCTTTTAATTATTAAAACTCTATAACCATTTGAATCCGCCTAACTGAGATTTACAAGGTGACCATAGCTTGCTTCAAGCCGACAATCTCCGTCGGACCGACCCTTACTCACGTAAGGTTTATTACTTGGACGACCTAGTGCACTTGCTGGTTAGTTGTGAGAAGTTGTGACAAAGAATTAAGATTATGAACATGCGTATTAAGTTTTCAGCGCCGTTACCAAGGAATGAACGATCACGATTTCCCACACCAAGTTTTTGGCACCGTTGCCAGGGATTGTTCGAGTTTGGACAACTGACGGTTCATCTTGTTGCTCAGATTAGGTAATTTTATTTTAATTTTAAG
>NC_029794.2:56512932-56518532 GCF_000816755.2 Arachis ipaensis
GCTTATCTGAAATTCTCACCAATGAATTACATAAGTATCTCTATCTTTATTTTACATTTTATTTATTTATTAAATATTAAAACTCTATAACCATTTGAATCCGCCTAACTGAGATTTACAAGGTGACCATAGCTTGCTTCAAGCCGACAATCTCCCGACCCTTANATATGAACATGCGTATTAAGTTTTCAGCGCCGTTACCAAGGAATGAACGATCACGATTTCCCACACCAAGTTTTTGGCACCGTTGCCAGGGATTGTTCGAGTTTGGACAACTGACGGTTCATCTTGTTGCTCAGATTAGGTAATTTTATTTTAATTTTAAGCTTTTTATTTTTATTATTTTTATTTTTATTTTCGAAAAATTTTCAAAAAAATATTTTTATAAAATAAATAAATTATTCTATGGCTTCAGAATTTTTAAGAATGAATTCTAGAATTTCATGGGATATGTTGAATCCTGGCTGGCTATAAAGCCATGTTTAAATTCTTTTGGACTGAGGCTTCTTCTTCACATGCTTGAACTATGTATGCTGAAGCTTGGCTGGCCATTGGCCATGTCTAGTGTTTTGGACCGGAGCTTTCACTGAAAGCTTGACTGGCTAGTAAGCCATGTCTAATTCCTGGACCGGAGCTTTAAACTAACATTGCATGATTCCTGGAATTCTCATTAGAAATTTTGAAATCCTTATTTTCTTTTTCAAAATAATTTTCAAAAAATACCAACAAAATTTATAAAATCATAAAATCAAAAAATAATTTGATGTTTCTTGTTTGAGTCTAGTGTCAAGTTTTAAGTTTGGTGTCAATTGCATGCTTTTTATAATTTTCTTTAATTTTTGAAAATTCATCATATGTTCTTTATGATCTTCAAGTTGTTCTTGATAATCTCCCTTGTTTGATCTTTGCATTTTTATGTTTAGTGTCTTTTCTTGTTTTCCTTATGCATTTTCAATTTGTTAGTGTCTCAACATTAAAAATTTTTAAGTTTGGTGTCTTGCATGTTTTTCTTTTCTTAAAAATTTTCAAAAACATGTTCTTGATGTTCATCTTGACATTCAAAGTGTTTTTGGTGTTCATCTTGACATTCAAAGTGTTCTTGCATGCATTCATTATTTTGATCTTGAATTCTCATGTTTTGAGTCTTTTCATTGTTTTTCTCTTTCATCATTAAAATTCAAAAATTAAAAAAAATATCTTTCCCTTTCTCTCTCATAAATTTTCGAAAATTTGGTTTAATTTAGTCAAAAAATTTTTAAAATCTAGTTGTTTCTTATGAGTCAAATCAAATTTTCAATTTAAAAATTCTATCTTTTTCAAATCTTTTTCAAAAATCAAATCTTTTTCATTTTTTCTTTCATAATTTCAAAATTTTCAAAATTTATTTTCAAAATCTTTTTCTTATTTCTATTTCATATTTTCAAAATTAATGATAACAATTACTGTGATTGATTCAAAAATTTTAAGTTTGTTACTTGCCTAGTAAGAAAGGTCCAATCTTTAAATTTTAAAATTATATCTTTTTGTTTCTTGTTAGTCAAGTAATCAACTTTAATTTTCAAAATCAAATCTTTTTAAATTTTTTTTTCAAATCTTTTTTTTAAAATAAATGTCAATCACATCTTTTTCAAAATCAATTTCAAAATCTTTTCTAACCTCTTATCTTTTTAAAATTTGATTTTCAAATCTTTTTCAATTAACCACTTAACTTTTTATTTGATTTTAAAAGTTTACTATTTCAATCATATCTTTTTTCAAAACTATCTAACTAATTTTCTCTCTCTAATTTTCGAAAATCACCTTCCTCTTTTTCAAAATTCCTTTTTAATTAACTAATTGTTTTAAATTTTAATTTAATTTAACTTCAATTTTCTTTTTAAAATTTTCGAATTCTAACCAAAATTCAAAATAAAAACAAAAATATTTTTCTTTTCTTTTCAATTATTTTCGAAAATTCTTCTCTCTCACCTCCTCCTAATTATTTATTTATCTACTAACACTTCTCTTCTTCTTAAAAATTCGAACCCTATCCCTCTTTCTGTGTTCAGATTTCTTTTCTTCTTCTACTCACATAAAGGAATCTCTATACTGTGACATAGAGGATTCCTCTTCTTTTCTGTTTTCTTCTTTTTCATATGAGCAGGAACAAGGATAAGAACATTCTTGTTGAAGCCGATCCTAAACCTGAAAGGACTCTGAAGAGAAAGCTAAGGGAAGCCAAAGCACAACTCTTTGGAGAAAATCTGACAGAAATTTTCGAAAAAGAAGGAGACATGGCCGAAAATAATAACAATGCAAGGAAGATGCTTGGTGACTTTACTGCACCCAATTCCAAATTACATGGAAGAAGCATCTCAATTCCTACCATTGGAGCAAACATTTTGAGCTAAAGCCTCAATTAGTTTCTCTAATGCAACAAAACTGCAAGTTTCATGGACTTCCATCAGAAGATCCTTTTCAGTTCTTAACTGAATTCTTGCAGATCTGTGATACTGTTAAGACCAATGGGGTTGACTCCGAGGTCTACAGGCTTATGCTTTTCCCGTTTGCTATAAGAGACAGAGCTAGAATATGGTTGGACTCTCAACCTAAAGATAGTATGAACTCTTGGGATAAGCTGGTCACGGCTTTTTTAGCCAAGTTCTTTCCTCCTCAAAAGCTTAGCAAGCTTAGAGTGGATGTTCAAACCTTCAAATAGAAAGAAGGTGAATCCCTCTATGAAACTTGGGAGAGATACAAGCAACTGACCAAAAAGTGTCCTTCTGACATGCTTTCAGAATGGACCATCTTGGATATATTCTATGATGGTCTGTCTGAATTATCTAAGATGTCATTGGACCATTCTGCAGGTGGATCTATTCACCTAAAGAAAATGCCTACAGAAGCTCAGGAACTCATTGACATGGTTGCAAATAACCAGTTCATATACACTTCTGAAAGGAATCCTATGAGTAATGGGATGCCTCAGAGGAATGGAGTTCTTGAAATTGATACTCTGAATTCTATATTGGCTCAGAATAAAATATTGACTGAGTAAGTCAATATGATTTGTCTGAATGGATTGCAAGCTGCATCCAACAGTACTCAAGGGGCATCTTCTGAAGAAGAAGCTTATGATCCTGAGAACCCTGCAATAGCAGAGGTGAATTACATGGGTGAACCCTATGGAAACACCTATAATCCCTCATGGAGAAATCATCCAAATTTCTCATGGAAGGATCAACAAAAGCCTCAACAAGGCTTTAATAATGGTGGAAGAAACAGGTTTAGCAATAGCAAGCCTTTTCCATCATCCACTCAGCAACAGACAGAGAATTCTGAGCAGAATCCATCTAGCTTAGCAAATATAGTCTCTGATCTATCTAAGGCCACTCTAAATTTTATGAATGAAACAAGGTCCTCCGTTAGAAATTTGGAGGCACAAGTAGGCCAGCTGAGTAAAAGGGTCACTGAAACTCCTCCTAGTACTCTCCCAAGCAATACAGAAGAGAATCCAAAAAGAGAGTGCAAGGCCATAACCTTACTTGGTGTGGCTGAACCCAGAGAGGAGGAGGAGGGCATGAATCCTAGTGAGGAAGACCTCCTGGGACGCTCAGTGACCAATAAGGAGTTTCCCTTTGGGGAACCAAAGGAATCTGAGGCTCATCTAGAGACCATAGAGATTCTATTGAACCTCTTGTTACCATTCATGAGCTCTGATGACTATTCATCTTCTGAAGAAGATGAAGACATTGCTGAAGAGCAAGTTGCTCAATATTTAGGAGCAATCATGAAGCTGAATACCAAATTATTTGGTAATGAGACTTGGGAAGATGAACCTCCCTTGCTCACCAATGAACTGAACGCATTGGATAAGCATAAATTACCTCAAAAGAAACAGGATCCTGGCAAATTCCTAATTCCATGTAACATAGGCACCATGACCTTTGAGAAGGCTCTGTGTGACCTGGGGTCAGGAATAAACTTAATGCCACTCTCTGTAATGGAGAAACTTGGGATCTTTGAGGTGCAAACTGCCAGAATCTCATTAGAGATGGCAGACAACTCAAGAAAATAGGCTTATGGACTAGTAGAGGATGTGCTAGTAAAGGTTGAAGGCCTTTACATCCCTGCTGATTTCATAATCCTAGACACTGGGAAGGATGAGGATGAATCCATCATCCTTGGAAGACCCTTCCTAGCCACAGCAAGAGCTGTGATTGATGTGGACAGAGGAGAATTGGTCCTTCAACTGAATGAGGACAACCTTGTATTTAAAACTCAAGGATCTCCTTCTGTAACCATGAAGAGCAAGCATGAAAAGCTTCTCTCACTGCAGAGTCAACCAAAGCCCCCACAGTCAAACTTTAAGTTTGGTGTTGGGAGGCCACAACCAAACTCTAAGTTTGGTGTTGAACCCCCACATTCAAACTCTAAGTTTGGTGTTGGGAGATTCCAACAATGCTCTGAACATCTGTGAGGCTCCATAAGAGCTCACTGTCAAGCTATTGACATTAAAAAAGCGCTTGTTGGGAGGCAACCCAATGTTTTTTAATTATGTCTATTTAATTTCTATTGTTATTTTATATTTTTTTTAGGTTGATGATCATGTGAAGTCACAAAAACTACTGAAAAATAAAAAATAGAATGAAAAACAGCATTAAAAATAGCTCACCCTGGAGGAAGAACTTACTGGCGTTTAAACGCCAGTAAGAAGTATCAAACAGAAGCATCAAGCTGGCGTTAAACGCCAGAAACAAGCACCAGACTGGCGTTTAACGCCAGAACAGAGCATGGAAGTGGCGTTAAACGCCAGAAACAAGCAGCAAGCTGGCATTTAACGCCAGACATGCACTATAAGGGCGTTTTGCACGCCTAATTGGAGCAGGGATGCTAAGTCCTTGACCCCACTGGATCTGTGGACCCACAGGATCCCCATCTACCCCCCTCTTTCTTCTTTTGCTCGAGGACGAGCAAACCTCTTAAGTTTGGTGTGGTAAAAGCATTGCTTTTTATTTTTTTATAACCATCAATGGCACCTAAGGCCAGAGAAACCTCAAGAAAGAGGAAAGGGAAGGCAAAAGCTTCCACCTCTGAGTTATGGGAGATGGAGAGATTCATCTCAAGGGTCCATAGCTCAGTAGTAGAGCATTTGACTGCACAACAAGAGATCCCACTCATGGACCTCAACAAGAGCATGAGAAATTTCCTCACCAAGAAATCCCTGAGATACCTCAAGGGATACATTTTCCTCCACACAACTATTGGGAGCAACTAAGGATAGGAGCACCAAAATCACTAGGGATGAAGCAACAAAGGCAAGGAAGAGACATAGAGGAGCTCAAGAACACCATTGGTTCTTCAAGAGGAAGAAGACGCCACCCTCACTAAGGTGGACCCGTTCCTTAATCTCCTTGTTCTTATTTTTCTATTTTTCGTTTACTATGCTTTGTGTTTATTTATGTTTGTGTCTTTATCACATGATCATTAGTGTTTAAGTGTCTATGTCTTAAAGCTATGAATGTCCTATGAATCCATCACCTCTCTTAAATGAAAACTGTTCTAAAAACAAAAGAACAAGAACTACATGGTTTCAAATTCATCCTTGAAACTAGTTTAAT
>NC_029794.2:56518880-56523983 GCF_000816755.2 Arachis ipaensis
TGTTTTAATTACAAAAGAACAAGAAGTACATGGTTTCAAATTCATCCTTGAAACTAGTTTAATTATTTTGATGTGGTGACAATACTTTTTGTTTTCTGAATGAATGCTTGAACAGTGCATATGTCTTTTGATATTGTGGTTTATGAATGTTAAATATGTTGGCTCTTGAAAGAATGATGAAAAGGAGAAATGTTATTGATAATCTGAAAAATCATAAAATTGATTCTTGAAGCAAGAAAAAGCAGTGAATAGAAAAGAGCTTGCGAAAAAAAAGGGAAAGAAAAATGGCGAAAAAAAAAGAAAGAAAAAGAAAGAGCAAGCAGAAAAAGCCAAAAGCTCTTTAAACCAAAAGGTAAGAGCAAAAAGCCAATAGCCCTTAAAACCAAAAGGCATGGGTAATAAAAAGGATCCAAGGCTTTGAGCATCAGTGGATAGGAGGGCCTAAAGGAATAAAATCCTGGCCTAAGCGGCTAAACCAAGCTGTCCCTAACCATGTGCTTGTGGCGTGAAGGTGTCAAGTGAAAAACTTGAGACTGAGCGGTTAAAGTCGAAGTCCAAAGCAAAAAGAAGAGTGTGCTTAAGAACCCTGGACACCTCTAATTGGAGACTCTAGCAAAACTGAGTCACAATCTGAAAAGGTTCACCCAATTATGTGTGTGTGGCATTTATGTATCCGGTAGTAATACTGGAAAACAAAGTGCTTAGGGCCACGACCAAGACTCATAAAGTAGCTGTGTTCAAGAATCAATAACACTATCTAAATTCTAAGTTCCTATAGATGCCAATCATTCTGAACTTCAAGGGATAAAGTGAGATGCCAAAACTGTTCAGAGGCAAAAAGCTACTAGTTCCGCTCATCTGATTGGAGCTAAGTTTCATTGATATTTTGGAATTTATAGTATATTCTCTTCTTTTTATCCTATTTGATTTTCAGTTGCTTGGGGACAAGCAACAATTTAAGTTTGGTGTTGTGATGATCAGATAATTTATACGCTTTTTGGCATTATTTTTACATAGTTTTTAGTATGATTTGATTAGTTTTTAATATATTTTTATTAGTTTTTAAATAAAAATCACATTTCTGGACTTTACTATGAGTTTGTGTTTTTCTGTGATTTTAGGTATTTTCTGGCTGAAATTGAGGGACTTGAGCAAAAATCAGATTCAGAGGCTGAAGAAGGACTGCAGATGCTGTTGGATTCTGACCTCCCTGCACTCAAAGTGGATTTTCTGGAGCTACAGGAGTCCAAATAGCGCGCTCTCAATTGAGTTGGAAAGTAGACATCCAGGGTTTTCCAGAAATATATAATAGTCCATACTTTGCCCGAGTTTAGACAACGCAAACTGGCGTTCAACACCAGCTCTCTGCCCTATTCTGGAGTTAAACGCCAGAAACAGGTTGCAAAGCAGAGTTAAACACCAGAAACAGGTTACAAAATGGCGTTTAACTCCAAGGAAGACCTTTACACGTGAAAGCTTCAATGCTCAGCCCAAGCACACACCAAGTGGGCCCCGAAAGTGGATTTCTGCATCATTTACTCATTTCTGTAAACCCTAGTAACTAGTTTAGTATAAATAGAACTTTTTACTATTGTGTTAAACATCTTTTGATCAATTTTAGATCTCCAAGACCTCCATGAGAGGCTGGCCACTCGGCCATGTCTACCCTATTTTCACTTATGTATTCTCAACGGTAGAGTTTCTACACACCATAGATTAAGGTGTGGAGCTCTGCTGTTCCTCATAAATTAATGCAAAGTACTATTGTTTTTCTATTCAATTCAAGCCTATTTCTTCTCTAAGATATTCATTCGCACACAAGAACATAATGAATGTGATGATTATGTGACGCTCATCATCATTCTCACTTATGAACACGTACCTGACAACCACTTCCTTTCTACATGCAAACAAGCTTGAATGTGTATCTCTTAGCCTCCTGATCGTGAGATCAGAGTCTTCGTGGTATAGGCTAGAATTATTGGCGGCCATTCTTGAGATCTGAAAAGTCTAAACCTTGTCTGTGGTATTCCGAGTAGGATCTGGGAAGGGATGGCTATGACGAGCTTTAAACTCGCGAGTGCTGGGCGTAGTGACAGACGCAAAAGGATTACTGAATCCTATTCCAGCAGGATCGAGAACCGACAGATGATTAGCCGTGCGGTGACAGCGCATTTTGGACCATTTTCACTGATAGGACGAGAAGTAGCCATTGACAACGGTGATGCCCTACATAAAGCTTGCCATAGAAAGGAGTATGAAGGATTGGATGAAAGTAGTAGGAAAACAGAGGTTCAGAAGGAATAAAAGCATCTCCATACGCTTATCTGAAATTCTCACCAATGAATTACATAAGTATCTCTATCTTTATTTTACGTTTTATTTATCTTTTAATTATTAAAACTCTATAACCATTTGAATCCGCCTAACTGAGATTTATAAGGTGACCATAGCTTGCTTCAAGCCGACAATCTCCGTGGGATCGACCCTTACTCACGTAAGGTTTATTACTTGGACGACCCAGTGCACTTGCTGGTTAGTTGTGCGAAGTTGTGACAAAGAATTAAGATTATGAACGTGTGTATTAAGTTTTTAGCGCCGTTACCAAGGAATGAACGATCATGATTTCCCACACCAGGGAGCAATGAACAATTCTCATCACAATTGATAAGGATAACTAGGATAGGACTTCTAATTTTCATACCTTGCCAAGAGTTTTCTTAGTTGTTAGTTTATTTTCTTATCATTTATATTCCTTGTTCAACCTTTCAAAAACCCCGAAAAGATACTTTTCCATAACCAATAATAACAACTACACCTCCCTGCAATTCCTTGAGAGACGACCCGAGGTTTAAATACTTCAGTTATCAATTTTATTCGGGGTTTGTTACTTGTGACAACCAAATTTTTGTACGAAAAGATTCTCTGTTGGTTTAGAAATTATACTAGCAACGAGAACTTATTTGTGAAATTCTTTACTAGCAGAAATCCGTTCGTCAATGACAAACATAATTTCAAAGGATATAATCAAAAGAATTGAATTAGATAATGTTAAGGCACTTCCCTTTGATGACATCTAGTAGTTTTGATGTGCTCACCCTTTCTTTTTCAAGGGTTGCTCCCCCTGACTTTATGCTCATGTTTTGTTTCATATTTAAATATCCACACACAGAACACAACTATAGACAACATACAGATAGCACAATTTTTTATAGTATATGCAAGCTTGTACAAACACATTTTGATACATCATTTTCAACCAATGAAACCAAACACTTGATCATGGTCTAAATGTATCATCAACACTTGTTCAAAAAATAATGCAACAGTTATCAATGAATAGAGCAATCATCAAGAATTCCAAACCATAGTACAAAAAAATTAATCATTTTAAAACATAGCATAAAATCGGAACAGAGTATGCCATATTACCTGCAACAAAACAAAAATTATGAAATCCAAAAATTCTAAACTATTCAATTCTGCTTTCTTCTACTACTCTCTCTTTTGTCATCAAGGGAGAAGCTAGAAGCAATGGAAGTCAGCAAAAATGGTTAGAGTTCCAAGTTTATAAAAACTTGATTAACATCAAAAGAAAAATATAACAATTATTAGTGTTTACAGTCATCCAAAATAAAATAGAGTCTAAAACAAACTACAATAGTTCCAAGAGGCAAATGTCCAAATAACAGAGACCAGCAACTAGAGACATCCTCAAGCATCCGAACCATCCTCCTCAGAATCATGTGGTTCCTCTGGGTCAGTAGCAATTTTTTCGTCCTCATTAATGTTGTCAACATACTTCATAAGGACAACTACTATGTCTTTTGACTTTCTAAGGACATTTTCATGTTTGACCGCAAGCTTCCTTTCTTGTTTTCTTGTAGAGATTAGATGGTTGGATAGGTTCACAAACTCTTGCAAAATATCCTTCACAACTCCAAAAAGGAGTAATTTGTGACCATTTGAGGCTGAGATTCCTGAGGTAGAGGAAGGATGAGTGTCGTCGAGTTCATCATCAAGAACTACCCTTTCAGTTCTTGTAGGCCCCTTCTTGTGCTGTTTCACTGAACCACCTCCTTTTAGATATGGGTGTCTATTTTCATATGATTCATTCAAAATGTCAAAACCAAATTGTTCAAATATGCAAGTTAAAAACATGCCATAAGGAAGAGCCACAATTTTGTCACTTCTTATGCAGTCAAACATATGCCTTACTATTAAATATGCAAAAGATATTTCAGTTTTAGTGATGATATCATATAAAACCAAAGTATCAAAGAAAGACACCCTTTGATATAAGCCGCTTTGAGGTAGAATAATGTGGTTCACTATACGATGCAATTGCGCACGAAGAGGGCCGAGGACTTTGTGAATATGTGTAAGGCCATCAATTAGAGAAATATTCTCACACACATGAGTTAGAGCATCTTTACATAAAACACCCAACCCCTCATCCCACTTACACGCAGTATAAGCACAGATACCAACATTAGTGTATTCTAAGGAGTCACTAATAGATTCACTATTCAAGACAATTTCATGACCTTTGACATACGAGTGAATACTTCCTTCATGGTAGGTCAGATTTGTACAAAACTCTAGAGCTAAAACTGGGTAAACAAGCTTTTTAATTTTGAAATATTGATTCCAGTCCAGAAAATCAAGTTTTTCAACAAATGTAAAACTTTTCTTTTTCAGATTTGGTAAGTCAGCAAAAAAAGTGGGGCATATGGGACGATGAACAACACCACCTTCATAAAAGTCATGGTTCATGGCTGAGCAAAAATGGTGAGGGTTGTAGTTAGAGTGGAAGGTCATAAACTGAGATTTATGTTCAAAAGAATCAATGTTGTGAGGCTTCTTAATCGATTTAAGAGGGACACGAGGATTACCTCTTTGTGGATGCTGAGGGACTGACCTAGGCTTAGGTCTCGAGGGTTCAAGAGCGGGTTCCTCTGCAGTAGGATGCTTCCCCTTTGAAGTGCTTGGCCGAGAAAGAGCACTGGATGGAGCCGTTGGCTTGGACGACGAGGGGTACCTCGGAGTAGATTTGGTTTGAGCCGTCGGATCTGTGCGTGGAGGAGACAATGAAGGAGTAGG
>NC_029794.2:56524783-56532936 GCF_000816755.2 Arachis ipaensis
GGTTTTTTAGGGTTTCGAGGAAGTTGAATGAGAAAACCTCTTCTAGTGGCAGTTTTCTTTCTCATCTTTAAGCGAAGAAGGATTTTGCAAATATAAAAACAATGATGACAGTGGGAAAAATCGAAGAGGTTATGCAAGGAGTTTATAAGAGAAAAGTTTGGTAACTGCAACAAAAAAAAGGTTTCTTGAAAGCATTTATGTGCAGAACCTATGACTACTCTTTGAAAAGACTTGATATCACGTTAAAAATGTTTTATTTAAAATAAATTAAATAAATAGAATAAAACAAATTTAAAAGAAAATATTTTCAAATAAAAGACTAAATAGAAAAGCCCACAAACTAAACATAACACTCATTAGGCCCAAAGGTGGTGGACCACACAGAATCTGAACTGGAGGGTTGACTCAGATGATTCAGAACTTTACTGTTGAACCCAGGAACCACGTTTTTTGAAGGATGGTTCTTTACTTGCCCAAAATTGTCTCCACTCGACTTGAGAGACAAAAAATTTTAACCAACATATCAGTAAGGCTAAAACAGGAAATTATAGCACAGAATTCCCAGATCATTTCTTAGTTTATAGAATCTGTCCTTAGCTAGAGATTTGGTAAAAATATCAGCTAGTTGATCTTCTGATTTAACAAACTGAATGCTTATATTGCCCTTTCAAACATGTTCTCTTGAGTAAAATCTCACTTCAATAGTTTAGTTCTTGAGTGCAAAACAGGATTTTTAGAAATATTTATGGCAATTATGTTGCTACACAACAAGAAAATATTTTCAGCATTCAATTTATAATCAACAAGTTGAGTTTTCAACCAAAGCAACTGAGAGCAGCAAGAAGAAGCAGCAATATATTCAGCTTCAATAGTGGAAGAGCCACTATTGACTATTTCTTGCTAGACCAGACATTCAAAGAACTTCTTAGAAAGTAGAAAATGCTAGATGTACTTCTTCTATCTACTCTATCTCCGAAGAAATTTTCATCATAATAACCTACAGCAGAAAATTTATTAGTCTTAGGATACCATAAACTAAAGTTGGATGTGCCATGAACATATTTAATGATCCTTTTAACTGCAGAAAGATGTGATTCTTTTTGTTGTGATTGGAATCTATACCAAATTCCAACACTTTGCACAATATTTGGTCTAGAGGATGTTAAGTACATAAGAGAACTAATCATTCCTCTATACCTAGTCTCATCAATATCTTTATCAGTTTCACCCTTTTCTAACTTTGAGTTAGGGTGCATGGGTGTTTCCATAGGTTTGGCATTTTCCATACCAAATTTCTTAACTAATTCCTTGGCATACTTCTCTTGATGAATAAAAATTTTATTTTTAGTCTGTTTAGTTTGAAGTCCAAGGAAGAAATTAAGTTCACCCATCATACTCATGTCAAATTCACTTGTAAAGAGTTTTCCAAATTCAGCACAAAGGGTTTCATTTGTTGATCCAAGAATAATGTCATCAACATAGATTTGGACTAGAATGAAAGAATTATTAGAGTTCTTGATAAATAGAGTAGTATCCGTAGTGCCTCTTTGAAAATCATTTTTTAAAAGGAAAGAGCTGAGTCTTTTATACCAAGCTCTTGTAGCTTGTCTTAATCCATAAAGAGCCTTTGAAAACATGATTTGGTAGCTCTTTATTTTCAAAACTGGGTGGCTGTGCCACATACACTTCTCTATCAATTACTCTATTTAAGAATGCACATTTCACATCCATTTGAAATAATTTAAAGCCACAATGGGCAGCAAAAGCTGGAAGAAGCCTTATAGCTTCCATTCGAGCCACAGGGGCAAAAGATTCATCAAAATTTATTTCTTCTTCTTGATCATATCCTTATGCTACCAATCTTGCTTTGTTTCTAGCTGTGCTTCCATCTTCACCCAATTTGTTCCTGAAGATCCACTTGGTGCTGGTTACTTTCTTTTCATTTGGCTTTGGAAGAAGTGTCCAAACTTGATTCTTTTCAAATTCATGAAGCTCTTTCTCCATATCCTTTATCCAAGAGGGGTCATCAAGTGCTTCTTTGATATTTTGTGGTTCAATTTGAGATAGAAAGGCCAAGTTTTCTTCTTCTGAAGCCTTTCTAGTGGAGGACTGAGTTTTGACACCTTGAGAAACATCCCCTATGACAAATTCTTGTGGATAATTCTTCAAAAATCTTCATTCACGGGGTCTAGTGGACTTAGGAACAGATTCGGTTGCGGCGGGATCTATGGAACTGGTATTCCCAGGAATTTTGCCAGTTTCAAGAGATATAATGGAATTATCTCCTGCAGAATCTTCTGCAATAGTAGGTTCAGAATCAGGTTGCCCAAAATTTTCTTTTTCTTGATGTTGGTATTCGTTGGTGTTCTTCTCCGTCTTCTAAAACACTTTGAACCATGTTAGTATAACAAAAAATAACATGTATAAAGGATAGTTCTGTTTAAAATGTAGCAAGCTATATTAACAGCTTCAGCCCAAAGGAATTTTAGAACATCACTTTCACATAGCATAGCTCTTGCCATTTCTTGTATTCTTCTATTTCTTCTTTCAAGAACACCATTTTGTTGTGGTGTTCTTGGTCAAGAGAAATTTTGTGATATTCTAAATTTCTCACAAAATGATTTAAAAGATTGATTTTTAAATTCTTTACCATGATCAATTCTAATAGAAACAATCTTTAAATCTTTTTCATTTTGAATCCTCTTGCTAAAAACTTCAAAAGCCGCAAAGGCATCATTTTTATGAGCAAGAAAAAAAATCCAACCAAATCTTGTATAGTCATCCACAATCACCAAACCATAATATTAACCACCTAAACTTTGAGTTCTTCTTTGACCAAATAGATCAATATGTAGCAACTCAAGAGGTCTTTTAGTAGAGATATCTTCCTTTGATTTAAATGAACTTTTTGTTTGTTTTTCCATTTGACATGCATCACAAGTGATATCTTTGTCAAATTTTATCAAAGGAAGACCTTCTACTAAATTCTTTTTAACAAGCTTGTTTATTTGAAATATGCTTGCATGGCCTAATCTTTTGTGCCATAACCACTTTTCAAATTCTTTAAAATAAAAATATTATCACAATGATTTGCAACAAACAATACCTCATTATACTTTTCACTCACTACATGGCATTCCAATCTTTTGAATATCACCAAGTAACCCAAATCACATAGTTGACTAATACTCAAAAGATTGTGTCTCAATCCATCAACCAGAAAGACATCATCAATAAAGGTAGAATGATTTTTACCTACTTTTCCAATAGCTATGATTTTACCTTTACCATCATCTCCAAAGGTCACAAATCCTCCATCATACTTATTGAGTTTGATGAAGAATGTTGACCTTCCCGTCATGTGATTAGAGCATCTGCTATCCAAGTATTACATGTCTTTCTTCTTCTTGAATGCTAGGCAACTCTGCATATACTCTTAAGTAACTTTAGGTATCCAAATTAATTTGGATCCTTTGAAGTTAATCCATATTGATTTTTTAAGTGCATTAAAATCACAAATAACATTGTAAGTTTGGTTTCCTACTTTTCTTTTGTTAATAAAGCATTGGGAGTAAGAATGACCAGGTTTCTTGCAATTAAAATAATGAATTCTGTGTGCATGTTACTGAAATTGATTGGAGCTTTGATGTTGATAATGATTAAGAGGGTGAAATTTTTTTATTCTTGAAAAAGGTGCATTTAGCACCCCTTTTTTTAAAAGATCTCAAACCAGAATTATTGAAAACATATGGGCTTCCTGAATAAGAGGCTCTTTTGTAAGAGTGTGACTGTTTGAAGGCAACCTCATTATTTGAAAAGTGCCCTTGACCAAAATTGTTTGGAACCGGTTTGGTTTTAAAGGATGATGTAATTTCATCAAAATAATATGGCTGTTCAAAAGAGGCATCATTGTTGGAAAATATCCAAGACCAGATTTCTCAAAAGAGGTTTTTGTTTTTGAAGAAGAGGCCATGAATTTAGTAATTAGTTTTTCAAAAAATGCACCCTCTTTTGTCACATAGCCCAAACCTTATTTTTCAAACAATGGTTTTTGACTTGCAAGTAATTTGTCCAAATTACTTGAACTATGAGCAAACTTTACTAAGTCAATATTCAACCTTTTAATCATTTCATTTTCAGCAACAAGTTCTTGTGAAGGATCAACAATGTGCTTTCCTTTAAGTTTTTCGATTTCAGATTTCAAAAATCAATTTTGTTTAATGATATCGATAGCACATTCGGTCTCCTTCACTTTTTCTTTCAAGAAATCATTTTCAGCTTTCAACCTTTCATTTTCAGTTTTGCATTTATTATACTTA
Source organism: Arachis ipaensis (assembly GCF_000816755.2). NCBI lineage: Eukaryota > Viridiplantae > Streptophyta > Magnoliopsida > Fabales > Fabaceae > Arachis > Arachis ipaensis. The sequence goes on from NC_029794.2 coordinate 56,529,103, forward strand.
TTCAACAGTTTTTCAGAGTGATGGGTGAGATCATTAACAATAACATGTAAATCATCCATAGATAAGTCATAGTAGTTTACCTCATCTAGTTAATCTTCACCAGCCATGAAGCAGACTTGAGCTTCGTATTCAGAGTCCTCTTCCTCATCCGAATCATTCTCAAGATCCTCCCAAGAGGCCATGAGCATTCTCTTATTTTCTTTCTTCCCTTTTTTTTCTTCTTGAGCTTTGGGCAGTTGTACTTAAAATGTCCATCTTCCTTGCATTTGCGGCATATCACTTTGCTCAAATCCTTCTTGTATTCTTTTGAGCTCGAACCCTTGTACCTACCTTTGTTCCTCATTAGCCTCCTTAGCCTCTTAGCAAAAAACACAAGTTTGTCATATGAAAAACTATCACTAGACTCAATCTCATTTGGTTCTACTTTTGATTTTAGGGCTACTCCATTTTTCTTAGTCTTGGATTGTGTGTGATTTCATAAGTAAGAAGTTTCTCTCTTAGCTCATCGTAGGTTATAGGACTTAGGTTGTTACTCTCGGCTAGGACATTGACTTCTGTTTCTCATTCTTTTGTGAGGCTTCTAACGACTTTTCTCACTAGAGTTTGTTCAGTGTGTGTTAAGCCCATAGCATCAAGGCTGTTGATGATGATTGAGAATCTCTCAAACATCTCATCAATACTTTTTCTATCCTTCATGGTAAACATCTCATACTATTTTCGTAATATATCAATCCTGATTTCTTTGACTTATTTGGTGCCTTCATGTGTGACTTGGAATTTCTCCCAGATTTCTTTGGCGGTCTTGCATCTAGACACCTTTCGGTGATCCTCGAAGCTGATAGCACAATGCAGCAGGTTTGTATATTTAGCATTCAGTTTCATCTTTTTTTTGTCATCATCATTCCATTTGGCTTCCTCCTTTAAAGTCACCACTTCATCAGCACTAGTCTTTGTTGGGATTTTGGGACCATTCACCAATATCTTCTATATGTTGTAGTCTATTGATTGAATGAAGATCCTCATCCTCTCTTTCCAGTAAGCATAGTTCTTTCCATTGAAGAAAGGAGGCCTGTAATTTAATTGACCCTCTGTTAGCGCGTAGGCCACAGTGGTTGTGCCCAAGTTGTTCACTATTGGACCTTTGCTCCAAGCTGTTAAGCATGATTTTTGAGACCTTGGCTCTTAATACCAATTGAAGGTTCCAAAAGGCTTAGAGAAAGGGGGTTGAATCTATGATCTTCTTTAACTTTGAATAATTAAGCCTTAAAAACAGAACTTTGAACTTGATTTCTGTTTGGTTTATGCAGCAGATAATTTAGGAGACAATTTCATTTTGTCTCATAAAAACCAGTAAACATAACTAAAGTAGAGAGGAAGAAGATGACACCGCCATATATCATAGTTCAGTTGCCTTGTACAATGCAACCTACATCCAGTATCCACCACAACGTTAGTGAAATTTTCACTATAATCCAAGTATTATATACACCAATTCCATAGGACTTAACGTAATCCTATCTAGGCACACAAGCTTCAACATAAACTTGAGTTGGTTATGCTAATACCTAGACTCACCACACTAAGTGCTACTCAACTTAGCAAGGGATACCTCTCAGGTACATGACACAAGATAGAAAATACAACCAAAAGAAATTTGAAATCACTCTTGGCTTTTCTCTCAAGTGTATCTCTTAGCCTTTTTCACTCTATGGTTTTTTCTCAATGCCTCTCTTTCTTGCCTTTTACCTCTCAAAGAAAACTAAGAATATATACATTGAAAGTGAAATACAAAAAGTAAAACATGAAGGAGATGATGAATAACACTCTTGACTCTATGAACTGAACCCAGCATCTGAACTCATAACTTTGTTCTTCATCTTGGTGGAGTACTCCCTTTAGTGTAGGTGCAATGCTTCTAAGACTTCAAACTCAGTAGTGAGGATTCACTCTTTGCTCTCTCTCTCTCTCGGGTTCTCTCTCCTTGTTCTATGCTCAGATTCAATTTTTCTTTTTGTACATTGCTTTTAGCCAAGATTAGGATTTCTTCCAAGTCAACTTCTTGGACTTTTTCAGAATTTATCCCTTCTCTTTCTTCAATCAACCCCTAAATTAGAAATTTCAAATCTAATCCATTTGCTTGACCGAGGACATCAGAGCAGCAAAAATGAGCTTATTCAGTGATAATTCTAAATCCAAACCCTTAAAAATGTGCTTTGACTCCAAGTAATAACTTTAACCATTGATACATAGCAAAGATAATTAACCACTATTTTCTTCATTTTTCTTTAAATGGCGTTGTAGAGAGTAGAAGAAAAAGTGAAGAAATCAACTTGCATGCAAAAAAAATTATTTACCTTTAACTTCTGACTTAGTATAACATGCTTTTGATTTATTTTGATTAGACTCTTGCTTTCTTGATGAGCTTTCTCTTTCTTTGTTCTCTGGTGTAAGTGAGCTTGAAGGTAAAGCTCTCTTTCTCTCTCTCTTTCAAGTGTTTATCTGATTTAAAGCATGCTGAAACTTAGCTTTATTAAAAGCTTTTCTTTGTTTCACTTTTAATTGGGCTTGGTTATGAATTTAATATCCATTCAGCAGATTTGATTGCTTTGTTTTATTTGTTTGGGCTGCCACTCAATTATTTGGGCCTACATCATTTAAATGAACCACTCTAGCCCAATTAATTGTTTAACCAATAAATTAATATTTGTCCTCATTATTAAATTGGTTTAATTACTCTGTTGGTCCCTATAGTTTCACGAAATTTTCAATTAGGTTCTTATACTTTTTTTCCTTTTAATTGGGTTCTTGCACCAATTTTTTTTTCAATTAGGTCCCTCTTAACAATAATTGGCTTAATTTTATAGGGACCCAGCTAAAAAAATTGGTGCAGGGACCCAAATAAAAGGATAAAAAAGTGTAAGGATCCAATTAAAAAAAATTTTGGTGCAAGAACTAAATTAAAAGAAAAAAAAGTACAGGAACCTAATTAAAAATTTGCGAAACTATAGGGACCAATAGAGTAATTAAACCTTAAATTAATTTGCATTCTTAATTCAACATATACTAAATCAACTTATTCTGTTTAAATTCATACAAAAATCTAAAAAAGAGAACTTAACCTATTACAACAAATGGTAATTTTTCAACTTAACATAATAGAAAAAAAGAAACAAATTAATTTCTTAAACCAAGAAATTATATATAGAAGGATAGAAGAACAACTAAAATTCCAAAATATTCAAAATATAATAAAAGATTTGAAGGATAAAAAATGAATTATGTAGTCTAAATCCTAAAGCTTTCCATTTCAAAAATTTACATGAGGTATCTCTATTATATGAAGATAATTTTAATGAAAAAGATATTTCTACCAACACAAAACCTATTTAGATGAATAAAAAATTTTAAGAATGTTGTAAAAAGAAAATCCAAGAATATCTAGATAAAGAATTAATTAGACCTTCCAAATTTTCTTAGAGCTGCATGGGATTTTATGTGATGAAAGTTTCAGAAATAGAAAAGGGGTCCCTAGATTAGTAATTAATTACAAACTAATAAAAAAAAAGCTTTAAAATGGAAAAAGTATCTCTTGTCCAATAAAAGTGACTTAATTAAAAGATTAAGTAATGCTACTATTTTTTTTTAAATTTGATTTAAAATTTAAATATTATCAAATTTCAGTAAAAGAAAAAGATAGATATAACACTATTTTTATAATACATTTTGGACATTATAAAGGGAATGTAATGTCTCAAGGGTTAAAAAAATACACCAAGTGAATTTCAGAAAATTATGGACATTATTTTTTACTCATATGCAGATTTTACTATAATT
>NC_029794.2:56532955-56564692 GCF_000816755.2 Arachis ipaensis
CTGTCAAATTTGCAAATAAGTTTTCAGATGAAATTACCGATAAAATAATAATTACAAAGATTTTTAGCATATCTTAATTATATAGTAAAATTTCTATCGAGTATAAGAATTTTGTGTGAACCTTTATACAGAAGATTAAGAAAACAACCACATCCTTGGATAAAAAAAATGTGTACAATAGTTTGTAAAGTTAAAAATATAGTCAAAAAAATTTCTTGCTTAAGTATACCGGACCAAACAACAAAATTGATAGTTGAAACAAATGCCTCAAAACTAAGATATGGAGGAGTTCTTAAACAAATTTTCCTAAACTAATCAAAAGAATAAGTAGTCAGATATCATTTCAGATTATGGAATTTAGCTCAAAAGAATTATGTAACAGTTAAGAAATAAAATTTAGCTACTGTTCTATGTGTTTCAAGATTTCAAGAAAATTTGTTTAATAAAACTCTTTTAACTAAAACTGATTACAAAGCTACCCCTAGTATTTTAAACATGATATTAAAAATCTAAATTCAAGACAAATATTTGCCAAATAGTAAGCCATCATGTTTTGATTTAACTATTGAACATATTAAAGTTGAAGAGAATTTTTGCAATGTAGGAATGAGTTAGAAGCAAGTAAGCAATGAAAAGTATAGTAAGCCACTTAACCAATTAATGACTCCAGTACCAATTAAACAATTATCTATCAAACATTTGACTATGTCACAGGTTGTTAAGAGCGAAAAATTATCATCATCGGCTAAAAGCTCATATGAATTATCTACAGTTAACAGATATGGATTACTACAACCATCCGATCTTTTTAATACAAAATCCTTATAAGAAGAATATCCCTATCATGAGAAATCTATATATATGAAAATAATTATCCTAGAAAAAAATGGTTCAAAATGTAAAAATATGGTTAATTAATAAATAAATTAATTAATTATGAGCTAAAAATAAAAAATTTAAATTTTTTAATTTGAAGAAGTAAAAAAAATGTTTAAAATACAAATTTAAATACTAATTTTAAAAATTTTGGCCCAAAATTAGGCCAACAGGCTGAATCAATTAAACCGGACCCGTTTTGGGCCAAAAGCCCAACATATAAAACCCAAACAAAGCCACTCTTTTCTTTCATTTCAGCAAGTCATGCTGAAGAGGAGAAGGGAGCCATACAACCCTAACCTCCATTTTCAATTCAATCTTCTATTGCCCACAACTTTCAATCGGAGTTCCGATCGTCGCACCGTTTGCTGTCACATGACTGTCTTGCCAATCTCTTCAAATCCATCTGAATAAAGTGGCAAAAAATTTAAATTTCTCACCCAGTTCTTCTCCTCTTACAATTTCGTGATTTTGGATATTGGATGTTGAGGGATTTGGTATTTTTGATGATTTAGGTATACTCTAGTAGCGAGTAATTGTTAGGTTTCGCCCAAATCATCCATGGGTGAGGTGAAAACTTATATCCCTTATGAATTCTTTGATTTTATGAAGTTTAGGTATTAAATTATGACTATGTATGATGTTGTGTGGAATTAGATTGAATTCATATGAAATTGAAGTCAATTTGGAAACTTGGGGACTTGGAACAAAGTTGTGGTGATGGAAGTTGGTTAAGTTGATTTGGAGACCTTGAGGCTTGTAGAGAAGAGAATTTGTGGTGTCTTGTGGCTTAGGGAGAAATTGGCCAAGGTATGATTTTGGTTTCTGGTAGTTAACATATAATATTGCGTGAAAACTTAGGCTAGATACCATACGATAGGCTTGAATGTTTTGAATTATTGGATTTGATGAGTTATATGTATATATGTGTGTGATGAGTAATGTGGATCAAATGTATATATATAGGTGATGTATGATAAGTATGATGGAATCAATGTGTATATATGTGATGTGTATTGAATTTGTTGATGATGAGTTGAATATGGAAATTTACAATCTAGGTGGTTAGAGGATTGATGAGTAGGAGACTAGTGTTTGGTAGTATATGTGAGTGTTGAGATTGATTTTTGTTATAAGTGGTTTGATTTGTTTTGAGGGTTTTGGAAAGTTTGAGGTTTTAAGGTTTTTGATAAAAACTGAATTTTGACCAACTTCGACGGGCCATAACTTGGCTTTCGGAACCCTCAGTCTTGTAAAACTTATTTTAACTACATATTCATTAATTTAATGGTTTAATTAGTTTAATTGTGATTCAACTAAAATAACTGAATTATAATAAAATAATATATAAAAGGATAAACTACGAAAAACACACTTAAATTATCTTTGTGCTAATAAAAATTCTCCCAAATCTTATTATCGATAAAAATATTCTCAACTAATTTAAAAACATATTAAAAATGTCCAGCCATGATTAAAGGCCTTCTCCATTAATGAAAAAATATGACGTGACTCACTTGCCACATAAAAAGCTCTATTTGTCACATCACTCTGTCGTTAATGTAGAACATCTCAATTCATGGGTGTACAATTTTATCATATTTTAAAATAATTTGAGAGCCTTTTGTCGATAACAAAATTTTGGGACATTTCTGTCAACGATAAAATAATTCGGATGCATTTTTAGCGGTTTATCCTATATAAAATTATAAATAAACATACAAAATTATAATGATATTCTAATGTAAATATAAAAAATACAAGAGTTAAATAACTGAGTATAATACAAGAGTTAAATAATTTTATAATTTCATCTGAGTATAATACAAGTGTAACACCCTATCACCCTATGCTTTATCTCTAGCCGTAAAGCGAAGGATAACAAAGTGCCACGAAATTTCTAAAGCTCATACAATATTATATTTAGAAGGAAATAATAATACAAGAAGCCCGATGAAAATGATAGTTCAAAGATGTGAAAAACAGAGAAACAAAAGCGCAAAGCATTCACACGATAACTAAAAGTGCAAAGGATAAGATATACAAGATAAAGATACAAGATCACAAGGTATATAGATATATATAAGTATAATAGCCAAAAGAATACTAGCCATAACCTGCGGAGTTTAGGCCGACTATTTAATACAGACATAATAGAATTTTTAGAAGTTAAAACAGCATACAACCTGCCTCTCAAAATTTAGCCTCTAGGGCAACAAAGTATAAGGTACAAAAGTGAGAGATTTACATCAAAATAACCAAAGTACAAAATAAGATAACAAGAGATCCTCCGCCCTGTCACCATCCCGCAACTCACCAAGGTGGGTTATGACCTGCATCTGAAAAACAACAACAACATATGGTATAAGAAACGGAGGTTCTCAGTATGGTAACAGTTAGGGGTGTTAAAAACCGATCCGGACAGAACAAAACCGACTAACCGAGCCAAAAAAATCGAAAACCGAACAAACCGAAAAAATCATATTTGCTATTTTTTCTGCGGTTCAGTTTGGTTTTCAGTTCTAGCACTGAAAACTCTAACCAAACCGAACCGAACCGGTCAACTAAAAACCACAAAAAAACCACCCCCACCACAAAATAGAACCTAACCTAACGGCACACTCTCACATCTCATCTCACTCAATACTCTAATGAAGAAACCCTAAAACCTTTACCCCACTACCCCACTCCAACACAGAACCCCTTCCTCCCAGCATCTCCCAGCACGGTCGTCCTCCACATCCACACTACTGTCACCGATTCGCCGGACAGAACCGTGGCAAACAGCTTCTTCGTGGACAACACGCTTACAGAGTCGAACCAGCACCCACAGGCCACAGTACTATTTTCTTTGTCGCTGACAGCACCCACAACACTGTCTCCTCCACCCCATCTCTCTCGACGTACCCACAGCCATCGTCTTCGCACACAGCAGCTGCCACCCATCGAGTCAGATATGGAGCCTCTGAGTTAGGTAAAAAATTTCTGTTCAATGTATTTGTTGCTGATTGTTATTCATTGCTCAATGTATTTGTTGTTTGATTGCTGATTGTTGTTCACTGTTCATTGTTGATTTTTTTGAATTAAAAGTAATTTTATTTTCTATTGTTCATTGTTCATTGGTTTACACCATTTAGATGTTTCCATTTATTTCAGTGTTTCTATTTCGTCAAAAGTTATGGTGGATAATAAATAAGAAATTATGGATAGATTGTGTGGAGAATAGCATTCTACTCCAAGTTGTATGTGTTGTTCAGTTAAATATATAAATCATATATCTTGTCGCTACAATAGATTGAAAATGCTGGCCTTTATAAAAATTGGAACTCTTAACTCAACCTTTTCCATTTATTGTTAGAGTTTTTCTAATAATATATCTATTTTTTCAACCTGGTGATGAGCAAGCTTTCCACGAATCAGGTCATGTTGTTGCAGGCTGGTTCTTAAAACATTTTACATAAGTGTGTGTGTGTGTTTTATACAAGGCTAAAAAGTCAATGCATATGTTAAGATTTACATGTGTATATGAGAGATTTGATTCTTTATTTGTGCATGCCCTTAATGTGATCTTTGATTTACACCAGCAATGTCAACTTTGATTTATGTAGTTTATTATTAATTCTGACAATATTGCAGCTTTAGATGCTTGCGGATCTTAAGGAGGAAGGTCTCGACACAGTTCACAGAGTGAAGAAATAACTAATAAGAACCTTGATTTCATTGCCATGTCTTATGTATGTTAAGTATTTTCTTTTACAACAGCACTAGGTATTGAAGTTAAAGTAGAAGTCAAGTATATTTGTTCTACAATTGTAAACTGATAGTTTATCAGTTCTGTGTACTAGCATCGTTACTTTGAGAACAATCCCCTAATCCAGTCTTATTTTCTCATTTGGGGTCCTATCCTACAAATCGTTTTCCCATTGAAGCAATGAAATTGGACCAACGCTGCAATGCATAGTTATATATAATTTAAGGAAACTAGTAATTTTTTTCTTTTGAATTGATTGAAAAATCGAACAAACTGAACCAAACCAAACCAAATTTAATTGGTTTACTTTGGTTCAGATGGTCTTGGTAAAAAATCGAACCAAACCGAACCGTAGTTTAATTAAATGATTGGATCGGATGATTTTTCTCTAAAAAATCGAACCAAACGGCACCGTGAACACCCCTAGTAACAGTGCCCAATATATAAGATATAAGGTTCTGGGACGCCAAAGGCAATCCTAAAACTTCACACCAAACATAAGATTCAAACTTAGAAATAACTTTAAATAAATCCTTAAAGAGGTCATATATCTTAGGGGATTTCTAAGCTAACATTAACACTGCTGTCCCACAGCCTTCACCAGCCTAACCTCCATGTGATTCCATCACCACCACCTACTGAGCCTCCTCAATCCAATAGAAAACACAAGTATATACAAGCAAGTAAAACACAGGTAAAATTCATATATAGCAAGTAAATCAAAAAGCAAGTAAGCATGTTATACACTTAGGCATTATAGGCAGGTAAACAAAGCAAGCAACCACATAAAAAATGCACATGATGAATGCCTGTTCTATTGGTTGTGATATCATATTGTCGGTTCAATTGCCAACCCGGCACATTCCCATGGGAATGTCGCCTTTCGGTCACAGATATAAATGGGTACCCCCAGGGATATAGTGCCCAGCTTACTCTCCTAGGGATATAGTGCCTGGCTCACTCTTGTGACTTAAAAGGATGCGAGTGGGATACTCTGCCATAGACCTTCCATCTCAACATAAGCGACATTAACCACCGTTCTTACGCCGGCGCCGCGACCTCAACAAGTGGGATTAATGACCGTCCTTACCAGGCACATAGCGACTCAACAATATCAGTATAGTATATAGTATATCTCAGTGATCATTGTCCATTCACTCCAAGTCTATTCATACTCATGTCATCAATCTCATAACCATACTCATTCATTTCCAAGTCCCAAACAACTCCTCAATTCATTAAGTTCACAAGTTCATCACCAATATAGTACTCCGTCAAATTACCCAACTAGTTCATCTTCAGTACTTCAGAAACCTAAATCTCCATCTTCTAAATTCATAACAGAAAATCACCAATTTAAATTACTAAATCATTTTTACTAGTCTTAGAATCTAATTACTAGTTAGGAGTTTTAACTAGAAGTTAAAGAAGTTTAGAAAGCTAGAGAACCCTTAAAAGTGAAGAAAAATAAGTTTTTAGCAAAACAAGGGTCATGCGTACGCATGTCCCTGTCATACCTACGCATGGATGTAAAAATGGGTGGTCACGTACGCGACACCTCCCTCGCATACGTGAAAGTCCCAAAAAGAAGGAAATCCACGCATTGCGTGTTAAAAACCCGCGTACGCATGCCTTAAAATTATATTCTCGCGTATGCATACTAGTGCCCGCATATGCGAGAGCACTTGGTAGTGGCCAATGCTCACGTCACTTGCACATGTCCATGTACGCATGCCATGATAGACTTAGAAAGTTTTGAAAGCTGCAGAATTTTAGATTTTTGCACTGAATTTTAAACGAGCATAACTTTTTTTGTTTTAAAATATTTTTCATCTGTTCTTCAAAGGTCTTAAAGCTCTCAGACCCTACTTTTATTTAAACTAGAGTTTATCAAAAACAAAGGTTCGGAAGCCAAGTTATGCCTCTCCCAAGTTTTGTCAAAAATAAGATTTTACAAAATTCAACAAAGTTCTCTAGTTTCTAAAACTTCAAAACCAAACCAATTCAAAACACACTCAAAATAGTCCAACTATCCATAATAAACACTCTCCAACCATTTCTCAATCATATAGTTATCAAACCATCCAATCCTCATAAATTTTCTTAAGATCTTATCAATATAATTATCATAAAATATTATCACTACAATTCAAATCCATAACAATCCTTATTCCTCAATTCAATCATCATCAAAGCTCACCATCACTACTAAATTGTTATTGATATCAACCACAAAAATCAAAACCCATTATCATCATTAAAATTCATCATCAAACATCAACAATCACCATGATAATTCATTAAAATCATCACAATCATAAAAAATCATCATACATAATTAACAATTCAAACTTATCCTAAGGTCCACTAGTCTAAGTTTCACGAAATATTACATATTACATAGAAAAAACCGAAACCATACCTTGGCCGATTCCTAATATGTACAAAATCACTAAATTTGATTTCAACAAGCTTTCACAAGGTTCCAACTACCAAAACTCAAATCCAATGGCCACAATCAACTCCACCAATGACCACATTCAAGTTATATATACCAATATCACCACAATTAATACCTAAGATTTACCAAATTACCAATTCACTATAGCAAAGAGTTTTCTTACCTTTTTCAATGGTTTTTAGGGCACAAATCAACAATAATCCACTATTGGATGGCACTTAAACAACCAAAATCACAAAATTTGTTCAAAATCCAAACCTAAATTTTCAAAATTCCTAGAGATGAAGAATGGAGTGTGAAATTCAAAATCTTACCAGCAAAACCTAGTTAGAACTGATGGGCTCGGCGAGAGCTTTGCGTAGCCATAAACAGCACGCTAATCGAAGCACTGTATCTTGAGTTATGATCGATTAAAGAGAATTGTGAATAGTGTTAATGGTGTTCTTCTCTCTTTTCACTCGGTAGCTGCACTCTTATGTTTGAGGGTGAGAATGAGGCTGAATGGTTCATTAGTTGGCTATATATATGTTGGGCTTAGGTCCAACTTGGGCCCAGTCTAATCCGTTAGCATTTTTGGCCCGTTTGGCCCAACTTTGGCCAAACCTTTAGAATTAGTGTCCGATTTTCAACTTTAATTATTTTTCTAAGTTTTTTACAATTTTGGTTCCTCACGCAGTACCAGACATACTTAAGTCAGTACTGCCAACTAATTTACCGCTACGCGTTTTTTCGTGATTTTTCGCAAAAAATTTACATTTTTTCACTAAAAAAAATTCACTGAATTCAAATCTCACCTCTAAATTTTAAATTAAGACTTCTAAATTTTGAACCTATTCTAAATAAATAAGTTTATTATTTTATTATATTTTAAATGGCAATTTGATTACTAGTTCTTACAACAAGAGTATAATACAAGATTTAAATAAGAAAAGAATTATCCAAATATCAAAGTTTAACATTAAGATTTGTCATCACTCATCAAAATCTACAAAAAAATTGTTGTAGATTTGCTTCATTAATATAATTTTCACCTTCATTTCCATTACAATCATCTTAAATATATAAGAATCAAAAGATGTATCATAAAGTGTACTACCACTTGATCACATTGATGAATATTAAAATCAATATCATTTAACAAAATATACAATGTATTATCAATATGTTAAAAATTAAAATTATTCTAATAAAGTATATAAAAATAAACTATGATACTCGCGTAGTAAGCCTTCAATACTACTAAAAACATAATAATCTCTTTCTGCAACTTCTTCAGCCATCTAAAAGTAGGGGTGCTCATGACTCGATTTGGTCTGAAGACCCATCTTGGGTCTAGTCACTTTGGGGTAATTTGGTCAAGTTTTATTGTGATCCAGATAGACCCAAAGTTTTAATAAATGGTCCCACTAATTTATTAATTTGAGTTCAGGCCAAGACTTGAGTCACCCAAATCTAGCCCGTTGAGCCCACATAAAAAATGTATTATGTTCTCGTGAGACTTTAAATATGCATTTTGATGTCTAACTGACTTAATTATTATTATTAGACTCTAAATTATTATTATGTGAATGTTGTAATGTTATGGAATAATTATTTTCAAAAATTTAGAGGTTTAAAAGATGCAGGTTCTAAACTTTGGTGGTATTAATGAGACAAAATTGATATGCTTGGATATTGGCAAAATCGCTCCAAGTAATACCATGGTGAGTGGATATCATTCTCACAAAAATTAACAAATTGAATCAAGCAATATTTAATTGAATCTCTAGTTAGATTAATCAAACCTTGGCAAGAGAAATGTGAATCTTGAAGTAGAAGCAAAGAACAGCGAAGAAGATTGTTGATTGTGAATGAGAGAAAACTTAGAAACTTTGAAGGAGAAATCAAGGACTAAGATGTTAAAGGTTTCGAAGATATTTAACTCTTAGAAAAAGTAATACTTGTGTTTTCCTATTTTGACTCATGCAAAAATCTTTTTATAATAAATCATTTATAACCTGTAATACCCTACCACACAGAGTCTTATGCTTAAGTCATAAAGTTGAGGTGGCAAGGAATTACGACCTCTAAAAGTAAGAATATATATATATATTACTCGCGTAAGCGATAAATATGAGAGAAGAATTCCAAAGATACATATAGCAAGGCTTCTGACTCAGCTCGCGAAGCTAGAGCCGGCCAAAGCAAATACACACACACACACACACACACACACACACACATATATAAGATTCCAAAAGACCCAGAATATAATTTACAGAACCTGTTTCTCCAAGTCGACCTCTAGGAGGGACAAAAACATAAAATATACATAGTGGAGATATAATAGTATCTATATGTACAACTTAACCAAAACATAAACCCAAAGGACTAGGATCCTTCGCTGACAGAAGCTCCCAGAATGCTTCAACGAGGTGCATCTCGACCTGCATATGAAAACCACACATATGTATGGGGTGAGAACCAGAGGTTCTCAGCATGGTAACGGTGCCCACATAACTAACATATAAGGTCCCGGGAAAGCCAAAGGCAATCCTAGAACTTTCGACAACAAATTATAAAACTTAAAGATTTAAAACGGAAACCATAAAAAGGGGGGTTCTATAAGGTTCTTCAATTTAACTAAACTCTAACTAAAACTCTCGACTATTCCCCCTTCCTCCATAATCCTCCCAAACACTAGTAGAACTACACAGACAAACAAAACAGACAAAATAAACACAAGTAGAATACAGATACGGCAAGTAGCAATTATAGCAGGTTAGCATAGATTATCAATTAGACAATCCCAAGAAATGCAAACCCAAACAAAACAGACAAATGCATATGATGAATGCCTGCCCTATGGCTGATGATATCATCTGTCGGTTATATAGTCAACCCGACATGTCCTGGTAGCTAACCATGGACTAAAACACCCATTGCAGAGCAAGTGGATTGAGCTACAACTCCCTTGCTACTACCTGCTTAACACACAGCCAGTGGAATAACCATTACTGTGGCTACTACCCAGGCGGGTGTTTAAGGAGTATTGTGCTTTAGCTTGTTGCACACGCTTCTTCAAGGTCCTCTCAGGTTCAGGATCAAGATTAAAGAGAGATTTTTTATCTCTGTTCTTGCTGATTCCTAGGCATCTTAGGCTAGTTTCATAAGCCTTTTTTTTTGTTTTCATTTAGTTTCATGCACTTTCTTGAGCAATAAGTAAGTAGTTGGATGAGAATTTCATGCATATCTTGATTCAATCAAACATGGTTAATTATGTGCATTTTCATGAGATTTATGCAAGATTTACTTGATGCTATGAATGATGCAAAATCTTGTGATTTTGGCAAGGCTTTGATGCATTTGTTTGGTTGATGATAGGTGAGGAGAAGCAGAGAAGGGAAAAGAAAGAAGCAGAGAAAGCAACGTTGGTGGTCAAAGTTGGCTCACCAACGTTGCCACCAACTTTGTAAAGAAGCAAGCAAGCAACGTTGGTGGCCAAAGTTGCATCACCAACGTTGCCACAAACATTGATGGAGGAGGCTAAGGTGCAACGTTGGTGGCCAATGTTTGTTCACCAACGTTGCTAGGCAACGTTCCAAGGCTAAGGTGCAACGTTGGTGACCAAAGTTGGCTCACCAACGTTGCTGGCAATGTTATGAAAAAGGGGGGCCAACGTGGGTGGGAACGTTGGTGAACCAACGTTACCCTCAGCGTCTTCGATAAAATTTCATTTTTGGAGTTGGAAAACTTTGCTGTGACATCAACGCGTATGCGTGAAAGCATAAATTTAGCCAGTCTCATGCACGCATGGGTGACGTAGACGCACAAAATGGAAAAAAAGCAGTTTTGACGCGTACGCGTGGGCGATGCGCACGCGTGGCTAGACGAACGTTGATGCACCAACGTTGAGTCAAACGTTAGTGGCAATGCTCAAGGGTTCTTTTTCATGCAACGTTTGACTCAACGTTTTCATACAAACATTGATCATCAATGTTATCACTAAATCCACTACAAATTGGCACCCATGCAAAGTATGAACGTTAGTCTGGCAACGTCCTTATCAATGTCACTAATAGACTCTTTTAACTTTCTTCAACAAAGACCAAAGCCCACATCCAAAAACTTGAAGACTTGAATGGAGAAAGTGTATAAATAGGATAGAATTTAAGTTAGAAAAAAAAGGCTGGAGGCAGGGGACCCTAATTGGGAAACCCTGGGAAAATTTTCTTTGTACTTTTCTTTTAGTTTACGTACTTTCTTTTCCTTTTCTGTTTTGATTGAGTAATGATGAAATAAACCCCAATTTTCATTAGGGGGAGGAGCTCTATTGTAATTCTAATGAATGAATGAACATCTTCTTCTTCTCAATCCGCTTGTGTAGCTATAGGATATCTTCTGTTTTTATTGTAAATTATTCACTCCGAAAGACGGTTTGATTCAATTGAATGCTTGTGTGAGCCTCGGAAGGGAAATTATGAGCATTAGAATTGGAGCTCTATCCTTCACAATTCTCTTGACCAATACTATTTGGGAGGAATTGACGTCTTGAGAGTTTTTGTGGCTTATGGATGAGAGAACATGCTTAACCTCTTCACATGAAAATTAGATCAAGGAATCAGCACGATTGATTGTGATTAGAGAGATTGGATTACCAAGAAATTGGGATCCAATAATCAATTACAATCTGCCATAGATCTACTCATATGATTGAGAAGGAAGTTGAGACCCATTTGATTCATAGTGGATTATGATATCTCCAATCCCTAATGAATCTTTCTCTTTGATTGTCTACAATTTTTTACTGCTTCCTTAGTTTTCCTAGCACCCAAATTCCTTTTACAATTCATGCAAGTTTAAGTTTCATCGCCATTTATAATCTTCCCTTTACTTTTGATGAGCGGATAATTTATACGCTTTTTGGCATTGTTTTTAGGTAGTTTTTAGTATGTTTTAGTTAGTTTTTATTATATTTTTATTAGTTTTTAAATAAAAATCACATTTCTGGACTTTACTATGAGTTTGTGTGTTTTTCTGTGATTTTAGGTATTTTATGGCTGAAATTGAGTGACTTGAGCAAAAATCTGATTCAGAGGCTGAAAAAGGACTGCAGATGCTGTTGGATTCTGACCTCCCTGCACTCGAAGTGGATTTTATGGAGCTACAGAAACCCAATTAGTGCGTTCTCAATTGCGTTAGAAAGTAGACATCCTGGGCTTTCCAGAAATATATAATAGTCCATACGTTTCTTGAGATTTGATGGCCCAAACTGGCGTTCCAAGTCAACATAAAAATTCTGGCGTCAAAACGCCAGAACTGGCATAAAAGCTAGAATTAAATGCCCAAACTGGCACAAAAACTGGCGTTTAACTCCAAGAAAAGTCTCTACATGTGAAAGCTTCAATGCTTAGCCCAAGCACATACCAAGTGGGCCCGGAAGAAGATTTCTGCATTAATTACCTATTTCTGTAAACCCTAGACTACCAGTGTTCTATAAATAGGACCTTTTGCTATTGTATTTTTATACCTTCAGATACTTTTTCTCTTTGATTAGCCTTATGCTATCTTAGATGCTTTTGGGAGGCTGGCCTCATGGCCATGCCTAGACCTTTTGTTCTTATGTATTTTCAACGGTGGAGTTTCTACACCCCATAGATTAAGGTGTGGAGCTCTGCTGTTCCTCATGAATTAATGCAGAGTACTATTGTTTTTCTATTCAACTCAAGCCTATTTCTTTTCTAAGATATTCATTTGCACTCAAGAACATGATGAATGTGATGATTATGTGACACTCATCACCATTCTCATCTATGAACGCGTGCCTGACAACCACTTCTGTTCTACATGCAAACAAGCTTGAATGTGTATCTCTTGGGTTTCTAATCTAAGATTAGAACCTTCGTGGTATAGGCTAGAATTATTGGCGGCCATTCCTGAGATCCGAAAAGTCTAAACCTTGTCTGTGGTATTTCGAGTAGGATCTAGGAAGGGATGACTGTGACGAGCTTCAAACTCGCGAGTGTTGGGCGTAGTGACAGACGCAAAAGGATCAATGGATCCTATTCCAACATGATCGAGAACCAACAGATGATTAGCCGTGCGGTGACAGCGCATTTGGACCATTTTCACTGAGAGGACGGGAAGTAGCCATTGACAACGGTGATGCCCAACATACAGCTTGCCATGGAAAGGAGTATGAATGATTGGATGAAGGCAATAGGAAAGCAGAGGTTCAGAAGGAACAAAGAATCTTCATACGCTTATCTGAAATTCTAACCAATGAATTACATAAGTATCTCTATCCTATTATATATTTTATTCATCTTTTAATTATCAATTCTCCATAACCATTTGAATCCACCTGATTGAGATTTACAAGATGACCATAACTTGCTTCAAGCCGACAATCTCCGTGGGATCGACCCTTACTCACGTAAGGTTTATTACTTGGACGACCCAGTACACTTGCTGGTTAGTTGTGCAGAGTTGTGACAAAGAGTTGAGATTACAATTGTGCGTACCAAATTGTTGGCGCCATTGATGATCACAATTTCGTGCACCAAGTTTTTGGTGCCATTGCCGGGGAACAAACAATCCCCGCGCAATCAAGTTTTTGGCGCCGTTGCCGGGGATTGTTCGAGTTTGGACAACTGACGGTTCATCTTGTTGCTTAGATTAGGTAACTTTATTTTATTTTTCATAATTTTTAAGAATGAATTCTAGAGTTTCAGATGATGTTTTTATCATCACAAAAGCTGATTGATTCTCATCAATTTGGCTGTTGTATGTAATGTCCTGCTGAAGCTTTAGACTAACATTGCATGATTCCTGGAATTCTTATTAAAAATTTTGAATGTCTCTATTTTCTTTTCCAAAATAATTTTCGAAAAAATTACAAAAAAATTTATAAAATCATAAAAACCAAAAAGTAATCTATGTTTCTTTTTTGAGTAAAGATACAAGCAATTGATCAGAAGGTGTCCTTCTGACATGCTTTCAGAATGGAGCATTATAGGTATCTTCTATGATGGTCTGTCTGAACTGTCCAAGATGTCATTGGACAGCTCTGCTGGAGGCTCTCTTCATCTGAAGAAGACGCCTGCAGAAGCTCAGGAACTCATTGAAATGGTTGCAAATAACCAATTCATGTACACTTCTGAAAGGAATCCTGTGAATAATGGAACAAATCAGAAGAAAGGAGTTCTTGAGATTGATACTCTGAATGCCATATTGGCTCAGAACAAAATATTGACTCAGCAAGTCAATATGATTTCTCAGAGTCTGTCTGGAATGCAAGCAGCAACAGGCAGTACCAAAGAAGCTTCATCTGAAGAAGAAGCTTATGATCCTGAGAATCCAGCAATGGAAGAGGTGAATTATATGGGAGAACCCTATAGAAACACCTATAATCCTTCATGGAGAAGTCATCCAAATCTCTCATAGAAGGACCAACAGAGGCCTCAACAAGGCTTCAACAGCAGTAATGGTGGAAGAAATAGGTTTAGCAACAGCAAGCCTTTTCCATCATCTTCTCAGCAACAGATAGAGAATTCTAAGCAGAGCCACTATGACCTAGCAACTATAGTCTCTGATCTATCTAAAACCACTCAAAATTTCATGACTGAAACAAGATCCTCCATTAGAAATTTAGAGACACAAGTGGGTCAGTTGAGTAAGAAAGTTACTGAACTCCCTCCTAGTACTCTCCCAAGCAATACAGAAGAGAACCCAAAGAGAGAATGCAAGGCCATCAACATAACCCACACGGCCGAACCTGGAGAGGAGGAAGAGGCAGTGATTTCTACTGAGGAAGACCTCAATGGACGTCCACTGGCCTCCAAGGAGTCCCCTAATGAGGAACCATGGGAATCTGAGGCTCATAGAGAGACCATAGAGATTCCATTGAATTTACTTCTGTCGTTCATGAGCTCTGATAAGTATTCCTCCTCTAAAGAGGATGAAGATGTTACTGAAGAGCAAGTTTCTAAGTACCTTGGAGCAATCATGAAGCTAAATGCCAAGTTATTTGGTAATGAGACTTGGGAGGATGAACCCCCCTTGCTCACCAAAGAACTGGATGACTTGACTAGGCAGAGATTACCTCAGAAGAAATAGGATCCTGAAAAGTTCTCAATACCTTGTACCATAGGCACCATGACCTTTGAGAAGGCTCTGTGTGACCCGGGGTCAAGTATAAACCTCATGCCACTCTCTGTGATGGAGAAGCTAGGGATTCTTGAGGTACAAGCTGCAAGAATCTCACTAGAGATGGCAGACAATTCAAGGAAACAGGCTTATGGACTTGTAGAGGATGTCTTGGTAAAGGTTGAAGGCCACTACATCCCTGCTGATTTTATAATCCTAGACACTGGGAAGTGTATGAATGAATCCATCATCCTTGGCAGACCCTTCCTAGCCATAGCAAAAGCTGTGATTGATGTTGATAGAGGAGAATTAGTCCTTCAAGTGAATGAGGACTACCTTGTGTTTAAGGCTCAAGGATCTCCCTCTGTAACCATGGAGAGGAAGGATGAAAAGCTTCTCTCAATGCAGAGTCAAATAGAGCCCCCACATTCAAACTCTATGTTTGGTGTTGGGAGGCCATCATCATGCTCTGAGTATCTGTGAGGCTCCATGAGAGCCCACTGTCAAGCTATTGACAATAAAAAAGTGCTTGTTGGGAGGCAACCCAATTTTATTATATCTATTTATTTTCTATTGTTATTTTATGTTTTCTGTAGGTTGATGATCATGTGAAGTCACAAAAACAACTAAAAAAGCAAAAATAGAATAAAAACAGTATTAAAAACAGCACACCCTAGAGGAGAAGATTATTGGCGTTTAAACGCCAGTAAGGGTAGCAAAATGAGCGTTAAACGCCCAGTCTGGCACCATTCTGGGCGTTTAACACCAGAAATGGGCACCAGACTGGCGTTCAACACCAGAAAAGGGCACAGAGCTGGCGTTAAACGCCAGAAAGGGGAGAAAAGCTGGCGTTTAACACCAGGATTGGCAATCAATGGGGCGTTTACACGCCACATGGTGCAGGGATGAGAAATCCTTGACACCTCAGGATCTGTGGACCCCACAGGATCCCACCTACCTCAACTCTCTCTCTCTCTTCTTCACACCTTTCTATAACACTCTTCCCCACTCACTATTGACCAATCACCTCAATACCTCTTCCCCAAAAACCCCTCACCTATCAAATCCTACCCTCTTCTCCATAATCTCTTCACCAATCCACATCCATCCATCATAAAACCCCACCTACCTCACCATTTAAATTCAAACCACTTTCCCTCCCAAATCCACCCAGAGATGGCCGAACCCTACCCCTCTCTCCACTCCTATATAAACTCATCTTCACTCATTCCTTTTCACACATCATACACACTACTTCTCCCCCTTGGCCAAACCACAAAACCCCCTCCATCTCCTTCATTTTCTTCTTCTACTCTTTTTTTTTCTTCTTTTGCTTGAGGACGAGCAAACCTTCTAAGTTTGGTGTGGTAAAAGCTAAAGCTTTTTGTTTTTCCATAGCCATTTATGGCACCTAAGGCCAAAGAAACCTCTAGAAAGAGGAAAAGAAAGGCAAAAGCTTCTGCCTCCGAGTCATGGAAGATGGAGAAATTCATCTCAAAGATCCATCAAGACCACTTCTATGAAGTTGTGGCCAAGAAGAAGGTGATCCCCGAGGTCCCTTTCAAACTCAAAAAGGGTGAATATCAGGAGATCCGACATGAGATTCGAAGAAGAGGTTGGGAAATACTCACCAACCCCATTCAACAAGCCGGGATCTTAATGGTTCAAGAGTTCTATGCTAATGCATGGATCACCAAGAACCATGATCTAAATGTGAACCCAGACCCAAGGAATTGGCTCACAATGGTCCGGGAAAAATACTTAGATTTCAGTCTGGAAAATGTAAGGTTGGCATTCAACTTGCCCATGATGCAAGGAGATGCACGCCCCTACACTAGAAGGGTCAACTTTGATCAAAGGTTGGACCAAGTCTTCATAGACATTTGTGAAGAGGGCGCTCAATGGAAGAGAGATTCAAGAGGGAAGCCGGTTCAACTAAGAAGGCATGACCTCAAGCCCGTGGCTAGGGGATGGTTGGAGTTCATCCAACGCTCAATCATTCCTACTAGCAATCGGTCTGAAGTTACTATAGACCGGGCTATCATGATCCATAGCATCATGATTGGAGAGGAAGTAGAAGTTCATGAGGTTATATCCCTAGAACTCTACAAGGTGGCGGACAAGTCATCTACTTTGGCAAGGTTAGCCTTCCCTCATCTCATTTGTCACCTCTGCAATTCAGCTGGAATTGACATAGAGGAAGACATCCTCATTGATGAGGACAAGCCCATCACTAAGAAAAGGATGGAGCAAACAAGAGATCCCACTCATGGACAAGAGCATGAGAAAATTCCTCATCATGAAATCCCTGAGATGCCTCAAGGGATGCATTTTTCTCCACAAAACTATTGGGAGCAAATCAACACCTCCCTAGGAGAATTAAGTTCCAATATGGGACAACTAAGGGTAGAGCACCAAGAGCATTCCATCCTCCTCCATGAAATTAGAGAAGACCAAAGAGTCATGAGAGAGGAGCAACAAAAGCAAGGAAGAGACATTGAGAAGCTCAAGCACTCCATAAGATCTTCAAGAGGAAGAACAAGCCGCCATTACTAAGGTGGACCCGTTCTTTAATTTCCTTATTCTTATTTTTCTGTTTTTCGAAAATTATGCTTTATGTTCTATCTATGTTTGTGTCTTTATTACATGATCATTAGTGTCTAAGTGTCTATGCCTTAAAGCTAAGAATGTCCTATGAATCCATCACCTTTCCTAAATAAAAAGTGTTTTTAATTGCAAAAAGAAAAAGAAGTACATGAATTTTGAATTTTAAAACAGATTAATTATTTTGATGTAGTGGCAATACTTTTTGTTTTTCTGAATGAATGCTTGAACAGTGCATAGTTTTTGAATTTGTTGTTCATGAATGTTAAAATTGTTGGCTCTTGAAAGAATGATGAAAAAAAGGAGAAATGCTATTGATGATCTGAAAAATCATAAAAACGATTCTTGAAGCAAGAAAAAGCAGTGAATAAAGAAGCTTGCAGAAAAAAATATATGCGAAAAAAAAGAAAAAAAAGAGAAGAAAAAGAAAAAGCAAGCAGAAAAAGCCAATAGCCCTTTAAACCAAAAGGCAAGGGTAAAATAAAAAGGATCCAAGGCTTTGAGCATCAGTGGATAGGAGGGCCCACAGGAATAAAATCCTGGCCTAAGCGGCTAAACCAAGCTGTCCCTAACCATGTGCTTGTGGCGTGAAGGTGTCAAGTGAAAAGCTTGAGACTGAGTGGTTAAAGTCGTGGTCCAAAACAATAAGAGTGTGCTTAAGAGCTCTGGACACCTCTAATTGGGGACTCTAGCAAAGCTGAGTCACAATCTGAAAAGGTTCACCGTGTTGTGTGTCTGTGGCATTTATGTATCCGGTGGTAATACTGAAAAACAAAATGCTTAGGGTCACGGACAAGACTCATAAAGTAGCTGTGTTCAAGAATCAACATACTGAACTAGGAGAATCAATAACACTATCTGAATTCTGAGTTCCTATAGATGCCAATCATTCTGAACTTCAAAGGATAAAGTGAGATGCCAAAACTGTTTAGAAGCAAAAAGCTAATAGCCTCGCTCATCTAATCAAGACTGATCTTCATAGATGTTTTTGGAATTCATTGTATATTCTCTTTTTTTATCCTATTTGATTTTCAGTTGCTTGGGGATAAGCAACAATTTAAGTTTGGTGTTGTGATGAGCGGATAATTTATACGCTTTTTGGCATTGTTTTTAGGTAGTTTTTAGTATGTTTTAGTTAGTTTTTATTATATTTTTATTAGTTTTTAAATAAAATTCACATTTCTGGACTTTACTATGAGTTTGTGTGTTTTTCTGTGATTTCAGGTATTTTCTGGCTGAAATTGAGGGACTTGAGCAAAAATCTGATTCAGAGGCTGAAAAAGGACTGCAGATGTTGTTGGATTCTGACCTCCCTGCACTCGAAGTGGATTTTCTGGAGCTACAGAAGCCCAATTGGCGCGCTCTCAATTGCGTTGGAAAGTAGACATCCTGGGCTTTCTAGAAATATATAATAGTCCATACTTTGCTCGAGATTTGATGCCCTAAACTAGCGTTTCAGGTCAGCATAAAAATTCTGGTGTCAAAACGCCAGAACTAGCATAAAAGCTGGAATTAAACGCCCAAATTGGCACAAAAGCTGGCATTTAACTTCAAAAAAAGTCTCTACATGTGAAAGCTTCAATGCTTAGCCCAAGCACACACCAAGTGGGCCCGGAAGAAGATTTCTGCATTAATTACCTATTTCTGTAAACCCTAGGCTACTAGTTTTCTATAAATAGGACCTTTTGCTATTGTATTTTCATACCTTCAGATAATTTTCAGATACTTTTTATCTTTGATTAGCCTTATGCTATCTTAGACGCTTTTGGGTGGCTGGCCTCACGGCCATGCCTAGACCTTTTGTTCTTATGTATTTTCAACAGTGGAGTTTCTACACCCCATAGATTAAGGAGTGGAGCTCTGCTATTCCTCATGAATTAATGCAGAGTACTATTATTTTTCTATTCAACTCAAGCCTATTTCTTCTCCAAGATATTCATTCACACTCAAGAACATGATGAATGTGATGATTATGTGACACTCATCACCATTCTCACCTATGAACACGTGCCTGACAACCACTTCCGTTCTACATGCAAACAAGCTTGAATGTGTATCTCTTGGGTTTCTAATCTAAGATTAGAACCTTCGTGGTATAGGCTAGAATTATTGGCGGCCATTCCTGAGATCTGGAAAGTCTAAACCTTGTCTGTGGTATTCCGAGTAGGATCTAGGAAGGGATGACTGTGACGAGCTTCAAACTCGCGAGTGTTGGGCGTAGTGACAGACACAAAAGGATCAATGGATCCTATTCCAATATGATCGAGAACCGACAGATGATTAGCCGTGCGGTGACAGCGCATTTGGACCATTTTCACTGAGAGGACGGGAAGTAGCCATTGACAACGGTGATGCCCAACATACAGCTTGCCATGGAAAGGAGTATGAACGATTGGATGAAGGCAATAGGAAAGCAGAGGTTCAGAAGGAACAAAGCATCTTCATACGCTTATCTGAAATTATCACCAATGAATTACATAAGTATCTCTATCCTATTATATATTTTATTCATCTTTTAATTATCAATTCTCCATAACCATTTGAATCCACCTGACTGAGATTTACAAGATGACCATAGCTTGCTTCAAGCTGACATTCTCCTTGGGATCGACCCTTACTAACGTAAGGTTTATTACTTGGACGACCCAGTACACTTGCTGGTTAGTTGTGCGGAGTTGTGACAAAGAGTTGAGATTACAATTGTGCGTACCAAGTTGTTGGCGCCATTGATGATCACAATTTCGTGTACTAACTTTCTTGCAATTTAAGATTCAAGTCATTTATATTTCTTGCAATTTAAGATTCAGCCCATTTACCTTTCCCGCCATTTAATTTTTTGTCATTTACTCTTCAACATTTATTTCTTTGGTACTTTACGTTTTATGCCATTTAAGTTTGTGTCCTTTAATTCCCAACATTTATTTTCTTGCAATTTATACTTTGTTAGATCAATTTCACCAAACTTCTTTCAATATTAGCTTGACTAGACTCATCACCCAACTAAAATTGCTTGATCCATCAATTCCTGTGGGATCGACCTCACTCTTGTGAGTTTTACTACTTGATGCGACCCGGTATACTTGCCGGAAGTTAATGCGGATGCAATTTTTCCGTCATCACCTGCTCATAAACAAGAAAAAAAACCAAGAAAGAAGAAGAAAAGAAGTCTCTATGTCACAGTATAGAGAATTCCTTGTGAGATATTAAGAAGAAAAGAAAAGAAGAATGAAAATAGAGAGGAGAGAAAAAGAATTCGAATAAAAGTAAAGAAGAATTTGAAATTAGAAGTGAAAAGAGAAATAGAAAACAAAGATATTTTAATTCTAGTTTCTCTTTTTTTATTTATTTATTACTTAAAACTTGAAAACAAGAAGCAAATTAAGAATTAAGATAACTAATTAATTAAAAAAAATTAAAAATTAAAGTGTGATTTTTGAAAAAGAAGAGAGAGAAATAGAAGAGGAATTTTCGAAAATAGAAGAGAGAAGAATTAGTTAGGAAGTTTTGAAAAAGAAGAAAGAGAAAACAAGTAACTAATTAAGAAAGATTTGAAAATAAGATAAGATAGAAAATTTAAAAAAGATTTGATTTTGAAATTTGAAACTTGAATTTTAAATTTTGAATTTTAAAATTTGAAATTAAAAAATTGAAATTGAATTAAGATAAGATAAGAATTTGAAAAGTGAAGTTTGAAATTTGAATTTAAAACAAGATAAGATAATGATGTGAAAAAGATTTGATTTTTTAAATTTTTAAAAGCAAGATAAGATAAGATAGAATCACAATTAAAAGAAAAGATTTGAAAAGATTTGAAAAAGATAAGATTTTGAAATTTGATTTTTGAAACTACAATAAGATAAGATAATGATTTTGAAATTAAATGGAATCTTTTTTTGAAATTTTTGAAAATATTAATTAAAAATAGAAAAGATATTTTTTTTTGAATTAATGAAGAAAGAGAAAAATAACTAAATCACACCAAACTTAAAATTTTTAGATCTAAAGATAATAAGTTTCGAAAATTTTAAACAAAAACACTTAAAGACACCAAACTTAAAAATTTTAAAGATGAAAACAAAAAAAAAACAAGAACAACTTGAAGACTTAGAAGAACACCAAAAACAAACTCGAAAATTCAAAGCAATTAAAGAATACGCAATGGACACCAAACTTAAAATTTGACACTAGACTCAAACAAAAGATACTATTTTTAAAAATTTTTGGAAAAAGACTCAAGAAAGTTCAAACTCTAACAAGAACAAGAACAAACGACTCAAACAAAAGATAAAGATTAATAAAGAAAAGAAAAAAAATTTTGAAAAAAATTTTTTTTTTCAAAAAAGAAAATAAAAGACTCAAACAAAATTAAAAACAATACCTAATCTAAGCAAAAAAATAATCCGTTGGTTTGTTCAAACTCGAACAATCCCCGGCAACGGTGCCAAAAACATGGGGAGCGGAATTGAACTTCGCACAACTAAACCAGTAAGGGCACTGGGTTGTCCAAGTAATACCTGAGGTGAGTCAAGATCGGTCCCACGAGGATTGTCGACTTAGATCAAACAGTGGTTATCTCATAAATCTTAGTTAGGCAGATTGAAAAGTTGTGTAGTTGTTTAAGCGCATAAAAGTAAAATAAAAATAACGTTACTCAATGGTTGTGAATCTAATGATAAGAAGATGGTTAAGGATTTGGAGATGCTTTGTTCTTCTGGATCAATACTTTCTTACTGTGTACTCCAATTGTGAATGATTTCTTCTATAGCAGGTTGTATGTGATCAACGCTAGTTGAGAGGTCGTCAATCTTCCTCTAGGCTGAATAACAGGTTTAGTGCGCGCCAGTCTGAATGACGGTGAAGATCCTGTAGTTCATCCCCTTGGTGATCCTACTCAAAATGCCACAGACAAGGTCAAATCTTCCGGATCAGAGAATGTTGTGCCTTGATTCTAGCCTTTACCACAAAGACCCTAATCTCCCCATACCTCGGCTGAGAGATGTATCCTCAAGCTAGTGGTTCAGTAATGTCTGATGAAAGACACTCACTGAACCCATGTAGAATAGAGATAATTGTGACGGTTCAAATCATTCATAAGGTTGAAGAACGAAGATACATCTTAGGAGAGAATCAAACACGAATTGAAATAGAACAGTAGTACTTTTATTAATCTATAAAACTCAGCAGAGCTCCTAACCTTAACCTAGGAGGTTTAGTGGCTCATACTGTACAATGAAACTCAAAAATATGAAATAATGTTCTATGGTGGTTGAAGATCGTAAAACAAGGGTGATCTTCTCCTATATATACTAATCTAATAACTAAGGATTACAGAAATATGATAGGCTTAGGGTTGTAGTGTGAAAATCTACTTCTGGGGCCCACTTGGTGAGTGTTTGGCCTGAGCTAAGGGTGTCTCCACGTGCTAGTAGGCTCCTTGGGTGTTGAACGCCTGCTTGGGACACCTTTTGGGGCGTTGGACGCCAGCTGCTCCCTTTTGGACGTTCAACGCCAGAAAGGGGGTAGATGGCTAGCATTGAACACCAGTTTTGGACCTTCATCTCCAAAGACAAGAATGAAGTATTATATATTACTGGAAAGCCCTGGATGTTAGCTTTTAATAGCCGTTGAGAACGCTCCATTTGGATATCTGTAGCTCCAGAAATGCTTGCTTGAGTGCACGGAGGTCAGATCCTGATAGCATCTGCTATGCTTTCCTTGCCTCTGAATCAGACTTTGTCAAAACACTCAGATTTCAGCCAGAAAATACCTGAAATCACCATAAAACACAACAACTCATAGTATAATCCAAAAATGTGAATTTTACACTAAAACCTATGAAAATATAATAAAACTTAAATAAAACATAACAAAAACTATATGAAAATGATGTCAGGAAGGGTATAAAATATCCGCTCATCAGGAGCTCCCGCCCTTGGAGGTCGAACACTTTTTAGTAACCTTTTCCTAGGACCTCAACTATTTTGTAAGGTCCCTTCCAGTTAGCAGCCAGCTTTCCCTCTCCTAATTTTTGTACTCCGATGTCATTTCGGATCAGGATGAGGTCATTGGTGGCGAAGCTCCTCTTGATCACCTTTTGGTTGTATCTTAGAGCCATCCTTTGTTTTAAGGCTTTCTCCTTAATCTGAGCTCTTTTCCAGACTTTGGGTGGAAGGTCGAGCTCTTTTTTCTATGCCTGGACATTAGCTCTTTCATTGTAGAATATGACCCTATGTGATTCTTCAGCTACCTCTATGGGATCATTGCTTCCATTCCGTAAGCAAGTCAAAAAGATGACTTCCCTGTTGTAGAGTGCAGGGTCGTCCGATATGCCCAAAAGACTTGAGAGAGCTCGTCAGCTCAAGCTCCTTTTGCATCTTATAGTCGGCGTTTTAACCCGGTCAATATGATTTTGTTGGCAGCTTCAGCCTGCCCGTTGGCCTGGGGATGCTCTATCGAAGTTGACTGGAGCTTTATTTTTAGGTCGGCCACTAAGTTCCTAAAGGTGGAGTCAGTTAATTGAGTGCTATTATCCATGGTGATGGAGTGCGGAACTTCGAACCTTGTGACAATGTTCTTATTTAAGAATTTTCAACTTCTCTGGGTGGTAATAGTTGCTAAGGGCTCTGCTTTGATCCATTTAGTGAAGTAGTCAATCCTTACTATACGGTATTTGACTTGTCCCGGTGCTTGTGAGAATGGTCTGAGCAAGTTGAGACCCCATATTGCAAATGGCCATGGCAAGGTAACGCTGATGAACTCCTCGGGTGGCGCAACATGGAAGTTGGCGTATTTCTGACATGGTGGGCACTTTTTTACGAACTCAGCTGCTTTCATTTGTAAGGTCGGCCAAAAGAAGCCAACCCGGATCACCTTTTTGGCTAGTGACTGGACTTCTAAGTGATTGCCGCAGGTGCTACTGTGTACGTCTTCTAAGACTTCTTTTGTATTAGAAGTCGGGATACACTTCAAGAGGGGTGTTGAGATCCCTCTTTTGTATAGGATATTGAGGACTAATGTGTAATTTTATGCTTCCTTAATGAGTCTTCTGGCCTCTTTTTCGTCATCGGGGAGGATATCAAATTTGAGGTAGTTGACTATAGGAGTCATTCATCCTAAATTATAGTTTGATATGGTCAATGCTTTTGGGTTCGAGTTATCCTCCTCTTTTGATATTGATGGTGCTTGTAGGGTCTCTTGGATAAAGCTCCTATTATTGCTCTATGCCTTGGTGCTGGCTAATTTGGAGAGCGCATCAGCTCGGGCATTGGACTCCCAGTCTATGTGTCGGACCTCTCCTTCTAGAAAGTGTGTCAGTTATTTCCGGAATTCATCCAAGTACTTCTTCATAGTGGGGTCTTTGGCTTGATATGTGCCATTGATTTGCAAAGTTATTACTTGCGAATTGCTGAAACTACCAACTTTTTAGCCCCCACTTCTTTAGCCAACTTCAAGCCAGCAAGTAGGGCCTCATATTCTGCTTGGTTGCTGAAAGCGAGGAACTCGAATCTTAAGAAGAGTTCTATCCGAGTTCCTTGGTCACTTTCTAGAATAATACCTGCCCCTTTCGGCTTTGTTTGATGACCCATTGATACGGAAAAATTTGATCCGCATTAACTACCGGAAAATATACCGGGTCATATCAAGTAGTAAAACTCACAAGAGTGATGTCGATCCCACGAGGATTAAAGGACTAAGCAATCAATAGTAAGTTGATTATTCTAGTTAGACGAACATAGTTGAATGATGATTAGACAAGAAATGTAAATGACTGGAAATTAACTGAAAGCAATAAAGTGCAAGGAAAGTAGATGACAAGAAATGTAAAGTGCAAGAAAATAAAATGCTACAAAGTAAATTGCAAGGAAATTAAAGTACAAGAAAGTAAAATGCAAAAAAGTAAAGTGCAAGAAAGTAAATGACGGAAAGTAAAGATAGAAAACATAAGGGATTGGAGATGTTGATTCCTCTTAAATCAATGGGTCTCAACTTCATTCTCAATCATATGAAGTAGATATATGGTGGATTGTAGTAATTGAATCCCAATTCCTTGGCTACTCAATTTCTCTTAACACAATCAATTGCCAATTCCTTGATCTAATTGTTCATGAGAAGAGGTTAAGTTCAATTCTTTAGTCCATAAGCCACACAAGCTCTCAGTATCTCAATTCAAACCAGAAATTTATTGATCAAAAGAGTTGTGAGAGAAAGAGCTTCAAACTGAATTCTATGATCCCTCTTCCAATGCTCACATAGAGATTCAAGTAGATCTAAATCCCCTTCCGGTAGTGAATAGATCTATTAACCACAGAAGTTTTTCCTTAGCTACAACAAGCGGATTGAGAAGAAGAAGAATTTATTTAATTCATTTGAGTTACAACAGAGCTCCTTTCCCAAATGATGGGTTTAGTTGGTTATTTCTCTAAGAAATCTCAAAAGAGAATTAAAGTGCATGAAAGTAAAACTGAGAATTATAGATTCATAACTAAAATGGAAATTAAATATTCATAAATGAAAATCAAATATTGATAACTAAACTATTACAAAGTAATAAAAGAAGTGGAAGAGAAGAAGAGTGTATGAAGGAAGGGGTCCGAAGACCCATTCCCAGTGGAGTGTGTCAATTCACAGAATTCCGAATTGTTCTTCACTCTCTGCCTCCCCCCCCCCTTTTTTTTAATGGAAACTAAGGTCTTTTTATAGGCTCTCCTAAATTACAAACTTAAATGAAATTTGTGTTGTCTCTCTGATGAGTAGAAGTACTGATTGTTAGCCACGATATCTATGAGATCATTTGCCTCCTCTGGGGTTTTCATCATTTGAAATGACCCTCCTGAAGAGAAGTCCAATGCCTTTCTTGATTTCATGGAGAGATCTTCATAGAAGTTCTGGAGCTTCATCCACTCACTAAACATATCCGAAGGACATCTTCTAATTAGTTCCTTGTATCTCTCCCAAGCCTCATATAAGGATTCTCCTTCCAATTGTCTGAAGGTTTGCACCTCAGTTTTGAGCTTGATAATTCTTTAAGAGGGTAGAACTTGGCCAAGA
The DNA here is from genome assembly GCF_000816755.2 of Arachis ipaensis. Classification (NCBI taxonomy): domain Eukaryota; kingdom Viridiplantae; phylum Streptophyta; class Magnoliopsida; order Fabales; family Fabaceae; genus Arachis; species Arachis ipaensis. The sequence goes on from NC_029794.2 coordinate 56,559,823, forward strand.
ATTTGCTGACCAAGTCATCCCAAGTTGTGATGCTCTCCTTTGGAAAAGTCTCTAACCACTGAGTTGCTTTATCCATGAGAGAGAAGGGAAACAGAAGTAGCTTGTAGATGTCTGGATTCACTCCATTAGTTTTGACAATGTCACATATCCTTAGGAAAATGGATAAGTGTTGATTTGGGTCCTCCAAAGCACCTCCTCCATACTGACAATTATTCTGAACCAGAGTAATGAGCTGAGGTTTAAGTTCAAAGTTGTTGGCATGTACATTAGGAGTAAGAATGCTACTCCCACAATTTCTAGGATCAAGAATGGTGTAGGAGGCTAGCACCCTCCTTGCAGGTTGCCCATTGTTGTTGGCAACCTCCTCAGGTGGGTTGTACATGTTATCCTCCATAACTTGATCTCCTTCTTCTGAATCCTCTTCTTCAATCACTCCCTTCCCTCTTGCTTCTCTTCTAAGTCTCAGGAAGGTTCTTTTGGGTTCAGAATCAAAGGAAATGGATGTACCTATCCTTCCTAGCATACACAACATAATAGACAAACCAAAAGCAAGTTGAATACTCTATTGCTAGAGTATGTGTTAGAATTAGCAGACACAATGTATCAAACAGTTAGTATGCTTAAATAAAAACAAAGAAAAATGCTCAATCTAGACTATCACCCACTTAATCATTGTTAATCTGAATCAATCCCCGGCACCGGCGCCAAAAACTTGATACGAAAAAAAGATATTCTCCGTTTTAACTACCGGCAAGTATACCGGGTCGTATCAAGTAGTAAAACTCACAAGAGTGAGGTCGATCCCACGAGGATTAAAGGATTAAGCAATCAATAGTGAATTGATTATTCTAGTTAGACGATTCATATAGAAGTGATGAACAAGCATGAAATGTAATTGACAAAAAAGTAAATGAAGGCAATAAAGAGCTAGGAAGGTAAATGACGAGAAATGTAAAGTGCAGAAAAAATAAAATGTTGGAAAGTAAAATGCAAGGAATAGGAAGTGCAAGAAAGTAAAGTGCAAAAAGAGTAAATGACAGAAAGTACAACTAGAAAACATAGGGGATTGGAGATGTTTATTTCTTTTGAATAAATGGGTTTTACTCCTTCTCAATCATATGAAGTAAATCTATGGCGGATTGTAATAATTGAATTCCAATACCTTGGCAACCCAATTTCTCTTAACACAAATAATTTCCAATCCCTTGATCTAATTGTTCATGAGAAGAGGTTAAGTTCAATTCTCAAATCCATAAGCCACACAAGTTCTCAGGATCTCAATTCAAACTAGGAATTTATTAATCAAGAGAGTTGTGAGGGAAAGAGCTTCAAACTAAATTTCATGATCCCTCTCCCAAGGCTCACATAAAGATTCAAGTAGATCTAAACCCCCTTTCAGTAGTGAATAGATCTATTAAGCACAGAAGTTATCCCTTAGCTACAACAAGCGAATTGAGAAGAAGAAGAATTTCATTAATCCATTTGAGTCACAACAGAGCTCCTTTCCCAAATGATGGGGTTAGTTGGTCATTGCTCTAAGAAATCTCAAAAGAGAATTAAAGTGCATGAAAGTAAAATTGAGAATTAAAGATTCATAACTAAAATGGAAATTAAAGATTCATAAATGAAAATCAAAGATTGATAACTAAACTATTACAAAGTAAGAAAAGAAGTGGAAGAGAAGAAGAGTGTATAAAGGAAGGGGCCCGAAAACCCATTCCCAGTGGAGTGTGCCAATTCATAGAATTTCGAATTGGTCTTCACTCTCCTTGAATCCTCCCCCCTTTTTGAATGGAAACTAAGGCCTTTTTATAGGCTCTCCTAAATTACAAACTTAAATGAAATTAAAAGCAAATTACAATGAAATAAAAATAAACTATTCTAGATGATTCTTGTGGCCTTGATTGGTTGGTATGTGTGAGCCTTGCTTGCTTGAAATTAAAGTAGACTTGAGAGAGAATTGAATCAAATTGAGGTCCAGGGTGACTTGGCGTTGGTGCTGGCATTAGCACTGGCGTCAGTCACACTAACACTATGAATTGCTCCCAAGTTGGTGTTTTTGGGGCTTAAAAATACCTATTGTTTATGCTCTAATTTCATGCACACTATAGACTATTATACATCGTTGAAAATCTCTAAATGTCAGCTTTCTAACGCAACTAAAAGCACCTCAATTGGATTTCTGTAACTCAAGTAATGCTCATTTCAAAGGGACAAGTTCACTAGCATTGTTGCTGGCGTTAGTGTGCTTAACGCTGCCACTAACGCCAGCGTTAACGGCGTTAATAATGCCAAGTTCTGAAGCTCAAACTTAATGTCCACCCCATACTATTATATATTATTAAAAAGCCCTGAATGTGTACTTTTCATTGCTATTAGAAGCGCATCATTTGGAGCTCTACAGCTCGAGTTATACTCCTTGGAAAGTGAAGAGGGCAGCTGGCCTTACTACAGGTTGATGCCATATTCATCTTTGCACTTTTGGGGCAACTTTTCTCCCTCAAATTTAGTGTCCACCATGTATTTCCATATATGCTTGGAAAGCTCTAGATTCCTACTTTCCAATGTCACTAGAATCACCGCATTTGGAGCTTTGTGGCTCAAGTTATTCTTGTTTGAAAAAGACATGGTCAGGCTGCCAGGTGCTAGCGTTATCGCTGGCGTTAGTGGCACTAACGTGGCCACTAACGTCACCAATCTTGCCCTTGTAACCCTTGTCGCTGGCATTAGTGGCACCAATGCCACCACTAACGTCACCAAACCTCCTCATGTCACGTTACCACTGGCGTTAGTGGCACTAACTTGGCCACTAACGCCACACCTTCGTTGGAGTTATGCCATCGCTAGCGTTAATGGGTGGCTAACGCAACCACTAACGCTGCTCTTCTTTACTTCGCCCATGTTGACATTGGAATTAGTAGAACGTGGCCACTAACGCCACACCTCCTTCCTGCTTTCCTCTGCTTCTTCTTGCATACTTCACCTTTTAAGCTCCTTTCTTCTTTCATGCTTGTTTTATGTTTTTTACTTCCTTTTCCACCAATTTCTACAAATTCAAACCAAACCAAAGAATTGAAAGTAATCTATGATTTAAGCACAAAAGTATTCAATAATTAAGCATGATTGGTAAAAATTGAAAGTGAAAAAGCATAGAAAAATATAACATGATGTGCAGTCATCACGTGATGCCAGGGTATCTTAGCTAGCTTTACAAGCCATTTTTAGTATGTTTTAGGTTAGTTTCATGCATTTTCTTAGTTAACAAGTAAGCATTTAGATGAGTTATGTATGCATGTCTTGATTCAATCAACTTTGTGAATTATACACATTTTCATGAGATTAATGCAAATAACTACTTGATGCAATGAATGATGCATTATCTTGTGATTATAGCAAAGTTTTGATGCAATTGTTTGATTAATGACAGGCAAAAAGAAGCAAAAGAAAGTAGGAGAGGAATGGCATTAGTAGCCAAGTTAGTGCCACTAACGCCAGTATCAACGCCAGCTTCTAAGGGAGGAGTGGCATTAGTGGCCACGTTAAGGCCACTAATGCCAGTGTTAACGTGGAAGACACCAAGGAGGAGTGGCATTAGTGGCCAAGTTAGTGCCACTAACACTAGTGTTAACGTGGAGGGAGCAAAGAAGAGCTATGTTAGTGGCCAAGTTAGTGCCACTAACGTAGGCACTAAAGTGAGCGACACCTCCAAGGGACCAAGAAGAGCTATGTTAGTGGCCAAGTTAGTGCTACTAACGTAGGCACTAACGTGAGCGACTCCAAGGGACCAAGGAAGAGCCACGTTAGTGGTCAAGTTAGTGCCACTAACTTAGGCACTAACGTGAGTGACACCACCTCCAAGAGTCCAAGGAAGAGCTACGTTAGTGGCCAAGTTAGTGCCACTAATGCCAGCACTAACATGACTAGAATAAAGAAGACCTGCGTTAGTGGCCACGTTAACGCCACTAATGCCAGTACTAACGTCAGTGAGCCATGTAATGTACAGAGTGTTATCCACACTAACGTCAGTACTGATGCAACTAATCCCTTCCAGAAAGTTGAGAAAAGCCCAAAGAGTTTGCTAACTACTTCAACCAAGGCCAAGGACCCACATCCAAGTACTTGAAAACTCATTCTAAAGATCACACAAGTAGTATATATATGAAGAGTTTTGAACTTGAAGAAAGGCTGGGACCTAGTGGGGACTCTAATAGCAAAGGCCCCGAATTAGATTTTCTTTTCTGCATTTGGTTTACTTTTCATGTACTTTTCTTTTCTCTTTGAGTTTCCAGAGCAATGATGAACTAAACCCCACATCATTAGGGGGAGGAGCTCTATTGTAATTCAAATAAATTAATGAAATTCTTCTTCTTCTCAATCCGCTTATTGTAGCTAAGGAATAACTTCCGTGCTTAATCGATCTATTCACTACCGAATAGGGGTTTAGATCCATTGAATTTCTATGTGAGCCTCAGAAGGGGGAATCATAGAAATTAGTTTGAAGCTCTTTCTCTCACAACTCTCTTGATTAATAAATTCCTGGTTTGAATTGAGATCCTGAGAACTTGTGTGGCTTATGGATAAGAGAATTGAACTTAACCTCTTCTCATGACAATTAGATCAAGGAATTGGTAAATTGATTGTGTTAAGAGAAATTGGGTTGCCAAGGAATTGGGACTCAATTAATTACAATCCGCCATAGATCTACTTCATATGATTGAGAATGTAGTTGAGACCCATTGATTCATGATGGATTATGATATCTCCAATCCTTAATGAATCTCTCCCATTGTTATTCTTCACTTTAATTACTTTGAGTTTCCTGCTTTCTTTGAATCCCAGCTCCTAAAACCCATTTACATTCATGCAATTT
>NC_029794.2:56564933-56570696 GCF_000816755.2 Arachis ipaensis
CTTTCTTGTCCTTTAAGTTTCCGCTCTTTTAATTTTTTGCCATTTAAGTTTCAGTTCTTTGGTTTCTTGCCATTTAAGTTTCTACCATTTACATTTCACAATTTACTTTCAGCACTTAAATTTCCAGCAATTTATTTTCTATTAATCCAATTTCACCAAAAATCATCAATTATTAGCTTGACTAGATAAATCACTTAACTAAAGTTGCTTAATCCATCAATCCCTGTGGGATCAACCTCACCCAAAAGTGAGTTATTACTTGACGATTCGGTACACTTGTCGAAGGAATTTGTGTTGTGCAAATTTTCACGCATCAGTTGGCTCCATCTATGTATAAGCTAACACATAAATGATAGATTACTCTTGGAGCCCATCTACGTATAAGCTCCATGTAGTTGGGTCTTTTGGGCTTCCGTGTATTCGGCGATGAAGTCCGCAAGGTATTGCAACTTAATCGCTATCCAAGCTTCATACTTTAAGTCAAACTTGGACAGCTCTACTGCCCATTGTAGCATCCGTCTTGCCAAGTCCGTCTTCTGTAAAATATGTTTCATTGATTGGTTGGTGCGGACTTTAATGGCGTGAGCCTAGAAGTAGGGTCGGAGTCTCCAAGATGTGAGGATAAGGGTGTAGGCAAACTTCGCTATCTTTTGATAGTTGAATTCTGCCTCTTGTAAAGCTTTGCTGATAAAATAGATAGGTTGTTGCCCCTTCTCTTCTTCTCAGACCAGGGCGGAGACTATGACCCGACTTGCCACAGCTAGGTATAGCACGAGTTCTTCTCCCTTTATTGGTCTGGCGAGTATGGATGGCTGGCCCAGGAAGGCTTTAAAGTCCTAGAAGGATTGCTCGCACTCTGAAGTCCATTCGAATTGTTTCACTTTTCTTAGGATTGAGTATAAGGAAAGTGATTTCAGGGCTGACCCGGCTAGGAATCTGGACAGGGCTACTAGCCTTCCATTTAATTGATGGACCTCTTTGACACAAGTCGGGCTTTTGATGTTGAGTATAGCCTGACATTTATCTGGGTTTGCTTCTATGCCTCTTTGTGTTAACATGAATCCCAAGAACTTTTTGGCTTCTATTGCGAAGGTGCATTTAGAGGGGTTCAACCTCATTCTATACTTCCTTATTGTAGAGAACACTTCACAGAGGTTGGACAATAATCTCACATCCTCTTTGGTTTTGACGACCATGTCGTCTACGTATACCTCCATAAGCCTTCCCAAGTGAGAGAAAAATACTTTGTTCATTAGTTGTTGGTATGTAGCCCCCGCGTTCTTTAATCCGAAAGGCATCACTACGTAGTAATAGCTGGCCTTTTGGAGTTATAAACGAGGTCTTCTCTGGATCCGGCTTGTGCATCGGGATTTGATTGTATCCCGAGTAGGCGTCCATGAAGGATAGATATTGATAGCCTGAGGTCGAGTCGACCAGAGCATCAATGCTGGAAAGGGGATAAGGATCCTTGGGGCAAGCTTTGTTGAGGTCGGTGTAGTCAACGTACATCCTCCATTTTCTGTTTTGTTTTTTCACCAAAACGACATTAGCTAGCCACAATGGATATTTGACCTCTCTTATGAATCCTGCTTTCAGCAAGGCTTGCACTTTCTCTTCTACAACCTGAGCCCTTTCTAGCCAGAGCTTTCGACACTTTTGCTGAATAGGTCGGGAGCCCAGGTACATTGCAAATTTATGGGACATCAGGCCGGGATCTATTTCTGGCATGTCTGAGGCTTTCCAGGTGAAGAGGTCAATATTTTTTCTTAGGAGGTCGATGAGCTGTTCCTTTAAGTTCCCCTCCAAGTTAGCCCCTATATTTGTTGTCTTGTCTGGGTGGTCTCCAATTTGTACTTCTTCCGTCTTGCCCCCAGGTTGGGGGCGTAGCTCCTCCCGAGCTCGAACTCCACCCAGTTCAATTATGTTAACTTCCTTGCCTCTCAGGCTTCCTTTTAAATTGAGGCTTTCATTGTAACATTTCTGAGCTAGCCTCTAGTCTTCCTTAATGGTGGCAATTCCTTCAGCTGTGAGAAATTTTATGCAGAGATGTGGTGTTGAGATGACAGTTACGAGTCGGTTTAGGGTAGTCTGACCTATTAAGGCATTGTAGGCCAAGTTGACATCGACAACGATGTAATCTACGCTCAGTGTCTTTGATCTTATATCCTTTCCAAAAGTGGTTTATAAGGAGATGTACCCCAGCACTCGGATTGGCGTGTCCCCCAGTCCGAATAGGCTGTCCGAGTAGGCCTTTAAGTCATTTTCTTCCAACCCGAGCTTGTTGGAAGCGGGTTTGAATAAGATGTCTGTTGAGTTGTCCTAGTCTATCAAGGTTCTATGCAGGTTCGCGTTTGCAAGAATTATCGTTATCACCACAGGATCATCATGCTCGGGCATTATCCCTTGGGCATCTTCTTTAGTGAACGATATGGTAGGTAAGTCGGGTATTCTGGTTTCCTCCTGGACTTGATATACCTCTTTGAGATGCCTCTTCCGTGATGATTTAGACATTCCTCCTCCAGAAAACCCCCTAGATCATGTGTATGTGTCGTTCTGGGGGGTCTGAGGTGGACGCTCTTGTCGTCCTCCCTCTTCCTCCCTCCTTCTTTTCTTTGGATCGTCCGACCTGTCTGCCAGATATCTGTCTAATCAGCCTTCTAACTTTTCGATGACATTCTTCAAGTCGTAGCATTCATTGGTGGGATGTCCATAGAATTTATGATACTCATAGTATTCAGTCCGACTTTCTACCTTCTTATGTTTAATTGGGCGAGGAGGTGGGAGCTTCTCCGTGTGGCATATCTCTCTATAAACATCTGCTAGAAAAACTCTTAGAAGAGTGTAGTTGTGGTATTTTCAGTGCTTTTTTGAGTTTTGGTCTTCCTTCTTTTTAGGCTCTTTTTCTTTTTTCCGAAGTGGATAGGGCAGGCTGGGTCGTGAAACAGGTTTCCTTAACTGGGAATTCTCTTCTATGTTGATATATTTTTTCGCCCTTTCTTGAACTTCATTTAGAGAAGTCGGGTGTCGTTTGGCTATCGACTGGGAGAATGGTTCTTCTCTAAGGCCATTGACTAAGCCCATGATCACAGCTTCAGTGGGTAGATTCTGAATCCCCAAACAAGCTTTATTGAACCTTTCCATATAGCCCCGGAGGATTTTTCCGACCTCTTGCTTTATTCCCAGCAAGCTCGAGGCATGTTTCATTTTATCCTTCTGGATGGAGAATCTGGTCAGGAATTTTTTTACCAAGTCATCCAAACTGGTGACCGACCTGGGAGCTAGGCTGTCAAACCACTTTATTCCAGCTTTGGTCAATGTGGTTGGGAAGGCTTTGCAGCGGGTGGCGTCGGAAGCGTCAGCCAGGTACATCTTGCTTTTGAAGTTGCTGAGATGGTGCCACGGATTGGTCGTCCTGTCATAGAGGTTCATGTTGGGTGTTTTGAAATTTCTGAGAACTTTGGCCTGCATGATCTCTTCTATGAACGGGTCTTCCCCACCCAGGGGGCTGTCTTCCCGATCAGCTCGGTTACTTCGGCTACGAAGGTCGGCTTCTAACTTTAGGAGCTTTTCTTCTAGCTCCCTTTGTTATCTCACCTATCTCCGTAACTCCCGTTCTACTTCTTGTTGTCGCTCGGCCTCATACTCCCATTGTTCTAGCCCTTCTCGCTGACCACGAAATAGCCCCAGTATCTCGGCCATTTGTGGGAGTTCTTCCTCTTCAGGGTGACGGATTTCTGAATAAATCCACCTTGGCTGGTAGTTTTCCAAAGGCCCTTCTACATGGGGTTCATGCGTTTGGTGTGGTGGAGGGAGTATGAGGGTATTGCCCTCCGGTTTGGGCTCAGCTTCAGATTCAGATGCCGTGTGATCGTCTTCATAATGGTTGTCTGCCATTATCAGAAGGTGAATTCCAGGTCCCTAGCAACGGTGCCAATGTTACGAGGGTTATCTGAAATATTGATTGGGCCTGAACGTGAGCTCCAGGTCCCTTAGTATTGCAGTGTCCGACTTGTTGGTGCCAAGGTGCTGCCTGTCTGAGTTCCTCGTGAGGAGGTGGGAGATGGTACCCACAAGAGACTTCGATGCTTAAGTTAGCAAGGGTTTTAGGCAGGTTTTTAGTAGAGTGGAACGTGAATATACCTGAGGGTGTCAGTATATTTATAGTAGAGTCTGTTAACCACCTTCATTGGAGTAGTTCCATCTTTTCTGATGGATAACTGTTCCCTTTATCTTGGGAGTTTGTTGGAATCTATCTTTTTAGGGAAGATAGAAATTCTAGTCGAGGCACCCAGAGGCAGCTACTTGCTTTAGGCAGGTAGAGCTGAGATCCTTTGTGGGAGTCTGACCTCATTAAAGAGGTCGGGTAGGCTTGTGGAGGCCACCTTTCTTGATGGAACTTTATTTTTGTTGGGTCTGGCTTCATTTATTGGGTCAAGGTATGAACAACAACCTTTGATGCAATGATCAATGTTAAAGATATAAATAAAGGTTTTCGTATATCACGAATACATACAATAAACGCACTTAAATCGAATTTGTTTACTCAATGAAAAAATTATCAAAAGTATCTATGAAGTTTACGAACGCTGATAAAAGTACCCATAAACTAAGAAAATTAACGTTGTACCTATGAAAGATGGGTTCCACGACAAAAGTATCCAAACCTTAATTTTTTGTTAATTTTTTAATAAAATTTCCAAACTACCACACCCTAACCGCATTCTATCGTCACTCCCTCTCTTCTCACTTATTCTTCTCTCCTCACTTCTCCCGCTCTCAAAAATCCTCACAGAGTCACAAAACTCTCCTCCTACCTCTTCACTGTTGTCCGCCACTCACCTATTCCGTCACCACCAGTCTCTTCCTCTCTCACTCTTAAGGTGACTACAAGTCTACAACACCTTCGTCGCGCACCTGTGACCCAACCTGAGGAGAACGTCGCCGTGGCACGCTTGTCCCAACTGAGGAGAACTTCATCATGGCGCGCTTGACCCAGCCAAGGAGAACACTATTGTTGCGCGCCTGAGAAGAGAGAGGGGTTGTGGTGCTGCTGCATGCAAAAAGAGGGTTTAGTAAAGAGAAATCGAAAAAGAAAGGGAGCGGCGCTATGGATGGAGGTTCTGCCATCAACGATGTTACAACCGGCAAAAAAAAAGGTATTTTTTTTAAAAAATATTTTTTATTTTTTTTAAATTGATTTAGTTACTACTAAAAATATACTGTTCTAATTTTTTTTAACTCTACTTCTATTTTTTATGAAGGCTAAGATTGATTTACAGAAGATTCGATTAATAGCTACTTCTGATTTTGATTTTTGCTGAAATAAATTTCAAATTGGATAAATGGATTTGTTGATTTTTTATGGTTGACTGTTGTTTCTGTTTCTGATTTTACTAAAGTGAATTGAAATTAGATGAATGAATTTAAAAAATTTTATATTTTGGGTATTTTTTTTGTATTTGATTGATTTGGTTTGGGTATGGATTATAAACTTATGACTGAACCGGTTAAAGTTCGATTCTCGACTACCACCACTACTACCACCACATTGATTTCGGCTTGGTCTGTTGTAGGAATAATTTTGAACTCCATGATAAAGGTTTTAAAAGTGTAGGTTGGGTTATAGACGGTTGAAAAAGTGAGTTGAGATTGAAAGTAGGATAGTTTAAGAATTTTATTAAAAAATTAACAAAAAATTAGGATTTGAATACTTTTATTGTATGAAACTCATCTTTTATAAATATTAATTTTTTTAGTTTATGT
>NC_029794.2:56570855-56636142 GCF_000816755.2 Arachis ipaensis
AATTAATTAAAATAGATCATATATTTTAATTACTGTATTTATTTATATACTCATCAAAATAACAATTAAAAAATTTGCCAAAAATAAAATCTAGCTAAGACCTAAAGATCTTAGAATTATTATCTTCAGTTTTATCTGAGTCATTTAAAATTTTGATGTTATGGTAATTCTTGTCTTCCACAAATTGAACGAATTGAATGAATTAATACAATAAGTATCATATGCATAATAAGATAAATTTAAAGAATTACTACAAATATAAGTCACTATGATATCTATGATTTATTTCACTAATTTAAATAAGATATTTTGTATTTTCTTCCTTTCACTATCTGATTCTACATTCTTGAATTATGACAAAAATTGTGCATATGTTTAAACCTAAAAGACAGAAACAAAGTAAATTTAGCTAAAACTGAAAAAACTAAATGCTTTTTTTTGCAATACAAAATCAGGAGAAAAATTTTTAAAAGATTGATATACCCAAGCATTCGATTTGAGAACAGAAATTGGTGAACCATTATAAAAGATATCGCTTGAACTTGAGATAACATTATCCAGAGAATTAGAATACATATGCATACTATTATTTTTTTCTAAATGAATGTGCGGAATTTTACCATCCAAGTTGAATAACTATAATAACAGTTTATAAATGAGATAATAATAGTAGCAACATAAATAGCACAAAAATCACACACATAGACCTTGTGATCATAAATAGCAGCAGCATCTTCTAGAAAATTGACAAATGAGATATCATCACAAATATTGTTAACATGTATAAAACTCACAAAATTAGTAAATAATTAATGAATAAATTAATTATTATTTAAAAAATTAGAAAATAGAATTTTATAGTTTAATGAGATAGAACTAATTAAAATAAAAATTTTGACACTAATTTTAAAGAATTTAGCCCAAGATTAAGCCGAGCAGACCAAACCGATTGAACCGAATTCATATTGGACCCACGGCTCAACCCAACACCCATTTAAGTGAAGATCTTCAGCTCTTCTTCCCCAAACAAAAGTGGAATCACGTTGAAGCAAAGGGGAAAGGGGGAGAGAGCTCCAAACCCTTATCCAACTTCAATCTTCCATATCTTTTGATCCGGAACTTCGATTGACGAGCGGTCAGTGGCCACGCGTTCGTTTTGAAATTCTCTACAAAGCCCACTAACCAATTTGAAAAAAATTTACTTTTTCTTACCCAAATCTTTCCTTCTTAGTTTCGAATTTGGAAGGTGTTGGAATTGAGGATTTATATAATTTTGGTGTTTTAGATTCAAATTAGCTCGCGGAAATTAGCGAGTTTTTGTTCACTTAAGACACGGATAAGGTAAGAACCTCAAATCTCTTGTTGATTAGTGAATTATAAAGCTTGAATGTTGATTATAGTGTTATGTTGTGGAATTAGATTGAATAATATTGAATTAGAGTATATTGATGATGTTGGGAGCTTGATTGTTGGACCTTGGTGGCTGAAAATTCTGTTCGAAGAGGCTTTGGAGCTGTGGACTCTTAAGGATCGTTGACCTTGAGGTGTCTTTGAGTTTTACGAGGAATTGACCAAGGTATGATTTAAGTTTTATTTAAGTATCATGTGGTGTGATGTGAATTCCTAAGTTAAATGTCCCTAGGAATAAGCTTGAATGGTATATTTGAATGTGTTGATATGTGTAGCGAATGTATGGACGGGATTGATATTAGTATGGAGGGAATTGATATGGTATTTATGGAATTGATGTTGGTATAGATGATATTGATATTGGATTATGATTGTCCATTTATGAGTAATATGTATATATATTGAATTGATAAATGTTGGGCCGGAGGTCATGAAATTGGGCTGGACGCCGGAAAAAGGGTAAAAAATGTGAATGATGCTTGTATGAGTGATGATAGTGATGTATTGTTGAATTATGCATAAACAATATTTGATTATGAAGTTATTGTTTTAAAATTGATAGAATTTGATATTTATGTATTGAGAAAGGAGTAAGAAGGGTATGGAAGGATTTTGTATGGAAAAAATGAGTTGAATTGGGTTGAGGAAGTTGGGTTTGAAAATGAGAATTTGAAAAATAGAGGCTTTGGAACTTTTGGGTACCACTTGAACTTTAATAAACTTTGGCGATCCATAACTTAAGCCTCGAATTTTGGATTTGAATGAAACCTATTTCAAATTAAAGATAATTTCAAGATCTTTTGAACGGTATAAAGTTTGTGGAAATGGATTTTTATAGAGGAAGTTATGCTCGTCGGAAGTTTGGTGTGTAAAAGTAAAATTCTGCAGCACTTAGACTTTTTGCCATTCTGCAGGACTCGCATACGCGAGTGTACATGTGACGTGGCCGTTTGGATCGGCTAGACGTGCTCGCGTACGCGAGAAGACAAAAATTCATATACTGCGTATGCGGGCGCATGCACGCGACGCGAGCAAACCTTTCGGGCCAAGGAGACTCGAGTACGCGAGCAAAGGTCGCGTACGCGTGACATGGTTCGTGTATGCGGGGCCCTATATTTTCAACAATTGGAAGTTTTGTGTTTTAAACATTTTTTGAGCCTCTAAACCTTTATTTCTATCCTCTAAGACCCTAAACCTTAGTTGTAATGATAGTAAAAGGGGTTGAACTATGAAGGGATATTAATTTGTAAGTAAAGAAATGTTTGAAGTAATAAATTATGGTTGGAGAAGTGCAAAATTGATGACGATGTATGATTAAGGACATGATTGAGAATGATAAGGTTTTAAATTGTGATGTGATTAAATTGAGAGGTAAATGTTGAGATTGGCATTGATTGAGTATGGCCGGAATGGTCGAGTTTGCAAGGTCTAGGTGTGATCCCGCCTGCGAGTTAACTGAAAATTTTATCGGGTGGCAAGTTGAGGATGGAGGATTCCCTTTCTTGTGGTGAGGTGGATGTGGGGAAGGTGGAAATACACACTCCTTAGATGTAGAAAGACACTCTCCTTCGTATTGTTTCTCCCACATTCTTCTCTGGTTGCAAGGTGGAAAGACACACTCCTTCGATGTGGAAAGACACTCTCCTTCGTGATACCTCCAGGAGAAGGTGGAAAGGCACTCTCTTTCGTTAAAGTTCATCCTGAGAATATGCAACCTAGAGACCATATCCGGGTTAGCTACCGGATGTGTCGGTTCTAGCGATTTAACAGACACGAGAGCTCACAGCCAGTAGGATAGACATACATCATATGCATATATTTGAATTGTTTGGGTTTGCTTAATTGCTTTGCTTTGCCTAATTGTACATATTCCATGATTATTTGCTAATTGTCTTTCATGCCTTACTTGTGCATTACTTGTCTGTATTGTTTGTGTTTGTATAAAAGTTGAATTTCTTGAGGGATGGTTCGGTTCTTGGATTATTCGGTTGGAAGGTAGTGAAAGTATGAAAGATATTGGGTTAGAATTAGAATTTCCTATGATAGTTGCCAAGTTATTGATTAGTGAAAACTTAGGATGGAGATGACGAGGTAAGAAGTTTAAGATGCTTAGTGAATTTATGTTATAGTGCATTATATTTATTTGGTAATTTTACTGTATTGGAAACCCATGAGTGAGGGGTTCTCATTCCGTATATATTCTCTGTTTTTCAAATGCAGGTCCTGGTGCTCAATAGTGAGTTAGATTCGTCTGGAAGGTGGCAAAGTTTATTTGACTCTGTTTTGTACTTTTAGAATCTCTCCTGTTTACTTTGAAAAGCCTTCAGTATGATATACGTAAATGTTTATTTTGCAACTTGCCTATAGAGGCGATGATGTATCTTTGAGAGAGATAGGAAATACTATTGTCAAACTAGTTTTAAATTTTGTACCCTAGTCGGCCTAAACTTCGCAGGTAGCGACTGATGGACGGTGTTTTCTTTGGTGGTATAGAATTTCCTCAATTGAATGAATTCTCGTTGTAAAGTATAGTTCTACACCATCAAACAATTCCCGCATCAAAAATTTAGGTTGTCACATGTAACAAACCCCAAATGAAAATTAACCGGAGTATTTAGACTCCGGGTCGTCTCCCTAGGACACAATGGAGTGCATGCATATTGGTTATGATGGGGTAAAAAGGGGGGGGTTTGTTTATGAGATGGCAAGAAAGTAAATTTAGCGAGTAAATAAAGAAAACAAAATAAAGAACTCTTGGCTAAGACTTGGGTACTCGAGATCACCATCCCAGTTAACAAACCTATTATTGACAATTATGAGAGGCCAACCCATTAAGTCTACTTCTCGAAGCCTTAAGTACGTAATATTTACTCCTAGACCGGAAGTATGTCAAATAGGTCTAATCACATCCACCCATAAGTCCTAACCTACCTACTAATTAACTTAGTAGTGGGTTAGCGTCAATGAGCTTCAAATTGATCACACAGGGTTCTCAAATTACCAAATCCAGTATGTCCAAAAACTCAAGATCACTCAAGTCCCTTGGCTTAGGCCAAGAGTTGATAAAACTACTCAAGAACTAAAGAGAACATTTCATCGAACACTTGGAGTGCAATAAAAATCAACATCATAAATTGCAAGGATATCAAAATCTATCACTATTAATTGCAAGAAAAGTGAGGTCACAACTCAATTCATCAAGTAAAGAAACATCAACATCAAATTGCATTAAATGTAAACAAATCCAACATGAGTCATCATCACAAAAGAGAGCAAATTGAGAAATTGACATAAAAACTAAGAGGGTCAAGATGTGAAAATGAGAAATTATCAAAAAAACAAGATGAGATCAAGTAATTAAACATGAAATTAAAATAATCTAACCTAATCCTAACCTAATTCTAGAGAGAAGAGGGAGCTTCTCTCTATAGAAAACTAACTAAAAGCTCATGTTGGCTAAAACTAATTGCTCCCCCTTTACTTGGACTTCAATTCTGCATGAAATACACTTAGAAACAAGTTGGATTTGGGCCTGGGCAGCTCAGAAATCGCCCCCAGCATTTTGCCTTCAAGTGGGCCATGTGAGGGTATCGGTGCGTGCGCGCCATGTACGCGTGCGCGTCGATGGAAAATTCTCAATCCGCGTGGACGCGATATGTACGCGTGCACGTCCATAGGTGAAATCACTTCTGCGCGTGCGCACCTGGTGTGCGTGCGCGTCCTTTGTGTATTCCCAACCTTTGTTTCTCCATGCATTCTCCATTTTTCGTGTGCTTTTCTCCTCATTTCTTCCATCCAATACTTGCCTTATGGACCTGGAATCACTCATCAAACGCATCAAGGCATCGAATGGAATTAAAGTGAATTAAAATCACCAATTTAGGGCCTAAAATGCATGTTTTTACACTTAAGCAAAATTCAAGGGAGAATTACAAAATCATGCTATTTCATTGAATAAATGTGAGAAAAAGTGACAAAATCTCCCAAAATAAGCACAAGATAAATCACGAAATCGGGGTTTATCGAATCTCCCCACACTTAAACTAAGCATGTCCTCATGCTAAAATCAAGAAGAAGCAAAAGGGTATTAATATTTATTCAATGCAACTACTAAATGCAATCTATCTACATGATGCAATGGCTTAGTCAAGATAAATCAACCTCCAAGAATACGCATATAAGCACAAGGGCTAAGGTATTAGAAATTAAGCAAACCACAATTAGATTGAATCATGGAAAGAGTTCATAAACTTGCAAGAAAAGATGATCACGGATGGAAACATGTAATTGAGCGATCAAACCCTCGCCGGATGTGTATCCGCTCTAAGCACTCAAGTGTATGGGGTTGATTCACTCCATCCTCCTCTAATCATGCATTCCAAGATTTCTTTTTCATCTAACAATCAACACTTACTTTATGCATGCCTACAAATATCATGAGGTCTTCCCACAGGTTGTAACGGGGCTAGGGTCAAGGTAGGGTGCATGTGGTTAAGTGAGCTAGAAATTCGAATCTTTGATTAACTTAAACTTACCACCTAACCTATGACGACCTATACAATTCTGAACAAACCTAACTACCCATTCTTCACTTTTCTCACACACTCATGTATTCTCTTTTGATCGCCACACCTATGCATTGACTCTTATTGAACTTCACTTTGGGGCATTTTGTCCCCTTTTTATTGCTTTTCTTTTTCTTTCTTTTATATATGAGAAATAAATTTTAAATTTTTTTTCATCAAGTAAAGATATATATACAAGAACATCAATGCATATGGTTTATACATGATTAATACATGAGCATGTACCCAGTTCTCAATATTTTTCAACAAGAAACATAAACACACTTTTATCTCTATCCAATGTTCCCAACTCTCCCAAAATCAATTGACAAACAATCTCACTAGCCTAAGCTAATCAAAGATCCAAATTAAGGGATATTTATTATTTTTTCACTTAGGCTTGTAATGTGCTACAATTAAGAACAAGTGGGTTAAGCGTAGGCTCAAAATCGGCTAACAATGGAAGATAAAAAGGTAAGCTGTTTTGGGTAAGTGAGCTATTTGAACAATGGCCTCAATCATACAAATGCATGTATACACAAAATAATGGACATATAGAATTAAACAAATTAAGGATTACAATCATAGGAGGAGAATAATGCACACAAGAATGAAAATAAGTGGTTATACGTGATGTAACCACACAATTAGGCTCAATTCTCACATGCTTGTGTTCTTAGCTCAAAACATGATCCACAAGTATATAGCTCAAGCAAGTTCTAAAAAAAAAAATTTCAACCAATTGGGGTGGTGCCCTAAAAATGAGTTTCCTGGAAATTTTCATCATATTGATTAAGCTTATTCTAATGCAATATTGTGATTTAGAAAATTTTAAAAATTTTCCTAGTTTACCCCTTTTTCAATCAAAACACATTTCTTATATAAAAAAGGGTTGACTAGATTTTTAGCAATCCATTAATTTTCTAATCACACTCAACAACTAAGATGCAAAGCATATATATATATATATATATATATATATATATACTAAGAGTGTGCGCAACCAAAATAAAAGTGTCTACAATAGCATAAATATGTACAATAATTCCAAAATGATCTAAAACATAAAGTGCGAAATAAAACAAAATAAAGTAGTAGAAATAAGAGTCTGAAAGTTTACCACATGGATGCAAACACCGGTCATGAACGGTGACCTCCCCACACTTTAGAATTAAGCATCGTCCTCGATGCTACTACTGAAACTCGGGATGGGGGTCAACAATCACACCAGGCTGTGGCTCATGCTCAGGCTTGGGCTGTGGGACTGGAGGTGGTACTGGCTGTGGAATGTCATGCTGGACCTCAGGAGGATGTTGGACCTCAGCGGTGGTCTGTGTCTCTGGTGGTGCCTCCTAATGTATCGGCTCCTCACTATGCTCCTCCTCCTGGTCCTGCACGTCAGAGGCGGGAGAGTCTGGAAGTGGCGGGAGCTCAAGAGTGGAGGGAGCTCAATGCCCTGTGATGCAAACACCTGATCTATCCAGTCAAGGCGTCGCATGACACGATGCTCGAAGCGCATCATGAAGCGAAGAAGGTGCTGCACTAACAGGTAAGTCGGCTCAGGTGCTGGCGGCGGTGGTGGCAAGGATGCTGCGGCTGCTGTGGAGGAAGAGGGTCCTGCGGCCTCAACTGCCGCTCTAGCCCGAGAATGACGTCTGGTCAGGGCTTCTCGTGTACCCATCCACCCCATGGAATAGTAACTTCCTTATCGTCATCATCTGGGGGTGGTGGTGTCGTATCATCGTCCTCCCACGGGACATCAGCCAGCTCAGCCAAGCTGATAACAAGCGTAGAAAACGGTAGCAAGCCGGGATGTGAGCTCTCCACATGCTATGCCTAATCAGTCGTGGGAAATACACCTCTTTCCTTTCCATGACACACCCAATCAGAGTCAGCATATCCATCGGGATCTCTGAGAAGTGAGTGGTAGGCAGGACGTAGTGGGCAAAGATCTGCTGCTAGGTCCTAGCCTCCCTAAACAGATATGCAGATAGCATCCCCTTAGGCTTCTTGTTGTTCGCATCCATCACCCAGGGAGCGTCTGGTGTAGCAATCACGCGCCTAAGTGCCTCATAGTCAAAAGTCATGGAGAGGATAGCCACATCTGCCTACTGGTAGGCACAAGTCTTAGGAGTACCAACTCTGCAAAGTAGTGCATCCCCTATAGCCTCCTCAGTGATCATAATCTCTCTACCCCTTACGTGCACTGAATCCAAGTTCACTCGGAAGAAGTTACAGTAAAACTCTTTAACCCATGAAACGTTAATCCTTCCTAGGTCCCTATCAACGAAATCCAATCCCAACTCTGAAATACGGGCGTTTATAGCACGCCTCATGTCATTGGGAAGATTCAGCTTCTTCTCAATGTTCAAGTGTTTCTTTATATAACGGGAGAAGCGTAGCTCGCAGTAGAGGTTGGGGAATTTGATTGAATCAGTGGATGAAAGTGACTGAATTTCTATATCTTCATCATTCAGCGGGTTCTTGGCATAATTAGCATATAGTGAGGGAGTAGAGGTCTTGGAGCGCTTCCTCTTTTTGGAAGTGGTGGCTATAGCTTTTCCTTTATCCGACATCCTGAAAAATAGAGATAATACAATATAAGCAGATAGCCAATGGAACATAAAGCACTCAAAGCAAAGCAAACTCATGAAGCGAAAGAAGAAATGAGATTTCTTGGAATGCAATTAAACAGAATTCAGAATTTAAACCAAACTTCAAACCAAGAATTCAAACCATATTTTGCACATTGCTTGTTCACTGAGCTTAGAAAGCACCATATCTAAAAGAATGATATAAAGAGTTAAGTTGAAAACCAAAAGAAGTCAGGTGGTTAAACAGGTTAAAGTTAGAAATCAGTTTGAAAATTAGTGATATGGCAATTACTGACTCAACTCGAAAGGAACGCACAAAATAGGGATGTAAGCATGTTCACAATCATGAATTGCAACAAGTCATTGATGATGAAATATGATGTAGCTAGAAAGCAGTTAATGTGAAACAAACCATCAATCAATGCAAGGATCACTAGCAATGTTGGTGAAATTAAAATCTTGAGAGACAAGTAAATCAAGCACATTTAATACCAATTCTAACAATGCACACAAGTCACAAGTTCAAATGTTAATTGGAAAATCTCATGGTCTATGTAACTCACTAAGACAGCGCATGAACATAATGAACTGATTGGTTACATAGATGAGAACGTTCAAACTTGTGTGTCCATGCAAAAGAGGCAAAATTTTTTTAAGGAAATCACAAGTGATGGTCAATTAGAAAGTTTATTCAAACCATTTAATGCCTATATGCAAGCCATCATGCATAACAAGCAAAGAGTTTAAACGATACCAAAACTTGCTCCTAAGGATTTTCCAAAACCATTTAAGCAACAAATCTTTAATTGAACAGAATTCATCAACTAGGGGTTGCTACATTCATCAAACAAGATCAACACAAAAACTGTGGTTAATAAAAATCCGGCAGCATTTCAGCAGCAAATTGGCCATTTTCCAAATTCAAACAGTCAAATCAGATTTCATATGAATTCATTAACAATTAGAAGCACAAAATCACACATATACAAGTTCATATGAATATAACAGATAGCCAATAGTTCAGCACAAGGCAATGCAGACAACACAGAGAACAGGGGTAGTTGCTTCAATCAGCACTCCCTTCACCAATCCATCTCAAGCAAGCAGCATTAACTCATTACATGAACACAAAATAATGCAGCCAAAACAGAGCAATTTCACACAGCAACAGAAATTCAAATAATGCCTAAATCCACTATTCAGCCCAGATTCGCTAACTACCTAAATCAAACTAAACTAACTAACTAAGCTAATTCTAACTAAATTAATGGAATTACAGTAAGCAGTAAAAAGAATGCCAAACAGGGAAAGCAAGAACCTGGGGTGCAGAGACTAAACGGGGGAATTGGAAGGAAGGCGAAGTAGAGGGGTGGGTTGACGTGGCTGTGGAGCTCGCGCCGGTGACAATGGCGGTCGCGGGGGTGCTTGGGGCGGTGCGAAGGCTTGCTGCGGAAGAGAGAGCAGAAACAGAGGGGGGCAGAGTGGAGTGAGAGAGCAAGAGAGCAAGGAAGAGGGGTGAGGGTGCGCACGGCAATGGCGGCGGCGGTGTGCCAGAGGGCTCGCCGAAGTGCTGGTGGTTGCAGGGTGACGGTCAGCAATGGAGAGAAATGGAACGTTGGGGGTGAAAGGGACGAAGGGGTAGTGCGCGAATGCACTAGGGCTTCGCGTCTCTGGTTAAATGGGGTTTTTGAATCCGCGCGAGCGTGCACCGTGCGCGTCAGCGTGGGTGATCGGAAATAGGGAGGTGGCGCGGGAGCGCCACATGCGCCTACGCGCATATGGGCGAGTTAAGAGTTGGCGCGGACGCGTAACTTGCACGTCCGCGCGGGTATGCTGGGTCAGAGGCACAAAAGAGGCCCATAGTTGGCACAACTCTCGGGTCCTTTGGCTTGGGTGATGTGAAAATGCATCGACGCGCGCGCGCACCTTGCGCGTTCACGTGGATGGTATGAGCCTATGGAATGGGCACGGAGGCGCGAAGTACGCCAACGCGTGGCGCGGACGTGTACAGCGTGCGTCTGCATGGGTTGAGACACAGAGTTGGCCCAAAAGTGGCACAACTCTCTGGTCTTTGGCCTAGATAGCCGAAATGGGCAGCCTGCGCGCGCGCGCGCCTTGCGCTTGCGCGTAGGTTGGCTTCTTTTTTTTTTTTTTTTTAAAGAGCATCAAAGGACCTCCAAAATTTCCATTCTTCTTCAAGACTCTAAACTAGCTAAGATGTAATATTAAGCATATTTTGAAACATATGAGATCTTTCAAACAACTCGAGAAAACTTGCAGTTCAAGCAAAAACTCAATTCAGAGATTCATCCCCTATCAAAGCATAGAATGCATAGACAACTTAGCAAGCAAAGAAAAATATGCCCAGAAATAAAGAAACTCTGTATAATGGAACTCAGTTCATTCATTCATTATATCTACAAGAGAATGAAAAGAGTTTACCATGGTGGGGTGTCTGCCACCAAGCACTTTTAGTTTAAGTCCTTAAGTTGGACATTGGGAGGCTTCTTGTCAAGGCGGCTTATGCTTGTATCCATCCTTGAACCTCCAAAAGTGCTTGTCCTTCAATCGGTTGTCAGACGTTCCAACCTTCTTCATTAAGCTTTAGTGAGGTTCTTTCCAAGACGTGAGCTCCCAAAATTGACTATCATAGGATAATCCAGGATCCCATATCTTGTCCTCGCACCCATCTTCTAGTTGATTGCCTTGACTTTGTCCGGGCGACGAGAAAATAGAATTCTCATGGAAGCACCAAACTACTCTCCTAGACCCATTTACTTGAGTATTACACCAATCCATGCTCTCCAATTTCGAGCTTCCCACCATAATGAACCTAGATTTAGATCGCCAACCACTAAACATCCTCCTCTTTCGCTTAATTCCGCAAAGTGCCCTGAGTTGGCCATCCGTTTCAAGCAAAACATACTCAAGTGGGATAACAAAGCTGAGAGTTAGAAGTTTTACCCACTCAAGTGGAGGATTTGATGATGAACTAGGTGGAGGGGTTCCCAAAGATCTTGATAAAGCATGTTCTACTCCCGTCTATCCTCTTCTAGAGGTTTCCACCACTTGGCAAGGTTCTTCAAGTTCCTCCTCATGTCAAGCTTCCTCAAGTTCACATCTTTCTTCACCAATTTCTTCTATTTCTTCCCCATCACTCTCATCATAGATAGGCGGCAAAGTAAAATCTACCTCATCATCGAACCTAGACATTTTGGGGAAGGACTCTTCAAACTCGAAAGGATCATATGTTGATTCGGAATCATCATAAATAGGAGCGCTTGTTGCTTGGAGTACTTCTCCCAGTTCTTCATCTTCAGTAGGCCTTGGAGGGTTCAAGTCTTCCTCAACCTTGCTTTCTAATCCACTGGGGAAGGGTTCAACAAGATCGTCAAGGGGGTTGATCAACATGGGCAAAAAATCACTAGTAATGGAATCCACTTCCTGATCAATTTTATCTAACTCTCTGTTTACTTCCGCAACATTACTCTTTCCTTCAACATCCCCTTCAAACTTCTTGGAAGAGGGTTCTTTAATTCGGTATTCCTTTATGTGCTCAACGTATCCTAAACATCCATCCATTACTTCCTTCTGTGCACTAATCTCTATCTTCTCCTCTTGTTGTCCTTCTTGCCTCAATTCTCCTTCCTCACCATGGAGCTTCAAGTTCACATCCTCACGGATCTCCTTGATTGTCTCTCCACATTCAACAATGGGGGTACTCAAGGTGCATGAACTTAGGTGAGATGTTAAGTTATTCACGGTCTCTACCATGCTAGCTATCTTTACTCTTAGCTCCTTAAACTTAGTTTCATCCTCCTCTTGTCGCCTTAGGATGCGAGATTCAAGGTCTCTCAGTTCTGATATGAAGGCTTCGTCGGGAGGCGGTGGTGTTAGAAGAAAGAGTTCATCGGTTAAGGGAAGATTGTTGTAATCAGAAGATGGTTCATGTTGGTGGAGTTCTTGAGGTGGTGTATGTGGAATTTGTGGTTCTTGGGAGTATTGGTATTGGGATGGTGGTTGTTCTATATATGATTCGAACGGTGGTTGATATGGTATGTATGAATTATGGTCATGTAGAGTGGAATATTGGTGTGAGGCTTGTGAGTATGATGTGTAGCTATATTGAGGAATGGGGTCACATGCATATGATGATTGTGGTTGACAACCACAATAAAGGTCATCACACACATTGGACTGGTACACATTAAGATCAGAATTATACCCATAGGAGTTCGTAGGAGGTTGTTGCCATGAAGGTTGTTCATAAGCTTGAAGTTCCTCCTATCCTTGATTTCCAAATCCTTGATGCATATCCTCATTGGAACTTCCATTTCCTACAACATAGTTTGAACTACGCTCATAGCCAAAAGGATGAGAATCCATAATGAAATAGAAAATAAAGACAAAAGGCAATAAGAAATAAAGAAGATAAAACCCTAACTAATAAAAACTGGCAAACAAACCAAAGTTCAAGCTATTCACAATATGTACAATAACCAATAACATAGCACCATTGGATCCCCGGCAACGGCGCCATTTTTGATGGATAGTGTTTTCTTTGGTGGTATAGAATTTCCTCAATTGAATGAATTCTCGTTGTAAAGTATAGTTCTACACCATCAAACAATTTCCGCATCAAAAATTTAGGTTGTCACATGTAACAAACCCCAAATGAAAATTAACCGGAGTATTTAGACTCCGGGTCGTCTCCCTAGGACATAATGGAGTGCATGCGTATTGGTTATGATGGGGTAAAAAGGGGGGGGGTTTGTTTATGAGATGGCAAGAAAGTAAATTTAGCGAGTAAATAAAGAAAACAAAATAAAGAACTCTTGGCTAAGACTTGGGTACTCGAGATCACCATCCCAGTTAACAAACCTATTATTGACAATTATGAGAGGCCAACCCATTAAGTCTACTTCTCGAAGCCTTAAGTACGTAATATTTACTCCTAGACCGGAAGTATGTCAAATAGGCCTAATCACATCCACCCATAAGTCCTAACCTACCTACTAATTAACTTAGTAGTGGGTTAGCGTCAATGAGCTTCAAATTGATCACACAGGGTTCTCAAATTACCAAATCCAGTATGTCCAAAAACTCAAGATCACTCAAGTCCCTTGGCTTAGGCCAAGAGTTGATAAAACTACTCAAGAACTAAAGAGAACATTTCATCGAACACTTGGAGTGCAATAAAAATCAACATCATAAATTGCAAGGATATCAAAATCTATCACTATTAATTGCAAGAAAAGTGAGGTCACAACTCAATTCATCAAGTAAAGAAACATCAACATCAAATTGCATTAAATGTAAACAAATCCAACATGAGTCATCATCACAAAAGAGAGCAAATTGAGAAATTGACATAAAAACTAAGAGGGTCAAGATGTGAAAATGAGAAATTATCAAAGAAACAAGATGAGATCAAGTAATTAAACATGAAATTAAAATAATCTAACCTAATCCTAATCTAATTCTAGAGAGAAGAGGAAGCTTCTATCTCTAAAAAACTAACTAAAAGCTCATGTTGGCTAAAACTAATTGCTCCTTCTTTGCTTGGACTTCAATTCTGCATGAAATACACTCAGAAACAATTTGGATTTAGGCCTAGGCAGCTCAGAAATCGCCCCCAGCGTTTTGCCTTCAAGTGGGCCATGTGAGGGTATCGGCGCGTGCGCGCCATGTGCGCGTGCGCGTCGATGGAAAATTCTCAATCCGCGCGGACGTGATATGTACGCGTGTGCGTCCATAGGTGAAATCACTTCCGCGCGTGCGCGCCTGGTGCGCGTGCGTGTCCTTTGTGTATTCCCAACCTTTGTTTCTCCATGCATCCTACCTTTTTGGTGTTCTTTTCTCCTCATTTCTTCCATCCAATACTTGCCTTACGGACCTGGAATCACTCATCAAATGTATCAAGGCATCGAATTGAATTAAAGTGAATTAAAATCACTAATTTAGGGCCTAAAAAGCATGTTTTTACACTTAAGCAAAATTCAAGGGAGAATTACAAAACCATGCTATTTCATTGAATAAATGTGAGAAAAAGTGACAAAATCCCCCAAAATAAGCACAAGATAAATCACAAAATCGGGGTTTATCAGCGACTAGTGGCTATTTTCTTATGTGATATATATATATACATCTTGTCCTTATCTTATTCTTATCGCTTTCCGAAACGCGTTTTACCTTCCGTCTGTTATCTATATATGAGAGTGTTTTTCGTTCGCGGTTTTCCTTTTCACCTTTTCAGACTTCTCATTTACTAATTCTTTCATTTAAACACACACACACACACACACACACACACACACACACACACACACACACACATATATATATATATATACCTTGAGTCGTAACACCGTAATATCGTTAACTTATGACTCGAGCATAAGGATCTGTATATTAGGGTGCTACAACATGTAGCGATGTGTTTAACTTGTAGCCAACAATTCTTGCATCAACGACAAGTAGTAATTTCTTGTCGATAAATTCAGAAACAATTCGAACTGGAACAATATAATCATAAAAAGGTTGCAAGAAAATATGAAAATCAGGAAAACAGAAAAAATAAAGAGCATGAGAATGAAAATCTAGGAGCAACGATTCACAATGTATAAGATGTAAAAATTCAATAAGATACATGGAATACATTACTTGTGAGAGAGCAACATGTTCTTTCAAAAAATCAGAGCAACTTTTCTTGAGTATTTTTTCAATCTCACAATCATTGAGTATAAAAAGATTATGTGCATTTTCATGTGAAACAACAATTTTGATATGATAACTAACACCAACCAATGAGAGAATTATATTAAAAACACATTAAAAAAATTAAGCAAAAGGAGTAAAAATATTTTAAGCTTTTAAATATGAAAACATACTTTGTGATTGCATCTACACACTCAATTCTACACATATTACAATGAAATACATTGTTCACATCACTAATAGATGCATCACAAAGACATCGTAAGAACCACCACTTTTGATATTTTACCACAGATATTATGTTCCCAAGAAGGAAGCAATTTGTCTCCTGATAGCAAGTATATTTATATATATTTAAGAAGAACAATAAAAAAATAGTTTTTTTTTTTAGAAAAAAAAATATTAACTCGTACAAATTTTGATGTAAAAGGATATAAGTTTGTTGAAACAAGGTTGTAAGCATTCACTCAATATTTTCTGACTGTATAGAAGGATTAGGTACAATTTTATTCTTATAATCACCAAGTAGTTCATAGTGTGAGTAGTCTTTAAATATTGCACTGAATATTGTACCGCAGATATTTTCCTAAAAAAACGTGTGTAATACCAATGGAATTACTTAATTTTGTATAACCAATACATTAAATTTCTTGTAACTAAATATTAACCATAAAGAAAAAAGAATAAAAAATAAACATTACTCAACATTAACGATGAATATCACACTTTTTACTTTCTTCGTAATTATATAAAATTGATAGTTAACTTACATTGATAGAATTATCAAGCTGCTCGTTTTTTAAAAAAAGAATATCACCCAAGACATTAATAACTTAAAAGTTCCACAATACTCTTCATTGCTAATTATCTTTGTGTGAATCTTGAAAATTTTTTCTTTCCTGACAATATCATAGAACAGTGTTGATAGCATGGAGGATTAATTTCCTAATATACATTGAAAAACACAATATTAATCAGTACAATTTTAGATTTAATTATATATAGCATACAAAAAATAAGATAATAATATTGTGAAGAAGTATAACCTCAATTTCTTGTTCTAATTGCAAGAAACAATTAGAACAAGTCTTTCCAAACAACTTTGTTGCAACATTATCCATTAGAACAAAGATGGCAGCAGAAGTTCCATCTTCAACAACTAATTTCATCCTATATCTAGAAAATCATGCAAGATCAATATAGAAAGAAATCTATAATTTTAATGAAATTTAACAACTTTTTGAGAAAAATCGTGGGGCGCCTACGTGGACATATGGCTGCGTACGCGGCCATTTGCCTTTGTACATGGCACTTGCGTACGTGGGCAAGAGCTGTGTACGCGGGATGGGAAAAATGACACTCCCGCGTACGCGAGACCATGCATGCGTGTGCGGAACCTTGTTTTCAGTAAAATTGTATTTTTGTGATTTTAACATGATTTTGAATCTCTAAACCTCTATTCTTACTCTCCAAGACCCTAAAATTTAGTTGTAAGGATAGTGAAGGGGGTTGAATTGTGAAGGGGTGGAAACTTGGAAGCAAAGAAAGATTGTGAAGTCGTGATTGGGACTGGTGAAGTGCTGAAACACTGAATACGTGATGAATGATAGTGAACGTGAAAAAGATTAATTGAATTTGATGATGATTTATTGAAAATAAATGAATATGATAATTGAGGCCTGATTGATATTGTTGATGATGAGTATGTTTAAGTTTTCTCTCTGTTGTAAAGTGTGTCAGGTACTATATCTCATGAGTGGTGTCGGGCACTATATCCCAAGAGTGTGGGAGCACTTTACCTTGGAAAGTGTGTCGGACACTATATCCCATGAGTGTGACGCGCACTATATCCCGAGAGCGTTGCGGACGCTATATCCCAAGAGTGTGGGAACACTTTATCCTAGAAAATGCGACGGGCACTATTTCCCGAGAGTGCGACGGGCACTATATCCCAAGAGTGTGTAGGCATGTCAGAGAGACGATATCCGGGTTAGCTGCTGGATGTGTCGGGTTCTGGCGATATAACTGACATGTAAGCTCACGACCCGTAGGAAAGGCATACATCATATGTATTTGCTTGTCTTGTTTGAGTTTGCTTTACTTGAGTTTGCCTATTTGAATATCTATGCTTACTTGCTATATGATTTTCTTATTGTAACTATATCCTATTTGTGTTATCTTTGTCTGCATTGTCTGTCTGTGCACCTGAATTTTGGAGGATTGGAAGAAGGTGGAAATTAGGACTTAAGTTAGAATGAAATTAGGAATAAGAACCTTAGATAACCAACACTGTTTATGGTTTGTAATCTTTAACTTTAAGCTTTAAATCTGAGTGTCGAAGTTCTAGGATCGCCTTTGGCTTTTCCGAGATTTTATATCTTATATATGTGGGAACCTTTACCATATTGAGAACCCCCGGTTCTCATCCCATACAAATGTTATTGTTTTCAGATGCAGGTCAAGAGGCACATCGCTAGGCGTTTGGAGTTCCTGTCGCAGCAGAGTGGGATATTACTTTTTGGGGTGTTTTATGTATGTATGTATGTATGTATGTATGTATGTATGTATGTATGTATGTATGTATATATATATATACATACTCCTCCCATGTTATGTTTTGTTGTTGTACCTCATAGAGGCTTTTGTTGGAGAATTAGGGTTTATTTTGAGAACTTTAGACGTTGGATTATATGTATGTATGTATGTAAATATTCTACGGCTAGCCTTAGCTTCGCAGGCTGTAACATGCTACCACACAGAGATTTACGCTTAAGTCATAAAACAGAGGTGGTGTGGTATTATGACCTCTAAAATAATATATATGTATAATAATTGAAAGAACGAAGTATACGAGGAGCCTTGAAGAATA
The DNA here is from genome assembly GCF_000816755.2 of Arachis ipaensis. Classification (NCBI taxonomy): domain Eukaryota; kingdom Viridiplantae; phylum Streptophyta; class Magnoliopsida; order Fabales; family Fabaceae; genus Arachis; species Arachis ipaensis. The sequence continues at coordinate 56,589,011 of NC_029794.2, forward strand.
GGTAAAGCAAAAGAGCCTTGAAAAATAGATAAAGCAAAATCGCAAACTTGAAAGCGCAATGCTCAGGAATAAGGTTACTTGCGTACGAAGAAAGCTTAGGCACGTAAACATATGCACATAAACAAGGAGTAAAGAGTGTCAAGGTACAAAATATCCAAGCTCTAAACTCAACCTGCGAAGCTAAGGCTGCCGGAGAATATTTATATACATACATATAGAAATTCATAACCCAAAATACATAAAAGTAACCTTAATTCTCCTTAAACCTCTTTGAGGTACAAAAGTAAAACATATATATACATAAGGAGAGTCTATACATATAGATATAGCAAAATCGAGCAAAATATCAAATCTCAAAAGCCCACTTCGCTACAGAGAACTTCAGACGCCTAGCGAGGTGCCCCTCGACCTGCATCTGAAAAAACCACAAATATCCGTATGGAATGAGAACCAGAGGTTCTCAACATGGTAATAATGCCGCATACATAAGATATAAGGTCCTGGGAAAGCCAGAGGCAATCCTAGAACTCCAACACTCAGATTCAAAACTTAAAATAATAGTTAAACCATAAATTAGGATAAGTCATCTAAGGCATCTAGATTTTAACTCAACTCTAATCTTAATCCCTCGATTTTCGCTTTCCTCCAATCTTCTAAACTCCGGTGAAACCATACAGACAACTGAACAGACAAAGGTAAGCACATGTATAGTACAGTTAATGGAGATAGCAAGTATGGAAATTAAACATGATAATTCACAAAGGCAAACCCAATTAATGCACAATCAAACAAAACAAGCATATGCATATGATGTATGCCTGCCCTATTGCTGTTGATATCAATTGTCGGTTATATAGCCAGCCCGACATGTCCTGGTAGCTAACCGTAGACAGTCCCTCTGTACGCGCATCCCCAAGCTCAAAAATTAACCATGGGAAAATCCCAAGCTGACTTGGGGGAGACAACACCCCAAACTCAATGATATCTATGGGAAGAATCCCAAGCTAACATGGGGAGATAACACCCCAAGCTCAAATTATATATATATATATATATATATATATATATATATATATATATATATATATATATATATGCATGCCCATGGGGGAACCCGGGGAGTTAGAGTGCCCGGTCACATCTTATGTACAGGGGGTCAACGAATGTCTCAATAATATTCAATCATAATTATGTTTTATAAGTTATTCATTCATTAGCTCATATATGCATCTCTGGCATACTCGCAACATTACCGCACCTCCTCAATAAATCGTAATCCTTTAATAATCAATCATGTTTCATTATTCTCAACATTGCCTTATTCTCTTAATGGCCTCATACATTACTTTCATCATCTTATTAACTCAAGTACCTTCTCTTCCAACCATAATTTATACTTTCAAAATCTTTCTTCAATACCAAGTTAACTACCTTTCCAAAGCTTAACCTCTTCACTATACTTACAACTAAGGTTTAGGGTATTAAAAAGTAAAAATAGAGGTTTAGAAGTTCGAAATTAGGTTTTAAAACATAAAATTTACTTTGCTAAAAACAGGGGTCGCGTATACGCGTGGACCACGCGTACACATGGATGGGTTTTTCCTTGCTCACGTACGCGAGATACCAAACCCGAAAGGGTTGGTCATGTCGCGTGCAGGTGATTGCATACGCAACCCCTCAAATTCATTGCTCGCGTACGGATGCACCTTGCTCGCGTACACAAGATGCCAAACCCGAAAGGGTTGGTCGCGTCGTGTGTAGGTGGTCGCGTACGCAAGTTCTGCAGAATGGTTAAAAATGCTAAGTGCTGCAGAATTTTAATTTTGTATACCAAACTTCTGACGCGCATAACATTCTCGTTTTAAAATATTTTTCATCCGTTCTTCATACGGCGTAAACTTCACGGACCCAATTTTGATATGAAATAAGTTTAAAAGAGATTGGAGGTCCGAAAGCCAAGTTATATCTCGTCGAAGTTCGGCCAAAAATCAAATTTTTCACAAAATCCTCCAACCTCTATTTTTATAAAAATATAACTTATAATCCTATTAATAAAACAATACCCTACACCAAAACATACCAAAACACAGCTCCACACTCTACCACCACCAATCATACCTCGTTTTTGAATACATATCATTCCAACATGTTCGGTCATACCAACACAATTATTAACATTCATATATCCACATTCAATATTTTCATTTATCACCATAAAAAATCATCATTCATCAATCTTTTCACCACATCAACTACATTCATATCATAAAACTATTAAATCTATCATGCCTCATCAATTCAACATACATTGTTAATTGAAACTATCAATCAAGCTCCACAAGTCATAATTCAACTTATCCTAGGTTGTCTAGCCTAAGTTTTCACAAGACATTATATATTAAATACGATAAACCAAAACCATACCTTGGTCGATTTCCTTGTATAACCCAAAGATAACTCAATTAGGCAAGGTCCAAGTCTCCTTCACCGAAATTCAGCACCCAAAGCTCCCACTCAAGCTCTCAATCTCTTCAAATGAGTTCCTTCACATATATACTACCTTAACCATGTCTCAAGCTAAAAAAAACCACTAATTTCTCAAGTTAATTTGACCAATTAGTTATTGAACTTTGTAGAGCTCAACGCTTCAGACGTGTGGCTGCAAACGGTGCGGCAATCGGAGCTCGGAGTAGGAAGTTATGTGAGATTAAAGTGGAGGGTTAAGGGTGTTTCTTGTTTCTCTTCTCCTCCATGCATGCCCAGCATGCTTTTCATTTGGGGAAGGAAAGAAGAGCTGAGCTCTTTTGTGTTGTAATAGATTGGGTTGGGCCTTGAGCCCAATACGGGCTCGGTTCGTTCAGTTTGGCCCGTTCAGTCCAATCTTGGATCAAATTCTTTAAAATTAGTGTCTGTTCATACCCTAGGTCGAGCTATCCGACCCGGGATGATCGGCGACACAGCGACTGACCTCTTCAAGTCAGACTACCCGACCTCTTCTAAAAGAGCTCGGCCATATCAACAGGAAAGCCCAATAAAGGGCCCAAATAGAGGAACACGACCCAAATCCAAAGGCAATCCCAGCCTACAGAGATAAAGGCGGTTCCCTTGAAGATAAGCTGACTTCATCCAAAACAGGATAAGATAAGATAAGATAACTAACTTATCTTATCAGAAAGGTCAGCCCACACTACTATAAATACACTGGAGCACCCAGGTATAACTCATACTCTGATTCTACATAAAAACCTGCTTAATACCCGTGCTAACTTAAGCATCGGAGTCTCTTGCAGGTACCCCCACCCTCCGGTGGCCAAGGATCAACAGTGCAGCAAGTCCAACAACTCAGACACAATAGCTCCGGCCGCCACCAGCCAGCCGGACACGTCATCCCCAACCAGTACCAAGGATCTCATCCGAGATCAACCTCCAGTTTCAGGTAACCCTCGGAACATTGGCGCCGTTGCCGGGGAACCTGAAAGTCATCCCAAAACCATGGCGGACGGCCATGACAACGACCACGACTCGGATCTGGAGAACAGAACACTGCACAAGAACGCGGACACTACGCTAAAGGATACTCCGGAATCCAACGGGGACAAAAACTCACCAAATTCAGGAGCCATGGAAGCACTTCAAGATCGCTTAAAGCAACTTGAGAAAGAAACCCAACAACAACGGGAGATCGAAAAAGATCTACAAAGAGAGGTACGGCGACGTCGAGAACTAGAAGAAAAACTACAGCAATTAGAGGCCGACCTCAAATCAAAAGCTCCTCGGACCACTCCTGAAGAAAATTCACACAAAGAACAGGATCCATTCACCAGGAAAATCATGAAGACCAAATTCCCAAAAGATTTCAAGCTCCCGGATATGGTTTTGTATGATGGCACTACAGATCCCAACCATCATCTCAGCAATTTCAGAAGCAGAATGTACCTTACCAATGCCTCAGATGCCGTTCGCTGCAAAGCTTTTCCAACAACTCTCACGAAAACGGCGATCAGATGGTTCGACAACTTACCTCCGAAGTCCATCTCAAACTTCGATGACCTGGCCAAAAAGTTCCTGGCCAGATTCTCCATCCAGAAAGATAAGGCCAAGCACGCACCCAGCTTACTAGGGATCAAGCAAGGAGATCGGGAGAGCCTCCGCAACTACATGGAAAGATTCAACAAAACATGCATGGACATACAAAGTTTACCAACAGAGGCCGCCATCATGGGGCTTATCAATGGCTTACAAGAGGGACCTTTCAGCCAATCTATATCAAAAAAGTATCCTACCTCCTTAGACGAAGTCCAGGAGCGAGCAGAAAAATACATCAACATGGAAGAGAACGCTCGGCTGGGAGAAATCTCAAAATCTTGGGCCTCCTACCGAGACAAAGACAAGGACTCCAAAAGGAAAGAAGATCGACAGGGTGAGAAAATCAAAAAATACCACAACTACACTCCTCTCAAAGCATCCCTGGTCGACGTATACAAAGAAGTCTGTCATACAGAAAAAATCCCCCCAGCGCGGCTACTCAAAGGCAAAAGGGGAGGAGGAAACCGGAAGGAATATTGTGAATACCATCGAATTCGAGGGCACTCTACCAACGAGTGCTTCGACTTGAAAAATATCATAGAAAAATTGGTAAGAGAAGGAAAATTAAATCGATTTCTGGCCACCCGGGATGATGACCAAAGAAAAAGACGGAGAGACGAAGATGATGGACGAGCTGAACGGTCACCTCGGACACCAGAAAGGCACATCCACATGATACACGGCGGATTCGCAGGAGGTGGGATCTCCAAATCGTCCCGAAAGAGATGTCTCAAAGAAGTATATCATGTTGAGGGAAAGGAGGAAGCACCCGACATCCCGGCGATAACATTTACTAAAGAGGACGTCCGGCATCATCTCGGGACACGACGATCCCATGGTCATCACTATTATACTGGCAAATGCCAATTTACACCGCACACTAGTAGACCAAGGGAGTTCTGCCGACATCTTATTCAAAACAGCCTTCGACAAGCTCGGCTTAGACGAAAAGGAACTTAGAGCATATCCGAACAATCTGTTTGGACTAGGAGACACTCCGATACAACCGCTGGGATATGTATCGCTACACACTACTTTTGGAAAAGGGAACCAATCTAGGACCCTCAAAATAGACTACATTGTGGTCGACGTAAGTTCGGCCTACAATGCTATCATAGGTCGGACAACACTCAATCAACTCGGTACAATAGTCTCAACTCTGCATCTATGCATGAAATTCCCAACTATAGAGGGGATAGCCACGATAAAAGCAGATCAAAAGATGGCACGTCGCTGTTATAACGAGAGCTTAAACCTCAAAGGCAGAGGAGAAGAGTTTCATACCATTGAGCTTGGCGGAGCTCAGCGTCGAGAAGAACTCCGTCCGCACCCAGAAGGTGAGGTAGAGAAGGTTCAGATTGGAGACACCTCGGACAAAACGACTAATATCGGCACGGTCCTAAAAGGAGACTCAAAAGAATTACTGATACAATTCTTACGAGATAATGTCGACCTCTTCGCATGGAAAGCCGCAGACATGCCAGGCATAGACCCTAAGCTAATGTGCCACAAGTTGGCGGTCTATCCAGGATCGCGGCCGGTGCAGCAGAAGCGAAGAAAACTCAGACCAGAACGATCCCAAGCTATGGAAGAACAAGTACAAACGTTACTGGAGGCAGGATTCATAAGAGAAGTCAAGTACCCACTATGGCTAGCCAACGTCATCTTGGTGAAAAAATTAAACGGGAAGTGGCGCATGTGTACCGATACCGATCTCAACAAAGCCTGCCCAAAAGATCCATACCCACTCCCAAGTATTGACGCTCTGGTAGATGCTTCCTCCGGATATAGATACCTCTCATTTATGGACGCCTATTCGGGATACAACCAAATCCCCATGTATCCACCAGATCAAGAAAAGACCTCGTTCTTAACACCAAAGGCGAACTACTGCTACATCGTGATGCCTTTCGGTCTCAAGAACGCGGGAGCTACTTATCAAAGGCTAATGAATAAAGTCTTCTCAGATCACATCGGAAAAATCATGAAAGTCTATGTGGACGACATGTTGATAAAAACACAAAGCAAAGATACATTATTGTCCGACCTGGCTCAAGAAAGAATGTGAGCAAGCTTTCTGAGACTTCAAGGAGTTCTTAGGACGGCCACCTATCCTATCTCGACCACGATAAGGAGAACCACTCATATTATATCTCGCAGTAGGAAGCCGAGCGATAGCCTCAGCACTAGTCAGAGAAGACGAAAATGGGCAACAACCCGTCTACTTCATTAGCAAAGCACTACAAGGATCCGAGCTGAACTACCAGAAAATAGAAAAATTTGCCTATACTCTCATCCTAACATCTCGACGACTCCGCCCGTACTTCCAGGCTCACACCATTAAGGTTAGAACTAACCAGCCCATAAAAGAAATATTGCAGAAAACAGATTTAGCAGGCAGAATTCTACAATGGGCAGTCGAGTTGTCAGAATTTGACCTCCAATATGAAGCTCGGACGGCCATCAAATCACAATATCTGGCCGACTTCATCGCAGAATTCACAGATATCCTGGAAACTCCCACAGAATGGAATCTCTACGTGGACGGTTCCTCAAATAAAACTGGAAGCGGCGCAGGCGTGATAATAGAAAGCAACCAAGGAACCCAAGTTGAGCTCTCCCTCAAGTTTGGGTTCCCGGCCTCCAATAACCAAGCGGAATATGAAGCATTATTAGCTGGTTTGAAGCTGGCTAAAGAGATCGGAGCTCAAAAACTCAACATTTACAGCGATTCACAAGTGGTCACATCACAAATAACAGGGAGCTACCAAGCCAAAGACCCCACCATGAAAAAATATTTGGATAAAACCAAGGAACTACTCGGACAAATCGGGGAATATAAGATCTGCCACATACCCCGCGAACAAAATACCCGAGCTGATGCACTCTCAAAACTAGCCAGCACCAAACCAGGGGACAACAATAGAAGCCTCATCCAGGAAATGTTGCAAAACCCGTCAATCTCGGAAGAGGAAAAAGTCCTGGCCATAACAAGTCAGGACCAAGGATGGATGACCCCTATAATTAACTACCTCAAAGAAGGAACACTCCCCGCAGAAGAAAAGGAGGCAAAGAAGTTAAAAAGGGAGGCACAGTACTACACCATCATAAACAACATTCTGTACAAAAGAGGAATCTCAATACCTTTACTAAAATACGTGCCGACCTCCAACACAAAGGAAGTGCTAGAAGAAATACACGGTGGCATTTGTGGCAATCATCTCGAAGCACGAGCTCTCGCCAAAAAAGTACTCCGGGCAGGATTTTATTGGCCAACTCTACAGAAAGAAGCCACAGAATTTGTAAAGACATGTCCACCATGTCAAAAACATGCCAACTTTCACATCGCCCCACCAGAGGAGCTCATCAGCGTGACTTCGCCTTGGCCGTTTGCAAAATGGGGACTCAATCTTCTCGGCCCTTTCCCACAGGGATCAGGACAAGTTAAATTTCTCATAGTGGGAGTAGATTACTTTACAAAGTGGATCGAGGCAGAGCCCTTAGCCAATGCCACCGCTCAAAGAAGCCAGAAATTCTTATATTGAAACATTATCACAAGGTTCGGGGTTCCATATTCAATAATCACAGACAATGGCACCCAATTCACAGATGCGGGCTTCAGAAAACTAGTAGCCAACTTGAATATAAAGCACCAGTACACCTCCGTCGAACATCCACAAGCCAATGGGCAGGCCGAAGCTGCTAACAAAGTCATATTGGCTGGATTAAAACGGAGATTACAAGATGCAAAGGGAGCCTGGGCGGAAGAGCTCCTACAGGTCCTGTGGGCATATCGAACAACGCCACATTCCACCACGAAGGAATCCCCCTTCCGATTAGCATACGGAACAGAGGCGATGATTCCAATAGAGCTCGAGGAAGGGTCGCCCAGAGTAGTTCACTACAATGAGGAATCAAACTTCCAACTTCAGAGAGAAGAGCTCGACTTGTTGCCCGAAATCCAAGAAAGAGCTCGGATCAGGGAAGAAGCTCTAAAACGCCGAATGGCTTCCAGATATAATCAAAGGGTAGTGCCGAGAAATTTCACAGAAAATGATCTCATCCTAATCCGAAATGATATCGGAACAACTCGACCAGGAGAGGAAAAGTTGGCAGCAAACTGGAAAGGACCCTACCGAATTGTAGAAGTACTTGGAAAGGGCTATTACAGGCTGTCTAAACTCGATGGACGAGAGCTTCCCAGGTCATGGCACGCCTGCAACCTCAAAAGGTACTACAGTTAGAAAAGATAAAAGATCTCATCATTGGACGCACTCTTTTTCCTGAAAAGGTTTTTTAATGAGGCACCAAGTTGAGACTCAGACAACCCCATATGTATATATTTGCACTTTTCCTTTAAATAAAATATATTTTAGATATTCTACAAAGATTTTAAGACGCATTAATCTGAAGCATTCATCGTCCGATTATAAAGCAACAGATCGGCAGAAAGTGAAAAACAATTTCACTGCACGATCACGATAAAGACAACCGTTCGATAAAGGTGAAAACGCGATTCACCCAAAGGACGATCTAGAGATGACAACCACTTTCTACAAATCGGCAAAGATGAACACATAATAATGTAAGAAGTTATTGAAAGTGATCCAAAAAAGAACCTGACGAGGTCTTACGGATTGCTAAAATAATAACTTAAAGACTGGCCGACATTGAGAAGTCGGACCAAGTCAACACAAGTTATAAGTAAACCCTGGAAAGAGGTCTGGNNNNCCAAGAAAGAGGACTACAAATAACTTAAAGGAGACCGATATAACCAAGTCGGACTCCTACCACTTAAAAGTTATCAAAGTAGTCCCTGAAAGAGATCTGACAAAGATCCAAGAAAGAGGACTACAAATAACTTAAAGGAGACTGATATAACCAAGTCGGACACCTACTACTTAAAAGTTATCAAAGTAGTCCCTGAAAGAGATCTGACAAAGATCCAAGAAAGAGGACTACAAATAACTTAAAGGAGACCGATATAACCAAGTCGGACTCCTACAACTGGAAAGTTATGAAAGTAATCCCGGGAAGATATCCGACAAAGATCCAGGAAAGGGATTACAAAAATAACTTAGAAAAGGACTGCGAAAATAACTCGGAGGACTAACTTGAAGAAATCGGTTACAAATCGTCAGAAATACAAGCCGGAGCGAGAACGAACCAAAAATCAAGTTAGACCTACCTAGTCACAACCACAAAGGATTCAAGATACAAAGTACAAAGCAATCCAAAAAGAGATACCAAGTCAAGCACAAAAAGCGCGATATCATCCACAAGGTTATAAAAGCCTCGGAGGCCACCAAAACCTATCTCAAAAAAGCTAAAGCATGCTACCATTTGTTTTTCATAAAAAACAAAAGTTGCTAGGCAAGCAATGGGAAAGTGTCAGCAATTAACAAAACATAAAGAGTTTAAAAAAGCCCACAAGTCGGGCCAACTACATATCCAGAATAAAGTTAAAACTAAGGGTCAGAAGATTTTTTAGCAGCATCAGGCCGAGGAGACGGAGGCCGAGTCTGGAGAGGAACGGCATCTACAGTACCGTCATCCCGGTTCAAGATCTGGCAGTCGGGGTCAGAAGCGGGAGGACCAACCTCGGTAGGGACAGCAGAAGTCGACACCTTGGTAGAGGCTACAGGGGGAGGATCGACATCATCCTCATCCTCGTCATCAGGGACAACCTTGCCATCTCTGACAACGTTCTCCAAGCTAAAGAGGGTCAGGTTGGCCTCGGGAGCAATAACCCGAACTTGTTCCCTCAAGTTCTCATAGGCAGCAGTTACACTGCCAACAAGATGACCTTGGAGTTCGAAATAATTAGCCCGGGCATTCTCCAACTCCTCTCTCAAACGCAACACCTCCCGGTAAGACGTCAAATAACTATCCTTATGCCGCATAGCGGTGTCCTCGGCCAGTCTCAGAGAACCAACCAGAGAAGTAGAACTAGCCTTTTCATTCTCCAACTCTTTCTCCAACTTGGCCACCCTTACTTCAAGCTCCTCCTTCAAGTCCTTCATCCGATCAAACTCCTGTTTGGCCTCCTCCATAAAAGCTTTAGTAGCATGGAGAGGAAGACTTTGAGCAGTTCGATATAGGGCCGCCCCCATGTGTGCCAACTTAATACCACTCTGGGTGATATAATCAAAATGATGAAGAAGCGACATGTCGTCCATAGGAAGAACACCATAAGGGCCGATTTGTTGATCTACAAACTCAACCGCATCAAAGTCAGGAGCATCAAGGTTGAAAAGCTCAGTTGTTCTTTACTTTTTACTAGGAGGGGCACCGGAAGCTGCAACAGAAGATTGTGGAGGATCGACCAGACGGACCCGGGGAGTAGGAATTTCTCTCCTCGGCCCGGGAGAACTCGGTACAGGAGGTTTAACTAGAGGCTGAGAAGATCCCTCTCCGGCCGCCTTGGCCGAGATGTTTAAAGCAGCGGTCGCCTTCTTCGCCTTCTTATAGGCTCTCATAGAATCATTATTCTTCGACATCTTTGAAAAACATAAAAAACAAAGACAAGTTACAACACAGGAGAAACAAATCTCAGGAGCAAGTTTAAAAACAAATCAGACAGTACCCAAAGCAGCCCGAACCAAAGATGGATCACTCAAAAATCTCTTCGTGTCCAGATGGGGAGGCTTCCCCCACAAATCTTCGAGAACAACTACAAAGGCCCGCTCAACCTCACAAAGCATTTCCCATGTGTAACGTGGCACTCTTACATTCTTTTGCCACTCTAGAGGAAAGGCAGGCTCATCATTTTCATCAAGAAAAAAGGGGCGAACCCCCTCAATGGCACGGACTCGGAAGAAATAGTTCTTAAAATCTTTAAACGACTCGTCATACATGGCAAAAACTTTATGCCCCTGGGCCGACCTGAAAGAAACCCAGGAAGCTTTCTTTCTGGAGGAACCTCCAGGTTTGGCCGAGACAAAAAGATAAAGGAAAAAAGTTTCAGAAGGTGTTATGTCCAACTCCTGGCAAAGAAGTTGAAATATTTTGATAAAACCCCAGGAGTTCGGATGAAGCTGGGACGGAGCAATGTTACAGGACCACAACAAGTCAGTTTCAAAAGCAGTAAAAGGGAAAGTAACGTTTAACTGGCTGAAGAAGTATTCATAAGCATAGAAGGAGGGACGCTCCCCCTCGACAGAAGTCGGAAAACAAACACTCTCATCGGAATCAAGAGCAACAAGCTCATAATCACCCTCGCGGGCACTGTTACCACAAATCCTATGGCGCTTCCTCAGCTCTGTGCAAAATTCAACATCCACAATAGAAACACACAACAAAACAAGGGAGTCCAGCTAATCGGACATCTCCTCGGGAACTCTGGAAGACATCTCTACAATGTTATTGCGAGAAGACATGAGGCCAACTAATCCTACAAGTAAGAAAAGAAGATGGGATTACTAAAAACATCTCGGACAAGGGAGAAAACAACTCAATACGATACAGGCGAACACACAGAAAAGGAAAACCCCAAGACTCAAACCAAAATCTTGGGGCATCCTTTGGAGGCAGTAATAAAGAAAGGTTTCCAGGAAAATCTACAGCTTCCACCCCAGCATTTTTCAAAAAAGAAAAGGACTTTAAACAGCAAGTAGTGTCAAAAGAAAAAGTCATCACAATCTATCAGCAAAAGCATTCCCAAAATCAAGTACGCCAAGAAGAAACCATCAAAGGTACGAACTTTTTCAACAAATCAGGCAAGGCAACCGTCAAATAAAGCAAGAAATAAATACGGGTTTTTTCTGGATAAACGGCATCAGAATGGAAACAACAAAGAACATGCAAAACCCTAAAAGCATTAAGCAAAGGCAAAAAAGGACCATGCAGAAAATGAAGAAACTCCCAGAACAATAGGGCATAACAAAACAAAAGATCCAAACTTTCTCTAAAGAAAGGGTCAAAATCAAAGCAAAACAAGGAGAATATATGAAACGGGACTAACCTGGAGACGATGAGAAACTTCGAGGAGAAAGACGGAAGTGCAGAAATAAAAGCTGCCCAAGAAAATCACCAAGCAACGCCGCAACACAAGGAAGCAGAAGAACAAAATGAAAAAACAGAGAACGAAGAGAGCAGAGAAAGAAGTTACAAAAAGGGCGAAGGAGAGAAACCGTTTTAGGGGTTTTCAAAATCAAAATGAAAGAGCCAAAGGGAAATGGGTCAATTAATGACAAAATTAATGAAAGCATTAAACCCTTGCACGTTCCCAAAGCGCCGATATAAAAGCGTGCGCTTTTAGAGGAAACGTTCTACATTCAAAAGCTGTTTCAAAGGAATCGACAAAATGCTTGAGTTCGGCCTCACTAGACTGAAGTCAAAGAACTCAACCTCAAAAGAAGACCGAGCACAAGCAGGGGCACTGTTCATACCCTGGGTCGAGCTATCCGACCCGGGATGATCGGCGACACAGCGACCGACCTCTTCAAGTCAGACTACCCGACCTCTTCTAAAAGTGCTCGGCCATATCGACAGGAAAGCCCAATAAAGGGCCCAAATAGAGGAACACGACCCAAATCCAAAGGCAATCCCAGCCTACAGAGATAAAGGCAGTTCCCTTGAAGATAAGCTGACTTCATCCAAAACAGGATAAGATAAGATAAGATAACTAACTTATCTTATTAGAAAGGTCAGCCCACACTACTATAAATACACTGGAGCACCCAGGTATAACTCATACTCTGATTCTACATAAAAACCTGCTTAATACCCGTGCTAACTTAAGCATCGGAGTCTCTTGCAGGTACCCCCCACCCTCTGGTGGCCAAGGATCAGCAGTGCAGCAAGTCCAACAACTCGGACACAACAGCTCCGGCCGCCACCAGCCAGCCGGACACGTCATCCCCAACCAGTACCAAGGATCTCATCCGAGATCGACCTCCAGTTTCAGGTAACCCTCGGAACAATGTCAAAATTCTTATTTTAATTATTTCTATTTCCTTAAACTATAAAATTTAAGTTTTTAATTTTTTATTAATAATTAATTTATTGACTAATTATTTATTAATTTCGCGGGATTTACACAGGTTGAGTTCGGAGCTTAAATATTTTGTATCCTTAACTCTCCACTCTTATTATATATATATATATATGCTTCCTTCGTATACAAGTAAACGTTACCTTGAGCGTTGCTCTTTTATTTTTAAGATTTTACTTTCTAACCAACCTTCAAGGCTCCTCGAATATTATATTCCTTCAATTATATTATGTATGTATGTTTTATTTTAGAGGTCGTTATACCACACCACCTCTATTTTATGGCTTAAGCGTAAAGCTCTGTGTGGTAGGGCATTACAACTACAATCAAAGAAAAACCAAGGCCAACAAACCTCAGAATTAGCTAGATATTTCTAATTAATTTCCAATGAGACTCTTCATTATCAATCTTTGAAATGAGATATCCAGTTTCAGCGGAAGTCAAGGTTGGAAAGTGGTACTTCGTAATATTATATCTAAAAAAAGAAAATAGATTCTTCAATGCTACAATGAAAATTCTTGTAGGAAACAAATAATCTTAATAGAAACGTAAATACATAAAAGGAAGATGTAACAAACTGATTGAGAAAGTCAATGGTGCACGAAATCGTGATCATTCATTCCTTGATAACGGCGCCAAAAACTTAATACACACGTTCATAATCTTAGTTCTTTGTCACAACTTCGCACAACTAACCAGCAAGTGCACTGGGTCATCCAAGTAATAAACCTTACATGAGTAAAGGTCGATCCCACGGAGATTGTCGGCTTGAAGCAAGCTATGGTCACCTTGTAAATCTCAGTCAGGCAGATTCAAATGGTTATAGAGTTTTAATAATTAAGAGATAAATAAAACGTAAAATAAAGATAGAGATACTTATGTAATTCATTGGTGAGAATTTCAGATAAGCGTATGGAGATGCTTTGTTCCTTCTGAATCTCTGCTTTCCTACTGCCTTCATCCAATCCTTCATACTCCTTTCCATGGCAAGCTGTATGTTGGGCATCACCGTTGTCAATGGCTACATCCCGTCCTCTTAGTGAAAATGGTCCAAATGCGCTGTCACCGCACGGCTAATCATCTGTCGGTTCTCGATCATGCTAAATGAATATCTTAGAGAAGAAATAGGCTTGAGTTGAATAGAAAAATAATAGTACTTTGCATTAATTCATGAGGAACAGCAGAGCTCCACACCTTAATCTATGGGGTGTAGAAACTCTACCGTTGAAAATACATAAGAACAAGGTCTAGGCATGGCTGAATGGCCAGCCTCCCCAAATGGCATATGAATTCAAAATTAGGGAAAAAAGACTCCTAGTACAATAGTAAAAAGTTCTATTTATACTAAATTAGTTACTAGGGTTACAAAATTAAGTAAATGATGCAGAAATCCACTTCCGGGTCCCACTTGGTATGTGCTTGGGCTGAGCATTGAAGCTTTCACATGTAGATGTCTTCCTTGGAGTTGAACGCCAGTTTGTAACTTGTTTCTGGTGTTTAACTCTGCTTTGCAACTTGTTTCTAGCGTTTAACGCCAGAATAGCATAGAAAGCTGGTGTTAAACGCTAGTTTGCGTCATCTAAACTCAGGAAAAGTATAAACTATTATATATTGATGGAAAGCCCTAGATGTCTACTTTCCAACGTAGTTGAGAGCGTGCCATTTGGACTCCTGTAGCTCCAAAAATTCCATTTCGAGTGAAGGGAGGTCAGAATCCAACAGCATCTGCAGTCCTTCTTCAGCCTCTGAATCAGATTTTTGCTCAAGTCCCTCAATTTCAGCCAGAAATTACCTGAAATCATAGAAAAACACAAACTCATAGTAAAGTCCAAAAATGTGATTTTTATTTAAAAACGAATAAAAATATATTAAAAACTAACTAAATCATACAAAAAACTATGTAAAAATAATGGCAAAAAGCGTATAAATTATCCGCTCATCACAACACCAAACTTAAATTGTTGCTTGTCCCCAAGCAACTGAAAATCAAATAGGATAAAAAGAAGAGAATATACTATAAATTCCAAAATATCAATGAAACTTAGCTCCAATCAGATGAGCGGGACTAGTAGCTTTTTGCCTCTTGAATAGTTTTGGCATCTCACTTTATCCCTTGAAGTTCAGAATGATTGGCATCTATAGGAACTCAGAATTTAGATAGTGTTATTGATTCTCCTAGTTCAGTATGTTGATTCTTGAACACAGCTACTTTATGAGTCTTGGCCGTGGCCCTAAGCACTTTGTTTTCCAGTATTACCACCAGATACATAAATGCCACAGACACATAACTGGGTGAACCTTTTCAGATTGTGACTCAGCTTTGCTAGAGTCTCCAATTAGAGGTGTCCAGGGTTCTTAAGCACACTCTTTTTTTGCTTTGGACCTCGACTTTAACCGCTCAGTCTCAAGCTTTTGGCTTGACACCTTCACGCCACAAGCACATGGTTAGGGACAGCTTGGTTTAGCCGCTTAGGCCATGATTTTATTCCTTTGGGCCCTCTTATCCACTGATGCTCGAAGCCTTGGATCCTTTTTATTACCCTTGACTTTTGGTTTTAAGGGTTATTGACTTTTTCTGCTTGCTTTTTCTTTTTCTTTATTTTTTTTTTGCCAATTTTTTCTTTCTTTTTTTTTTCTGCAAGCTTTGTTCTTCACTGCTTTTTCTTGCTTCAAGAATCAATTATATGATTTTTCAAATTATCAAATAACATTTCTCCTTTTTCATTATTCTTCAAGAGCCAACAATTCTAACATTCATAAACAACAAATTCAAAAGATATATGCACTGTTCAAGCATTCATTCAGAAAAAAAAAAGTATTGTCACCACATCAAAATAATTAAACTAATTTCAAGGATGAATTCAAAATCATGTACTTCTTGTTCTTTTGTAATTAAAACATTTTTCATTTAAGAAAGGTGATGGATTCATAGGATATTCATAGCTTTAAGACATAGACACTTAAACATTAATGATCATATCGTAAAGACACAAACATAAATAAACATAGAGCATAGTAAACGAAAAACAGAAAAATAAGAACAAGGAGATTAAGGAACGGGTCCACCTTAGTGAGGGTGGCATCTTCTTCCTCTTGAAGAACCAATGGTGTTCTTGAGCTCCTCTATGTCTCTTCCTTGTCTTTGTCGCTCCTCCCTCATAGCTCTTTGATCTTCTCTAATCTCATGGAGAATGATGGAGTGCTCTTGGTGTTCCATCCTTAGTTGTCCCATGTTGGAACTTAATTCTCCTAGGGAGGTGTTAATTTGCTCCCAATAGTTTTGTGGTGGGAAGTGCATCCCTTGAGGCATCTCAGGGATTTCATAGTGAGGAATTTCCTCATGCTCTTGTTGAGGTCCATGATCTCTTGTTTGCTCCATCCTTTTCTTAGTGATGGGCTTGTCCTCATCAATGAGGATATCTCCCTCTATGTCAATCCCAGCCAAATTGCAGAGGTGGCAAATAAGGTGAGGAAAGGCTAACCTTGCCAAAGTGGAGGACTTGTCAGCCACTTTGTAGAGTTCTTGAGGTATAATCTCATGAACTTCCACTTCCTCCCCAATCATGATACTATGGATCATGATGGCCCGATCCACATTTACTTCGGATCGGTTGCTAGTAAGAATGATAGAGCGTTGGATGAACTCCAACCATCCTCTAGCCACAGGCTTAAGGTCCGGTCTTCTCAATTGAACCGGCTTGCCTCTTGAGTCAACTTTCCATTGAGCTCCTTCCACACATATGTCCATGAGGACTTGGTCCAACCTTTGATCAAAGTTGACCCTTCTAGTGTAGGGGCATGTGTTTTCTTGCATCATTGGCAAGTTGAACACCAACCTTACATTTTCCGAACTGAAATCTAAGTATTTCCCCCGAACCATTGTAAGCCAGTTCTTTGGGTTTGGGTTCATACTTTGATCATGGTTCCTAGTGATCCATGCGTTTGCATAGAACTCTTGAACCATTAAGATTCCGACTTGTTGAATAGGATTAGAGAGAACTTCCCATCCTCTTCTTCTAATGTCTTGTCGGATCTCTGGATACTTGCTCTTTTTTAGCTTAAAAGGGACCTCAGGAATCACCATTTTCTTGGCCACAACTTCATAGAAGTAGTCTTGATGGACCTTTGAGATGAATCTCTCCATCTCCCATGACTCAGAGGTGGAAGCAATTGCCTTCCCTTTCCTCTTTCTTGAGATTTCTCTGGCCTTAGGTGCCATTGATGGTTATGGAAAAATAAAAAGCAATGCTTTTACCACACCAAACTTAAAAGGTTTGCTCGTCCTCGAGCAAAAGAAGAAAGAAAGTAGTAGAAGAAGAAGAAAATGGAAGAGATGGAGTGAGAGAGTGTATTCGGCCAAGGGGGAGAAATGGTGGTTGTAATGTGTGAAAATAGAGTAATGTTGAGGGGTTTATATAGGGGTGGGGGGAAGGGTAGGTTTTGGCCATTAGGGTTGGGTTTGGGAGGGAAAAGAATTTGAATTTTGGAGGTAGGTGGGGAATATAGGGAAGAATGGATGGATGTAAGTGGTTAAGCGTATTTGGGGAAGAGGTATGGAAGTGATTGGTGAAGGGTATTTGGGGAAGAGAGTTATGAAAAGGTTTAAAGAGGAGAGAAGAAGAGGTGGGGTAGGTGGGGATCTTGTAGGGTCCACAGATCTAGAGGGGTCAAGGACTTAGCATCCCTGCTCCATTTAGGCGTGCAAACGCCCTTAGAATGCATGTCTGGCGTTAAACGCAAGCTTGTTGCTTGTTTCTGGCGTTAAACGCCAACTCCATGCTCTGTTCTAGCGTTAAACGCCAGTCTGGTGCTTGTTTCTGGCGTTTAACGCCAGTTTGATGCTTCTTTCTGGCGTTAAACGCCAGTTTGATGCTTCTTACTGGCGTTTAAATGCCAGTAAGCTCTTCCTCCAGGGTGAGCTGTTTTTAATGCTGTTTTTCATTCTGTTTTTGATTTTTTTTAGTAGTTTTTGTGACTTCACATGATCATCAACCTAAAGAAAACATAAAATAGCAATGGAAAATAAATAGATATAATTAAATAACATTGGGTTGCCTCCCAACAAGCGCTTCTTTAATGTCAATGCTTGACAGTGAGCTCTCATGGAGCCTCACAGAAAATCAGAGCAATGTTGGGGCCTCTTAACACCAAACTTGTAGTTTGGTTGTGGCCTCCCAACACCAAACTTAGAGTTTGAATGTGGGGGTTTTGTTTGACTCTGTATTGAGAGAAGCTTTTCATGCTTCCTCTCCATGGTTACAGAAGGAGAACCTTGAGTCTTAAATACAAGGTAGTCCTCATTCAACTGAAGGACCAACTCTCCTCTGTCAACATCAATCACAGCTTTTGTTATGGCCAGGAAGGGTCTTCCAAGGATGATGGATTCATCCTCATCCTTCCCAGTGTCTAGGATTATGAAATCAGCAGAGATGTAAAGGCCTTCAACCTTTACTAACACGTCCTCTTCTAGTCCATAAGCCTGTTTCATTGATTTGTCTGCCATCTCTAATGAGATTCTTGCAGCTTGTACCTCAAAGATTTTCAGTGTCTCCATTACAGAGAGTGGCATGAGGTTTATCCCTGACCCAAGGTTACATAGAGCTTTCTCAAAGGTCATGGTGCCTATGGTACAAGGTATGAAGAACTTTCCGGGATCCGGTTTCTTCTGAGGCAATGTCTGCCTCATTAGTGCACTCAGTTCATTGGTGAGTAAGGGGGGTTCATCCTCCCAAGTCTCATTACCAAATTAACTGGCATTCAACTTCTTGATTTCTCCTAGATACTTAGCAACTTGCTCTGCAATGGTGTCTTCATCCTCTTCAGAGGAAGAGTATTCATCAGAGCTCATGAATGGCAGAAAGAGGTCCAATGGAATATCTAAGGTCTCTGTATGAGCCTCAGATTCCTTTGGTTCCTCAAAGGGAAACTCCTTATTGGTCAGTGAACGTCCCAAGAGGTCTTCCTCACTAGGATTCACGTCCTTCTCCTCCTCTCTGGGTTCGGCCACACCAAGTAAGGTTATGGCCTTGCACTCTCTTTTTGGATTCTCTTCTGTATTGCTTGGGAGAGTACTAGGAGGAGTTTCAGTGACTTTTTTACTCAGCTGGCCCACTTGTGCCTCCAAATTTCTAATGGAGGACCTTGTTTCATTCATGAAACTTAGAGTGGCCTTAGATAGATCAGAGACTATATTTGCTAAGCTAGATAGATTCTGCTCAGAATTCTCTGTCTGTTACTGAAAGGATGATGGAAAAGGCTTGCTATTGCTAAACCTATTTCTTCCACCATTATTAAAGCCTTGTTGAGGCTTTTGTTGATCCTTCCATGAGAAATTTGGATGATTTCTCTATGAGGGATTATAGGTGTTTCCATAGGGTTCTCCCATGTAATTCACCTCTGCGATTGTAGGGTTCTCAGGATCATAAGCTTCTTCTTCAGAAGATGCTTCTTTAGTACTGTTGGAGCAGCTTGCAATCCATTCAGACTCTGAGAAATCATATTGACTTGCTGAGTCAATATTTTGTTCTGAGCCAATATGGCATTCAGAGTATCAATTTCAAGAACTCCCTTCCTCTGAGGCGTCCCATTACTCACAGGATTCCTTTCAAAAGTGTACATGAACTGGTTATTTGTAACCATGTCAATGAGTTCCTGAGTTTCTGCAGGCGTTTTCTTTAGGTGAATGGATCCACCTGCAGAATGGTCCAATGACATCTTTGATAATTCAAACAGACCATCATAGAATATATCCAGGATGGTCCATTCTAAAAGCATGTCAGAAGGACACTTTTTGGTCAGTTGCTTATATCTCTCCCAAGCTTCATAGAGGGATTCACCTTCTTTCTGTTTGAAGGTTTGAACATCCACTCTAAGTTTGCTAAGCTTTTGAGGAGGAAAGAACTTGGCTAAGAAAGTCGTGACCATCTTATCCCAAGAGTTCAGACTATCTTTAGGTTGAGAGTCCAACCATATTCTAGCTCTGTCTCTTACAGCAAACGGGAAAAGCATAAGCCTGTAGACCTCAGGATCAACCTCATTGGTCTTAACAGTATCACAGATCTGCAAGAATTCAGTTAAGAACTGAAAAGGATCTTCTGATGGAAGTCCATGAAACTTGCAATTCTGTTGCATCAGAGAAACTAATTGAGGCTTTAGCTCAAAATTGTTTGCTCCAATGGCAGGGATTGAGATGCTTCTTCCATGTAAGTTGGAATTTGGTGTAGTGAAGTCACCAAGCATCTTCCTTGCATTGTTGTTGAGTTCGGCCATGTCTCCTTCTTTTTCAAAAATTTCTGTCAGATTTTCTCCAGAGAGTTGTGCTTTAGCTTCCCTTAGCTTCCTCTTCAGAGTCCTTTCAGGTTTAGGATCAGCTTCAACAAGAATGTTCTTATCCTTGTTCCTGCTCATATGAAAAAGAAGAGAACAGAAAAGAAAATATGGAATCCTCTATGTCACAGTATAGAGATTCCTTATATGAGTATAAGAAGAGAAGAATAGAAGAAGAAAATACAAATGGGAATAGAATCAGACATAAGATAAAGAACGAGAATTCATAAGAGAATAGAATCAGACATATTAAACTAGAACAGTAATATTATTGATCCATGAAACTCAGCAGAGCTCCTAACCTTAACCTTAGGAGGTTAGTTACTCATAATGTTCGAAAATACAAATGGGGGAGGAAGAAGAATGGCTGAACCCCTAAACAAGGATGATCTCCTCCTATATATACTAATCTGCTAACTAAGAATTACAGAAATAAGATAAACTAGGTTGATAGTGCAAAAATCCACTCTTGGGGCCCACTTGGTGAGTCCTTGGGCTGAGTTAAGGGTGTCTCCATGTGCTAGTACTCCTTTGGGGCATTGAACGCTGGCTTGGGACTTCCTTTTGGGCGTTGGACGCCAGCTACTCCCCTGTGGGCACTGGACGCCAGGAATGAGACTGGTGGCTGGCATTGAATGCCAGTCTTGGACCTTTATTTCCAAAGCAAAGCATAGACTATTATATATTTCTAGAAAGCCCTGGATGTTAGCTTTCTATAGCCGTTAAGAGAGCTCCATTTGGACCTCTGTAGCTCCAGAAAAGCTCCTTCGAGTGAATGGAGGTCAGATCCTGACACCATCTACAGTCCTTTCTCTGTCTCTGAATTAGACTTTTACTCAAGCTCCTCAATTTTAGCCAGAAAATACCTGAAATTACCATAAAACATACCAACTCAAAGTAGAATCCAAAATTTTGAATTTTTCACTGAAACCTATGAAAACATAATAAAACTTAAACAAAACATAATAAAAATTATATGAAAATGATGCCAAAAAGTGTATGAAATATCTGCTCATCAGAACACCAAACTTAAACTGTTGCTTGTCCCCAAGCAACCAAAAACAAAGTAGGATAAATATAAGTAGAAGAATACAATAAATCTCAGATTTTTCAATGAAGCTCGGTTTCAACTAGATGAGCGGGACTAGTAGCTTTTTGCTTCTGAATAGTCTTGGCATCTCACTTTCCATTGAAGTTTAGAATGATTGGCATCTTTAAGAACTCAGATTTCAGATGATACTATTAATTCTCCTAGTTTAGTTCTTTTTTATTCTTGAACACATCTTCTTTAGAGTCTTGGTCGTGACCCTAAGCACTTTGTTTTCCAGTATTACCACCGGATACATAAATGCCACAGACACTTAACTGGGTGAACCCTTTCGGATTGTGATTCAGCTTTGCTGGAATCCCCAGCCAGTGGTGTCCAGAGCTCTTAAGCACACTCTTTGCTTTGGATCACGACTTTAACTGCTCAGTCTCAAGCCTTTCACTTGACACCTTCACACCACAAGCATATAGTTAGGGAAGCAACTCATTTGAACTGTTTAGGCTAAGATATTTCTTTTAGGCCCTCCTAACCATTGATACTCAAAGCCTTGGATCCTTGCTCTTGCCTTTTGGTTTAAAGAGCTATTGGCTTTTTCTTCTTTCTTTTTCTCTCTTTTTTTCTGTTTTTTTTTTTTGCTTTTTGCTGCTTTTTCTTACTTCAAGAATCAACATTAGGATTTTTCAGATCACCAATAATACTTCTTTTTTATCATCATTCTTTCAAGAGCAAACATTCTTTAACTCCAACATCAAATATTCACTATTTATTCATAAATTCAGAAAACAAAAGCAATGCCACCATAGTAAATAATTGAACTATTCTTAATATATGACTCGAAATTCATGCATCTTACTTTTCTTTTTTAATAAAATAATTTTTCTTTTAAATAAGGTGAGCGATGCATGGAATATTTCATAGCTTTAAGACATAAAGACAGGTGATCATGCACTAGAAACAGACAATAAAACAAAATATATGGAAAACAAAAAAATAACATAGGCAACATGGGAGTAAAGGGAACGAATTCACCTTAGTGATGGCGGCTACTACTCCTTCTGGAGGATCCAATGGAGTGCTTGATTTCCTCTATGTCACGCCCCTGCCTCTGTTGTTCTTCCCTTATGGTTCTTTGTTCTTCCCTCATGGCTCTTTGATGTCCCATCCTTAGTTGATCCATGCTGGAGCTTAATTTTCCTAGAGAAGTGTGCAACTGGTCCCAATAGCCTTGGGGAGGAGAATGCATCCCTTGAGGCATCTCAGGGATTTCTTGTTGAGGCAGCTCTATATGCTCTTACTGTGGCCCATGTGCTGGCTCTCTAGTTTGCTACATCCTTCTTTTAGTGATGGGTTTGTCCTCTTCAATGAGGATGTCTCCTTCTATGACAATTCCAGCTGAATCGCATAGATGACAGATAAGGTGGGGGAATGCCAACCTTGCTAAGGTGGAAGGCTTTTCAACTTTCTTGTACAACTCTTGAGGTATGACCTCATGTACCTCCACCTCACTTCGAATCATGATACAATGAATCATGATGGCTCTGTAAATAGTCACTTCTGACCGATTGCTAGTAGGGATGATAGAGCTTTGGATAAACTCCAACCATCCTCTAGCTATAAGCGTGAGGTCAAGCCTTCTCAGTTGGATAGGCTTGCCTTGAGCATCCCTCTTCCATTGAGCTCCTTCCACACAGATGTCTGAAAGGACTTGGTCCAACCTTTGATCAAAATTGACTCTCCTAGTGTAAGGATGTGGGTCTCCTTGAATTACTGGAAAGTGGAGCGCCAACCTTACACTTTCCGGGCTGAACCAAGGGTCGCCCTCGAACCATGATACTCCAACTTTTGGGATGTGGGTTTACACTAGTGTCATGATTTTTAGTGACCCATGCATTAGCATAAAACTCTTGCACCATCAAGATCCCAACTTACGGGATAGGATTGGTTAGGACTTCCCAACCTCTCCTCCGAATTTCTCTTCGAATCTCCGGGTACTCATTCTTTTTGAGCCTAAAGGGAACTTCAGAAATCATCCTCTTCTTTGCCACTACTTCATAGAAGTGATCTTGATGAGTTTTGGTGATGAATCCTTCCATCTCCCAAGATTCAGAAGTGGAAGCAACTACTTTTCTTTTCCTCTTTCTAGAGGATTCTCCGACTTTGGGTGCCATAAGTATGAATGGAAAGCAAAAAGCAAGGCTTTTCCAACACCAAACTTAAAATCTTTGCCCATCCTTAAGAAAAATATGAAGAAAAGAGTAGA
Source organism: Arachis ipaensis (assembly GCF_000816755.2). Classification (NCBI taxonomy): domain Eukaryota; kingdom Viridiplantae; phylum Streptophyta; class Magnoliopsida; order Fabales; family Fabaceae; genus Arachis; species Arachis ipaensis. The sequence goes on from NC_029794.2 coordinate 56,612,726, forward strand.
AAAAGAAGAGAATAGAGGAGATAGAGGGAGAGAGGAGAATTCGGCCAAGCGGAACTTTAGTGAATGAATGGTGTGTGTATGAAGGGTAGGAAGAAGGGGTATTTATAGGAGTGGGATAGTTTGGGTTCGAATAAATAGGTGGGAATTGGGTGGAAAATTTTGAATATGAAGTGGGTGGGGGTTGGTGGGAGTTATGATGGTTTTGGGAAGTGATATGGATGTGATTGGATTAGGGTTTATAGGAAAGAGTATGTGGGGAAGAGTGAAAGTAAGAGAGAGAAGAAGGTGGGGTAGGTCATAGGTAGAGATTCTGTGGAACCCATTGATCTTGAGGGGTTAGGAAATTCAAGTTTTCTGCCCCTTATGGGAGTTGAACGCCCAGCTTCTACTCCAGGCTAGCATTCAGCGCCAGCAATGTGCTCCCTGGCTGGCGTTCAACGCCAGCAATGTGCTCCATGGCTGGCATTCAATGCCAGCAATGTGCGTCCTGGCTGGCGTTCAACACCAGCAATGTGCTCTCTGGCTGGCATTCAACGCCAGCAATGCTGCTTCTCATGAGCGTTGAACGCCCACTCTGGCCCTCTTGTCTGGTGTTCAACGCCAGCAAGGTACTTGCTCCAGGGTGTTCTGTTTTCTAGCTTTGACTATTTCTGTTTATGTTCTAACTACTGCACATGATCACAAACTTAAACAAACATAAAAATTAAACTAATATAACTGAAATAAACTTAATGAAAAATAGAAATAACTTTAATTATGGTTGGGTTGCCTCCCAACAAGTGCTTCTTTAACGTCACTAGCTTGACGGTTAGCTCCTTACGGATATGGATAGGGGCTCAGAATTTCGCCCGTTACAGTGAACTTCTTACCTGTGCTCTCATGGATAAGTTCCACATGTTCTAGAGACAGGATCCTATTCACCGTGTGTGGAATGACTGGATTGTTAGTGAAGATAACTCTCATGCCACGTGAGAGGCCTTCAGTGGGGATTTTCTTATCCCTCCAGCCCTTGGACACTTTCTTACTGCCATTCCTCTTAGAGCTTGATGATGGTTGCCCCACACCAAACTTAAGATTGGCGTCTGGGGGCTCTGTTAGGCTCTATACTAAGAGGAGTGGTTGAAGCACTTCATGTTTATGAATGGTGCTTCCTTCAGTTGAGGTACACTGAGGTTTATGAACCTTGAACACAAGATAGTCCTCCTCTAATTGCAGGACTAGTTCTCCTCTATCTACATCAATCACAGCCTTGGCTGTAGCTAGGAAGGGTCTTTCAAGGATGATGGATTCATCCTCTTCCTCCCCAGTATCTAGGATTATAAAGTTAGCAGGGATGTAAAGGTCTTCAACCTTCACCAAGACATCCTCTACCAGTCCATAAGCCTTTTTCATGGACTTGTCTGCCATCTCTAGTGAGATTCTTGCAGCTTGTACTTCAAAGATTCCCAGCCTCTCCATTACAGAGAGATGCATGAGGTTTATGCTTGACTCTAGGTCACACAGAGCCTTATCAAAGGTCATGGTACCTATGGTGCAAGGAATTATGCTTGACCCTAGGTCACACAGAGACTTCTCAAAGGTAATAGGGCCTATGGTACAGGGAATTAGGAAGCGTCCAGAATCCGACAGCTTCTAAGGTAGTTTCTGCTGAACCAAGGCATTGAGTTCCTTAGTGAGTACTGGAGGTTCTTCCTCCAATGTCTCTGTGCCAAATAGCTTGGCATTTAGCTTCATCAAAATTCCTAGGTATCGAGCAAGTTGCTCTTCCCTAGTATCCTCTTCTTCATAAGAGGAGTAGTACTCTTCAGATTGTAAAACTTTCAACCAAGCATTCAAGGAAACTTCAATGGGCTCCTCATGAACCTTGGGTTCTATCAGTTCTTCAATAGGGAAGTTCTCAGTGGGCTTAGGGTTGCCAACTATCCCTATTGTGGCGTTCAATGCCAGGACTTGTGTCTCTTTGGGCGTTGAACGCCCAGTAAGGACCTCCTTACTGGCATTCAATGTTTGTTATGGTGGCTTTTTGGGCGTTGAACACCCAGTAAGGTCTTCCTTACTGGCGTTCAATGCCAGGTTATCCCCTTCAAATTCGGCCTCCACTTCTACAGTGATAGCCTTGCACTCTTCTCTTGGGTTCACTTTAGTGTTACTAGGAAGAGTGTTAGGAGGGGTCTCAGGGATTCTCTTGTTCCAGATTTCTGATCGAGGACCCAGTTTCTGTTATGAAACTGTGAGTGGTCATAGAGAGTTCAGAGACTATGGTTGCTAAGTCAGAAAGGCTCTGTTAGAAGTCTCCATCTGCTGTTGAGAAGATGGGAATGGTGGTCTATTGTTGAACCTATTCTGGGTTCTTCCACCTTGATTATTGTTGAAGTCTTGCTGAAGCTTCTGTTGATCCTTCCATGAGATGTTAGGATGATTTCTCCATGATTAGTTGTAGGTATTTTCATAAGGTTCTCCCATATAATTCACCTCTTCCATCATGGGTTGATCTGGATCATAGGCATCTCCATCATAGGAGGTATCTTGAGTGCTGCTAGTTGCAGTTTGCACTCCAGTCAGATGCTGAGAGTTCATATTGACCTGTTGGGTCAATATCTTATTTTGAGCCAGTATGGCATTTAGAGTGTCAACTTCCAGGACTCCTTTCTTCTGAGCTAACCCATTGTTCACAGGGTTTCTCTCATAAGTGTACATGAACTGATTGTTTACAACCATTTCAATGAGTTCCTGTGCCTCTTCAAGCATTTTCTTCAAGTGGAGTGATCCACCAGCAGAATGATCCAAGGACATCTTGGACATCTCAGATAGACCATCATTGAAAATTCCTAGGATAAACCATTCTGAGAGCATGTCAGGAGGATACCTCCTGATCAGTTGCTTGTATCTTTCCCAAGCTTCATAGAGGGATTCACCATCTTTTTGTCTGAAGGTTTGAACTTCCACCCTGAGCTTGCTCATTTTCTGAGGTGGAAAGAATTTGGCTAATAAAGCATTGACCAACTTTTCTCAAGAGTCTAGGCTTTCCTTAGGTTGAGAATCCAACCACATCCTAGCTCTGTCTCTAAAAGCAAAAGGGAAAAGCATAAGTCTGTAGACCTCAGGATCCACTCCATTGGTCTTAACAGTGTCACAGATTTGCAAGAATTCAGATAGGAACTGATGTGGATCTTCCAGTGGAAGTCCATAAAATTTTCAATTCTATTGCATTAGAGAGACTAACTGAGGCTAAAACTCAAAGTTATTTGCTCTAATGGCAGGTATGGAGATACTTCTTCTATAGAAGTCAGAAGTGGATACAGTGAAGTCACCAAGAACCTTTCTTACATCTCCTCTATTATTCTGTTCGGTTGCCATGCTTGTATTTTCTGTTTCTTGTTCAAAAAGTTATATGAGATCTCTTCCGGAGTGTTGTGCTTTAGCTTGTTGCAAAAGCCTCCTTAGGGTCCTCTCAGGTTCAGAATTAGGATCAAAGAGAGGTTCTTTATCTCTGTTCTTGCTCATAAACAAGAAAAAGAAAACAAGAAAGAAAGAAAATGGGAGCTCTATGTCAAAGGATAGAAAACTCCCTGTGAAATGTGAAGACGAAAGAAGAATGAGGGTAGAAGAATGAGATGAAGAATTCGAGTAAAGGGGGTAAAGAATTCAAAAATTAAGAATCAAAAAGAGAAACTAGAATTAAAATATTTTTGTTTTTATTTTATTTATTTATTTAATTTGAAAATAGGAAAGAAATTAAAAGCTAATTAACTAAAAAGAATTGAAGAGTAGAAGGTAGTTTTCAAAAAAGAAAAGCGAGAAAGAAGTGAGAAGTTTTTGAAAATAGAAGAGAAAGGAATTAGTTAGGAAGTTTTGAAAAAGAAGAAAGGAAAATAAGTAACTAAATAAGAAAGATTTGAAAATAAGATAAGATAGAAGATTTGAAAAAGATTTGATTTTAAAAAGTTTTGAAATTTAAAAAAATTAGAAAAGATAAAATAAGAAATTTAAAAAGATTTGAAAAGGATTTGATTTTGAATTTTGAAATTGAAACAAGATAAGATAAAGATTTGAAAATAAGTTAAAAAAGATAAGATATGATGAAGATTTGAAAAAGATTTGGAAAGATAAGATTTGAAATTTGATTTTTAAAAAAGATTTGATTTTGAATTTTGAAATTTTAAATTTTAAATTTTAAATTTTGAAATTGAGTTTTAAAATTGAATTTGAAATAAGATAAGATAAGATATAAAAAGATAAGATAAAGATTTGAAAAAGATATGATTTTTGAAAATATTTAAAATTAAGATAAGATAAGATAATGATTAGAAATTAAAAATTGAAATTTCTTTTGGAATTTTTGAAAAAAAAAATTTGAATAAATTTTTTTTTGAATTAATGAAGAAAGAGAAAAATAACCAAAAGACACCAAACTTAAAATTTTTAAATCAAAAGGCACTTGCTTTTCAAAAATAGAAAAGAAAAATACCAAAAGACACCAAACTTAAAAATTTTAAGATCAAAACAAGAAAAGAAATAAGAACAACTTGAATACTAAGAAAGAACACTAAGAACAATTCGAAAATTTTAAAGAAAAGATAAACACACAAGGGACATCAAACTTAAGAATTGACACTAGACTCAAACAAAAGACACTATTTTTGAAAATTTTTTTGAAAAGAAAGCAAGAAAGTTCGAAACTTTAACAAGAACAAGAACAAAAGACTCAAACAAAAGATAAAGATCAATAAAGAAAACAAAAGGTTTTGAAACATTTTTGAAAAGAAAACAAAAGAATCAAACAAAATAGTAAAAAGTACCTAATCTAAGCAACAAGATAATCCGGTTGTTTGTCAAATCCGAACAATCCCCAGCAACGGCGCCAAAAACTTGGTGCGCAAAACTGACTCCGCACGTTTCGCACAAATAGACCGACAAGTATACCAGGTCGTCCACGTAATACCTCAGGTGAGTGAGGGTCGGTCCCATGGAGATTGTTGGTTTGAGCAAACAGTGGTTACCTTATAAATCTTAGTTAGGCGGATAGAAATTATAGTTTGTCACGAAAAATGCATAAAATAGAATAAATAAATAACACGTTACTGGATAGGTGGGAAATCAATGATATGAGAACGGTTTCGGAGATGCTTTGTCTTTCCGGATTTACTTTTCTTACTGTCCACTTCAATAACCTTCTAATTCCTTCAATGGCAGCCGTAAGTGATTAACTCATGTCCTCTCATCAAGTTAACCTCCTCCACTGTAGCAATCCACCATGTTGCAAGTGACTCATGTCCTCTCATCAAGTCACCGCTAGGTTTCTCACTGTAGTAGAAGATGAAGCTCTAAGCAATCCACTCCCCTTCATGATCCTACCCAAGGTGCCATAGACAAGGCAAATCTTCTGAATCAGGGAACACTGCTTCTCAGACTCTAGCCTTAGCGCCACAGAGACCTCACTTACCCACGGTCAACGGGATTTCATGTCACGTATCCAAAGTTGCCCAGGTACTCTATTGGAATCCGAATGCAATCTCTAGCTTTGGTTCAATGCTATCCGGTTTAGGGCTCGCATGGAACCCATGTAGAATAAGGGTGATTGTCACGGGTCACCCTCAATTCATAAGATGAAGAACGAGAATCCATAAGAGAATAGAATCAGACATATTGAACTAGAACAGTAATATTATTGGTCCATGAAACTCAACAGAGCTCCTAACCTTAACCATAGGAGGTTAGTGACTCATAATATTCGAAAATACAAAATGGGGGAGGGAGAAGAATGGCTGAACCCCTAAACAAAGGTGATCTCCTCCTATATATACTAATCTGCTAACTAAGAATTACAGAAATAAGATAAACTAGGTTGATAGTGCAAAAATCCGCTTCTGGGGCCCACTTGGTGAGTGTTTGGGCTGAGTTAAGGGTGTCTCCACGTGCTAGTACTCCTTAGGGGCGTTGAATGCTGGCTTGGGACTCCCTTTTGGGCGTTGGATGTCAGCTGCTCCCCTGTGGGCGCTGGACGCCAGGAATGGGGCTGGTGGCTGGCGTTGAACGCCAGTTTTGGGCCTTCATTTCCAAATCAAAGTATAAACTATTATATATTTCTGGAAATTCCTGGATGTTAGCTTTTTATATCCGTTGAGATCACTCCATTTGAACTCTGTAGCTCCAGAAAAGCTCCTTCGAGTGCACAGAGATCAGATCCTGACAGCATCTGTAGTCCTTTCTCTGTCTCTGAATCAGACTTTTGCTCAAGCTCCTCAATTTCAGCCAGAAAATACCTGAAATCACCATAAAACATACCAACTCAAAGTAGAATCCAAAAATATGAATTTTGCACTAAAACCTATGAAAACATAATAAAACTTAAATAAAACATAATGAAAACTATATGAAAATGATGACAAAAAGCGTATAAAATATCCGCTCATTAGGCATTGGAACCGGTATCGTCCCCACTAGGCGATTGAGATTGCTAGGTTGTGGCCTCAAATTTTTGCATGTAGTCCTCCTGTGTAACACACGTTGTGATTAGGCTGAGACCCACTCGTTCTACCTCTGCTACCTGTCGTCATGTCTGCAAAGAGAATATATTATTAATAGTAATCAGCATATATACAACACAAATCCTTCAATATTTATATTATTTCAATTGACATAACCTCCCCTAAAATTAGACATATATCTACGTTTACAGTTCCCACAAATCCAACCAACCTCAATCCACAGCATCAGTCAAAACTCAATTAAATTCATGACATTTCTAGCAGAATATATTAACTTGTTTATACATTGAAAAGACAACATTTTTGTTTGATTTATGCTCAGAAATTTTAGCAAATAATTGTTATACATGTTCATTAAATAATCATGAGATTTATTTTGCAGTAATAATTTCATAATGTATTACTTTATATTTATTTATAATAGTTTCATAATTTCTATACATTCATATATATTAACATAATGAATACTCAATTAGAACTAATACTTTACGTTCTCATTAATTCATAGAAGTTATTACATGCATAAATTGCCAGGCACAAATACTAGCACAGGCAACATATGATAATTTAGGTACAATGTATAATTAATACAATTTATATAATATTAATCTTATTTCTTTAAATATCATAAGCAAGTAAATTAAACTTAATAGTTGAAATAATATTTCACATAGTCACATAGAAAAAACTAATTATTAATTATTTAGGCTTTAACAAGAAAATTTATCTTCAATGGCCTAAACCCACCTAATGTTAATCATGAAGTCTCCACTCTAATTAACATTACATTCTTCTAAGGCATGCAATTAGCATATGATAACCAAATTCACTTACTAATTATAAACTAACATATAACTAAATCATAAATTAACTTAAACAAACAAAAAGAGTGACCAAGGGACCTGAGCTTTGAATAGAGGAAGAAAAACTCATGAGAGGGAGACGCAATGGCAACGACAGACGCTACTGGTGGAGCGCCATGGCGGTGACGGCGAGACACGAACAGAGAGGGAGAGAATGAGTTGTGGCTGATGGAGAGGAGAGGAGGGGAGAAAAGAGGTGGCGACAGGAGGAGGTGGCGGCGGCAGGGCTGACGGAGCTGCGGAGAGAGGAGAGGGTTAGAGAGAGTGGGAGTAGAGAGGTTAGAGAGAAAGAGAGAGGGATTTCGAAATAAAGGGGGAGAAGGTTCGCACTTCAAATTTTAAGGCTCGTTACCGTCGAATTTACCAGCAGATACATCCGACGATAACGTGTAAGACCCGGTTAATTAATGGCTAATTAACCCATAAATGAGAATTTATTCTAGAAAGCCAAAAATGTTATTTTTATGGCTTAATATGATAGAGGAGATTGAGACGAAAATTTCGATACCAATTTTATAGAAATCGGACCAAGATTGGACCGAACGGGTCAAACCGGGCCAACCGGACCCAAAGTGGGCTCTTGGCCCAACTAAACTAAACCTAATACACTCATTTCAGCACTCTCTCTCCTCACTACACTCAAGAAACACGCTGAAATGGAGGCCATGGAGGGAAGAACACTCTCTCAAGTTCTTTCCCTTGGTTGATCTTCAAACCACCATAACTTTTGATCTAGAGCTCCGATTGCCGCACCGTTTGCAGCCACGCATTCACCGCGGAGAGCTCTACAAAACCCATACAATCAATTTTGAGGTAAGCCACGTTTTGCTCTTCGAAATTCCAGCCCTTGTTTTCGAGTTTCATGAGCAAAAATATTGAGATTTTGGGCTCTTTGATGTTATAGGACCCAACTCTCTTGAAGGAGAAGGTTAATCTTGTCTCCTTGGATCTTGGGTGTGGTAAGATTCTCAACCCTAGTGTAATTTGTTGTTCTATGATGTTTGGGTATTGTGATGTTGTGTATGGGTATGATGATTGTAGCTTAGGTTGTGTATATATGAATATTTGAGACTTTGAAAAGCTTGAAGGGATTTTTGGTGGTAAAAATCTATTCTTGGAGGTTTTGAGACCTAGAGGGCTTGTGGACAAGTGGTTTTGAAGTGCTCCGGTTGAGCTTGAGAAATCGGCTAAGGTATGGTCTCGGTTTTCCGTATCTAATATGTAATGTGGTAGGAAATACTTAGGCTAGAGGCCCTAAGATAGGCTTTGAATTGTTGATGTTGTTGAATGGTTGAGATATATAATGTGTTCATATATGTGATTATGAATATTGATGCCTTGATTTTGTGATATATGAGAAATGCATGTTGTGACATATGCTTGATGGATGATTGAGGTTGAATTGATGGGTGGTACCATGTTGATGGTGAGTATGATGTTGATTATGTATAATGATGGTTAATTGAAAATGGTATTATTGGAAATTGGGATGAGGAAGGATGTATGACATGATATTGTGTTTGTCCTTTAGCCATTTGATTGAGAAGTGGTAAAATGGTTAGATGGTGACTTTGGGAATTTTGGTAAAGTGTCAATGTGTGAGTTGAGGATGGCTTGACGTTGATTTTGGTACATTTTGATTGATTTCAAAAAGGGTTGAAATTGGCATGTTTTGGTTGATTTTGAAAAGAGTTGAAGATGGCTTGTTTTGAAAATGGCACCTTGTGGTTTTGTATGAAAACATGATTTTTGGGCATATTTTGATGAGACATAACTTGGACTACGGATGCCCGTTTTGTACCAAACTTGTTTAGAAATGAAAATGGATCCGGGATGTCCATGCCTTTGAAAGAACGGGTGGAAAACGACTTAAAATGAGAAAGTTATGTCCGTCGAAAGATTGGGGGTTGAATCTGTGAATTCTGCAGCTTTTAACTTAGAAAATTTTTAGCAGAATGACCCCCCGCGCGTAGGCGCACTTGGCGCGTACGCGCCGTTCTTCAAGAAAACACCATCCACGCGTGCGCGTGGTGTGCGCGAGTGCGTCGATGCGCTGCACCAAATGCCCAGTTATTTTTCAGAGAGTTGTGCCAGTTTTGTGCCTAGGGCGCAAGAGCACCCACGCGTACGCGTGGCTGACGTTTGCGCGTTGTTTGGCTATTTTTCAACCCGCGCGTCTGCGTGTATGACGCTTGCGCGTCGATGAGTTTTGTGGCCATCCACACGTGCGCGTGGAGTGCGCGTACGCGTGGCCCTGTTTTCATCCCAAAGTTGATTTTTGAGTTTTAAAAGCCAAATTTCACACTTCTAAGCCTCCGATCTCACCATTTGTGTCTTAGATCATTATGGTATGCCTAGCAATGAGAGAAAGGAGCTAGGGGATGTGGTAAATTGCAAGTGAAGCAAGGGAAAAATGAATGATAAATGAGGATCAAAGATGATTATGTGAGATGCGGAGGATGGCGGTGGAAGTGCTTGTTATGCCATGGGCCGAAGGGCCGTGATTGTTAATGAATTGGCTGGTTATGGATTTAACCGTGAGCCGGATGGCTAGATTATTACCGTGTTACGGCGGAGCATTATGGCTAAGAATAAATGCATATATGCTTTTGAATGAATTGTGAATGTTTGCACTTCCACTATCGGAGATGAGAGTTTCCCTGGGAGAAAGCAGTGGCTAGCCACCACGTGCTCCAGGTTGAGACTCGAAGCTCTGTTAACCCTATATCGTCAGGGTAGCCGGGCACTGTGAAAGCCCCGGATGAGCTCACCCCCATAAATATTCACCAGTGAGGGTGATGGATATGGATCATGATTATGATCAAGTTTATAATGAGTATAACTCGAGTTGGGGAGACACGACAGAGGGACAGTCCAACGGTTAGCTACCAGGACTTGTCGGGTTGGCTCTGTAACTGACAGATGATATCATCAGCCATTAGGGACAGGCATTCATCATATGCATACTATGTGAATTGATTGAGATTGCCTATTTGATTGCATATTACTTGCTATTTGTCTAAATGCCTTAATTGTTTCTATTTGTATATCTCTTGTCTGATATAACTGTGTTTGCTATATTATACTCCTGCTGGTGGTTGGGAGGTCTGAAGGAATTGGAAAGGGGAGTATTAGTTAGACTGAAGGATCTTTAGTCAGTTGCCACTTACGGTTTAGCTTGTTTATAAGCTTTGATATTATCTGGAGGAAGTTCCAGGATTGCCTTCGGCTTTCCTCTATTATTATGTATTATATATGTGGAAGATGTTACCATGCTGGGGTCCTCTGGTTCTCACCCATGCAGATTTTGTGGTTTTCAGATGTAGGACGTGAGGTTTCTCGCTGAGGCATGCTGGAGACTTCTGGATTAGCGAAGATCCTTTATTCTCGGGACTCTGTTTTGGTTTATATGTTTTTCTTAGATACTTTTATCTCCATTACATAATACAAACTGTGATGACTCCTCTCATAGGAGATTTTGGAGAATAGGTTTCTGTATTTGTGTCCTTTTGGGTTTCATTTGGGGTTTCCTCATTTTATTATATGTATATATTGCTATGCTCGGACCGGTTATCTTTGCAACCGGATTTTGAGTCTTGATATTCCTGTTTTTGACACTCCTTTGTATATATATAATCTCGCGGTAGCTTATCCCTGTTTGTTACGTTATCGATCGGAGTGTTGCGCTTTCGAGTTACGGTTTTTGTTTACCCCTTTTTCTACAAAGGCTCCTAGTTATAATCAATCATTCATACTACTATATGTACTAAATTTTTATTTTAGAGGTCGTAATACCTTGCCATCTCTGAATTATGACTTAAGCATAAGACTTTGTATGGTAGGGTGTTACATTATGGTATCAGAGCAGTTCGTTCCTGTAGAGCCTGAGGGACGGATTGACTATGCTTCTGTGCATTCTCTGTATGTTTGTTATGTGCTATTAGTATATCTACTTGATATAATTGGCATAAACGTTCATGAGCATGCATTTGGGACTTGAAGCACTAAACTTCCAATATTGAGACTGATCAACTTAATATCGATTGTTTGGTGTGTATAGGAACCAGATGGCGCCTCATGGATGCGGTAGAGGCCGTGGGAGAGGTCATACGAACGCTCGTGAGCCAGAGATTAACCCTAATGACCCGGTGAACTTTATAACTGCGTTGGAGAACATGGCTGCTGCTATGCAAGCCACTGCTGAGGCTCTTGGTCAACAGATGAACAACCATGGCAACGACAGAAATGGAGCTCAGGGACCAATGGAGATCAGAACTTTCGTTGTGTTGGTGAACAAGTGTGGGGTTGCTGAAGAGTGTGTGAAGAAGGCAGCTGCTGAGAGAGGGAGTCACAAGGGATCATTCCCACAGAACCAAGGGAAAAGCTTTGCACCTAGAGGTCTGCCTTTCAAGCGGGGAGGCTCTTTCAGGAGGCTCAACAATAACAACTCCCAAGGAAAAAGGTTTGGGAAGCAGCCACAGAATGAGCAAGCTTGCGCTAGGTGTGGAAGTCACCATCCGGGAGTCCCGTGTATGGCTGGATGGGGTTTGTGCTATTTCTGTGGTAAGGCAGGACATAAGCTCCCAAGGTGTCCGGAGAAGAAAAAACAAGGTGTAGAGAAAGCACAGCAGACTGGTCGGGTGTTCACCACTTCAGCTATAGGTGCTGAGGGATCTAAGGTGCTTATTCGAGGTAACTGTGAAATGGCTGGTCAAACTTTAAATACTTTATTTGATTCGGGAGCATTGCATTCATTTATTGCATTTGAGAAAAACCCATGAGTTAGGATTGAAGATCGTAACCTTAGGTTATGACCTAAAAGTATATAATACTACCCATGAGGCCATGGTAACTAGGCTAGGATGCCCGAAAGTTTCGTTTAGGTTCAAGTAGCGTGATTTTGTCCATAATTTAATCTGCTTACCGATGATCGGTCTTGATCTTATCTTGGGATTAGACTGGTTATCTGAGAATCATGTTCTGCTTGATTGTTCTACAAAGTCGGTGTACTTTATGCCGGAAGATACAGACGGGCCGGTCGTGGTGAATAGTTATTACTTCGATGATGGTGAACTGTTCCGGAATCGAATGTCAGGGTATCCAGTTGTTAACCGCGGGTGTTTCGGGTGATGATCAAAGGTTGGAACAGATTTCGGTGGTGTGCGAGTTTCCAGAGGTGTTTCCCGATGACATTAATGAATTTCCACCTAACCGAGAGGTCGAGTTTGCTATTGAATTGGTGCTTGGGGCTGGACCAATCTCGAGTGCTCCTTATAGGATGTCACCGTTAGAGATGGCCAAGCTAAAGTCTTAGTTAGAGGATTTGTTGGGTAAGAACTTTATCCGACCAAGTGTTTCCCCGTGGGGTTCTCCAGTGTTACTGGTAAAGAAGAAAGATGGAAGTATGCGGCTCTGTGTGGACTACAGGCAGCTGAACAATGTCACCATAAAGAATAAGTACCCATTTCCGAGGATTGATGATCTCATGGATCAGTTACAAGGAGCTGGGATTTTCTCCAAGATCGATTTACGATCCGGTTATCACCAGATAAGGGTGAGGGGTGAGGATATCCCTAAGACCTCTTTCAGGACTCGTTATGGTCATTACGAGTATACTGTAATGTCTTTTGGGTTGACGAATGCTCCTGCAGTGTTTATGGATTACATGAATATTGTATTCCGTCCGGATAAATTCGTTGTTGTCTTCATTGACGACATACTGATTTACTCCAAAACTGAAGAAGAGCATGCGGAACACTTGCGGACCGTGTTGCAGATTTTAAAGGAGAAAAAACTCTATGCGAAACTGTCTAAGTGTGAGTTCTGGAAGAGTGAGATGAAGTTTTTGGGTCACGTGGTGAGTAAGAAGGGAATAGCCGTAGATCCAACTAAGGTGGAAGCTGTGATGGATTGGAGGCAACCAACCACAGTAACTGAGATAAGGAGTTTTCTGGGCTTAGCTGGTGATAAACCACTATTTCATGGTTTATATTGTGTTTAATTGTGTGGTTTTATCATGATCTTTGCCCACTTATTCATTAAATAAGCATGCATTTATATTTCCTTCCTAAAGATGTTTTATGGTTGAAAACTTGCTTCCTAGAGACTTTTAATTATGTATTTTATTTCTCCCTTATTCCATTCGATGCCGTGATCTGTGTGTTAAGTGTTTCAAGCTTTATAGGGCATGAATGAGTTGGAGATTGGAAGGGAAGCCTGCAAAAATAGAAGAAATTGAGGAGATGACCAGCGAGAAGCGACGCGGCCGCATGGATGACGCGACCGCGCGGCATGGAATAGCACGAGTGACGCGGCCGCATGGGCGACGCATCTGCGTGGCAAAGCAGAAACGCGAATGACGCGTCCGCATGAGCGACGCGATCGCGTGACGTGCGCGATCTGCATGATTTGTAGATTTGCTGAGGGCGATTTCGGGGCCTATTTTGACCCAGTTTTTGGCCTGGAACAGCAGACTAGAGCCAAAGAACATGTAGAAACCAAAGACAAGAGACATTCTACACAGTTTTAGTTTTTGAGATCTAGTTTTACTCCTCCTCTAGGTTTTCTCTCTACACATTCATAGTTCTTAGGATTTTAGTTTTTCTTACTTTTTTTTGGCATTGGAACACTGAGAAGAGTTATTACCTCATCAAGACTTCATCATTCTAGTTCGTTTTCTTTACTTGGTTTACTCTTCCATGTTCTTTGCTTTCTTAATTTTACCATTGGAATATTTTTAGGATTATTTAATACAAGGATCACCTTTATTTTTAATTGACTATGTCGATTTTTATTTCCAATGTCTTTCTTTAATTCCTTTTCATATGCTATGAATTTTACCTTTACAATGAGTGAGTAGTTCCCTAACTTGATGGGGAATTGATTGAAAGGAACCCTTGAGTTGGAAGGCTTGAAAGAAAAATTGTAATTGGGTTTACGGTTGGATTGCCTCCTAATCACTAACACCAATCCCTTTTAATTAAGTGGATTGCGACTTGTGAACGGACGTAGCATTCCAACTTGTTTGACTTTCCTTCACCCAGTGAAGGATAACTAAACAGGATAGCCTTTAATTGTCGATTAATCCTGAGAGCATTCCAACAATAATAGGGATTCCAACTAATCAATTCCCAGTCAAGGCTTTTATTTACATTATTCAAATTCATCAATTTAATATCCTGTTGCCCAATTCAAATCTTTTTGAAAATCTCTGATTAATAGAATAGCACACTTTTCTGCAACTCGTTGGGAGACGACCTGGGATTCATACTCCCAGTATTTTAAATTCAATTTTCTGTGACACCTTTCTAAATTGATAGGCGGAATTCTGGCGAATTAAGAACTATACTTGCAACGTATATATTTTAATAATTTTTAATTCGCTAATTTCTGCCCGCATCAATTTTTGACGCCGTTGCCGGGGAGTTGCAATAGAGTGCTAAAGTTATTAATTAGAATTTATTTATTTGCATTTTATTTTATTTTGCTACTATGAGCTGCCTGTTTCTTTCGTCAAATGACGCGTTCACTTCCTGATCCGCGCTTGCTAATATTCGATCCTAAAATTGAAAGGACTATTTCACGAATAAGGCGAGCTCGGCGTCGGTTAGCCCACTCCGAGGGCGGATCTGAAAGTGAACTTGAGGAAGAAACCAGCTCCCGTTCTACTGATTCGGTTGATTCACGTGCAGATGACATGGCAGAACCTAGGAGAGTTACCATCCAGGAGGAAGGAGCCCCTAATTTTACAATGCAACCGTTTCAAGCGCATCACCCAGCGGTGGCTACAGATTTCGAAATAAAGACCGCACTGCTCAATTTGATGCCCAAGTTTCATGGCTTACCTGCTCAAGAGCCTATCAAGCACCTGCGAGATTTCCAGGCAGCCTGTTCTACTGTCAGGCGAGATGGTACAGATGAAACTTCAATTCTGCTGAAAGCTTTCCTGTTTTCTCTTGAGGGAAAAGCAAGAGAGTGGTACTACACTCAACCCCTAGCAAATGTATCCAACTGGGATACGCTCAGAAAAGACTTTTTGAAGAAATTCTTTCCATCTGAAGTTACTGATAAACTAAGGAAAAATATTTCCACTATTGTTCAAGATGACAACGAGACTCTCTTTGAATATTGGGAGCGCTTCAATAATCTTCTGGAAGCATGCCCCCACCACATGATTGACAAGATAGTGTTACTCAGTTATGTCACACAGGGCATGAGGCCCCAAGATAAAACCACATTGGAAAGTGCTAGCAATGGGTCTATGAAAAATTACAAGACCACTGATGAGGCATGGCAATTGATCAGCGACTTAGCTGAATCCACTAGGAACCACAGACAGAAGCAAGGCCGTTCAAAAGCCATTGCAGAAGTATCCTCTAGCAGAGAGACTACTGCTCTAACTCAGAGTATCTGTGAGATGACCAACTTGCTGAAGCAGATGCAACTGAATCAACAACATGTTCAGCAAGCTTAACCTTCTCCAGCACAGCAAAGCCAACAGTTAGTCCCACAGAGATTTTGCAGAATTTGTGCTGATTATAGCCATTATACTGATGAATGCCCGCAACTCCAACAGGAAGACAACATGGTGGCATCCACTCATAACTTCTATGATCGCCCCAACCAAGGGTACAATCAAGGTGGAAATAATAACCATGGATGGCAGGACAATTCTAACCAGAAATGGAGGGACAACAATAATAGAGGAGGCAAAGATAATCAGAGAAATCAGAGGTGGAATAATAACAACAACAGGTAGCAGAACCAACCTTACAGAGCACCTCACCTGAGGCAATCCCAAGGACCACAGAATACCCAACAGCAGACCTCTCAATTTACTCATTCTTCTTTATCTCCTAATGAAGAGTTACTACAATCTTTTGAGCAGAGACAACAGACCATGGAAAATAACATTATGAATAACATTAATGCCAGTCTGAATGGTCTGACCTCTACTTTGCAAGCTCTTGTTTCACAGATGGGATCAATGCAAAATTCCAATAACCAACCTTCAAGCTCCACAAGAATCCCCTCTCAACCATTACCCAATCCAAAGGGAGGCATTAATGCCATCACCCTGAGGTCCGGAACCACACTGTAGGAGAGAAATCAAGAGGAGCCAAGCTCACCAGAACACGCCTCAGCTGAAGAGGTAGTAGAAATAGAAGATGTCGAAGAAGAAGAGGACATACAGGACATAGCTGAAGAAGAAGAAGTGTAACCACAAGAGGAAGCACCAAAAGGCACAGACACTGCAGAAAACACTACTCCCATTCCCTTTCCACAACATTTTGAAAAATGTCATTTTATGGTGAAACAAGGGATTGTATTAGGACATGTGGTATCTAATACTGGCATTTCTGTAGACCCTGCAAAGGTGAATGTTATTTCTAGTTTACCTTACCCCTCTTTTGTGAGGGAAGTCCGTTCGTTCCTTGGCCATGCAGGTTTTTACAGGAGATTTATTAAGGACTTTAGTAAGGTAGCACTTCCCTTATCCAGATTACTACAGAAGGATATTGAGTTCGAGTTCGGTGAAGATTGCAAGCAAGCGTTTGATAAGCTGAAGGCCGCCCTGACTCAAGCTCCAATTGTGAGAGGACCAGACTAGAGCCAGCCATTTGAAATCATGTGCGATGCTTCCAACCATGCAGTAGGAGCAGCGCTGGCTCAGCGCGAAGGTAAGGATCCTTTTATTATTACTTACGCGTCTAAGACTTTAGACGCTGCCCAGTCCAATTATACTACTACTGAGAAAGAGCTTCTTGCTATTGTTTTCGCTCTGGATAAATTCCGAGCTTATTTACTTGGTACTAGAGTAGTAGTGTATTTGGACCATGAAGCTTTAAAGTATTTATTATCTAAAAAGGAGTCCAAACCAAGGCTTATACGTTGGATACTACTATTACAAGAATTTGATTTAGAAATAAATGATAGGAGTGGTAACCAGAATTTAGTGGCAGACAACTTGAGTCGCCTTGAGCACATTAAGGATGATTCTACTCCTATAGATGATAATTTTCCATTTGATAACCTGCAAGCAGTATCTGAGGTATCTCCCTGGTATGCACTTGTAGCTAATTATCTAGTTAGCCGCACATTTCCTCCTAACTTTTCTAAGCATCAAAGAGACAAGCTGAAAAGCAAGTCTAAATATTATATATGGGATGACCCATATTTATGGAGATGTGGCGTTGATCAAGTAATTAGACGGTGTGTGCCTCAATCAGAATTCCAGTCCATCTTAGAGGCCTGTCACTCATCTGAGAGTGGAGGACATTTTGGCCCTCAAAGAACTGCTAGAAAAATCTTGGACTGTGGATTCTGGTGGCCTACTCTTTTTAGAGACGCTACTAAATTTTGTAAATCTTGCCCCCCCCCCATGCCAAAATTTGGTAATATATCCATGAGGGATGAGATGCCCCAACAAATTATGCTTTTCTGTGAAATTTTTAATGTTTGGGGCATTGACTTCATGGGTCCATTTCCAAATTCTAATGGACATTTTTATATATTGTTAGCTGTAGATTATGTTTCAAAATGGGTGGAAGCAATTCCTACCCGCACTGATGATGCTAACACTGTTGTTTCCTTTGTGAGAAACCATATTATTTGTCGCTTTGGATCACCACGAGCAATCGTGAGCGATCAAGGCACCCATTTTTGTAACAGGAGATTAACAGAATTAATGAAGAAGCATGGGATAGTTCATAAGGTTGCAACAGCATACCATCCTCAGACCAATGGGCAAGCCGAGGTGTCGAACAGAGAGATAAAGCGTATCTTGCAGAAGATAGTCAAACCTCATAGAAAAGACTGGAGCACCAGGCTACAAGATGCACTCTGGGCATACAGAACAGCATACAAAACACCCATTGGGATGAGTCCGTTCCGCTTAGTTTATGGAAAATCTTGTCATCTCCCTGTTGAGATAGAGCACAAAGCCTTTTGGGCAGTCAAGGAGTGCAACATGGGGATGGAGAACGCCGGAGCTAAAAGGAAGTTGCAACTGCAAGAACTGGAAAGCCTTCGCCTAGAAGCTTATGAGAACTCAAGACTATACAAGAAAAAGATGAAGGCTGCACATGATCAGCACATCAAGAGGAAAGAGTTCTAACCTGGGGATTTAGTCCTCCTTTACAAATCTCGTCTGAGGCTCATGCCAGGCAAGTTGAGTTCCAGATGGGAAGGTCCATATAGAGTAGAGAAGGCCGAACCGTACGGAGTTTATCACCTAAGTCATCCTTCAAGTTCTGAACTTTTCAAAGTTAATGGACAACGCCTAAAGCTATACCATGGTGAGAAGATGTAGAAAAACAAGGAGCTTGAGATCTTCCTCTTGGAGGATCCCCACATAGCAGAAGATTGAGCTAGTGGAGCGTCCAACTTACGGACGTTAAAGCAAAGTGCTAGGTGGGAGACAACCCACCATGGTATGATCGTTCTTTTCTTTATTTTTAGTTTTCCATATTCAATAACTCTTCTCTTTATCAGTACTTTCGTGCATCTGCATCTGTATATATATAAAAAAAAATGCCACACGACGCGACCGCATCAGCGACGCGTTCGCGTCGCAAGGAGAAGGGAGAAAAATAAAAAAATGAACATAGAGTCATGCTGGAGCGTGGCTGGAGGAGTGCCAGTGGCACAAATCAGCCCACGTGACCGCGTCGCCGACGCGTCCACGTCGTATGGGCATAATGGCCTCCCATGCGACCGCGTGCCCCACGCAGCCGCGTGTCCTGATTTTCGACGTAAAACGAGTGCACAGCTGAAAGTTGTGCTAGAGTGGTGCTAGACTGGCGCTGGACGCGCAATTCCTCTCACGCGACCGCGTGCCCCACGCGGCCGCGTCATGCCCCATAAACTGCCCACTCACGCGATCGCATGCCCCATGCGATCGCGTCACCTAAAATTTGGCATTTAATGATTTTGAACAGAGAGTTATGCGAGTGCGAGGCAACCCTCGCGCCACTGGCACAAACTGGGTCACGTGACCGCGTGACCGACGCGACCGCGTCCCTCACCTTAAGCGCAAGTCGCGCGACTGCGTGCCCCATGCGATCGCGTCGCTTGCGCCGCACAGCTCAACCTAATTTTGCCAATTATCATATCTTTTTCTTCTCCAAATCCTAATTTTTCTTTTCCCTCCTTATTTCTTCCTCCTCCCCTCTTCCTTCTATCTCACCTTTCACTCTCTCTCCCTCACCTCCATTAACAAGGTTTTATTTTCTTCTTCACCCTTTTCTTTTCTATCATTCTTCTTATTTTATATGTTATTTTCTTTTCTTTTCTTTTTCTTTTCATTATTCATATTTTCTTTCTTCTTCTTTCCTTTTTTACATGGTGTTAGAATTTTATTTGAGTCATTATTCTTCCTTATATGCTTGTGGATTGTTGCAAATTGTTTGACAATTATATATTCTTTTCTTTAAAGGGTTGCTTGCATGTTCACTTTAATACTTTCTATACTGTATTTACCTTGCATGCTATGTGTTTGTGAAAAAGCCCATATGGCATTATGCACTTCTCTATGTTATTCTAATATTCAATGCTTGCTTTTCACAAATTCCATTTACTATTATATGAATTGAATTTAATTGTCAATACAAACATGATGGGTTGTTACAAAGTAATGCTTGATCTATGCTACTCATGCCCTTTGCCGGCATGCCAATAAACACCTTGCATTCACTTGTCATTATATGCACTAACTATTTTTCGTTAATGATCTTTCACATGTACTCATGAGCGTGTGTTGACATCATTTACCTTTTAATGTGCATTTACAACCATCCTTTTTTGTTCTCTTCGTTGCTATATATCTCTTTAAATTTGATTTACTTTCTCTTCCCTTTTCAGGATGGCCACCAAGAAAGAAAAAGAGAAAGCTACTCCCAAACCACCAGCAAGAAGAGGAACTAAAAGAGCACTAGTGGCAGAGCCTTCCTCAACTGCAGTCAAGCCCTCAACAAAAAGAGTTAAGAGGATTATCAATGTTGATGAAAAGGAGAAAGCCTTTCCAACAAAGGACACTGCGCGATTTCCAAATCGCTACTGTGAGCAGATGTTCCCTATTCTGGCTGAAAGGAGTTATAACAACGAACACCTTCTTATCCTCCCGCCCAATATTGCTACTTTTGTTGAGCCGCAAATTGAACGAAGACAATAGGGTTTCCTACAGAGACAACAGAAGCAGGTCAATCTTTCTTGGGTAGTCGAGTTCTACTCTAACTTCTACCTGCCTACCCTGCAGTCTGTCTTTGTCCGTCAGAAGCAAGTCCCCATTACAGAAGAGGCTATTCAACAAGCTTTGAGTCTTCCCCCTATTCCAGAAGGAATGGATGCCTTCCAAGAAGCTGCACTCAAGCGCCAGATGTACCAATTTGACTGGGAAGCTGTTCTCAGAGTTATCGCACTACCTGGCAGCCGTTGGATCTACGGATACCATCGTACCCGCCCTAAGGGTATATTGGCTTCAGCACTTACCTTGGAGGCTCGCGTATGGGCATAGATCATGTCCCATTACGTCTTTCCAAGCACTCACGAGTCCTCCTTCACAGCGGACATGGCCGTTCTACTATAGTGCATCCTGACAGACCAGCCTCTGAATATACCAAGACATATCCGGAATGCCATGGGACACGTACAAATTGCGGGTAACCTACCTTTTCCCGCCTTGGTCTCAGATCTTGTCTTAGCACCCAGAGTTTCTTACAGAGCTGGAGACACCAAAGCCATGCTTCCACGAGATGATCAGTATGTCCCCAATGGGAAGTACCTCAAACTTCCAGCAGCCACTACGAGCTTTCCCACTGCTCTGTTTGAAGATATTCCTTTTTCAACACCACAAGCACCTACAGCAAATGAACTGCTCCAGCAGATAATCAAAAGATTGGATCGGCAAGAACAGAAAGCGAAGTTAAGAGAGCGCCGTAACGAGCGCCGATTCAAACACCTCAAGGAGCTACTCAAGGGACACTTCAAGGACTCAGACACCCCGGACTCCACTTCTTTTACCAGCACAGGGAGCCATGATGGCCCCAACTATGGAGATACTACTACCAGCCCACCCCTGTTCCTGACAGATGGCACCGAGGACGGTGCAAAGCCCTAAGTGTGGGGAGGACGGTCAGTACCTAACTTCCGGAGGTAATTTCTCTTCCCTAGCACCAATAAATTAGGATATTTAGTTAGATTTTCTTTCTTTTATAGAATAGGATAAATTGCATAGTAATAGGTTAGTCGCATGCATGTTCTACTTGATTAAAAAGATAATAAGTTTCTTCTAAGACTCTATCTTTGGAATAAAATTTCACTAATTTTTAAAAATTTTTATGGTAAATTTACTTGAAGTTATATTTGGAACATGATGTTTGAGCTAAAGAACACACAACCTGTGAAGATTTGAGCCTTTATGCATGGTTACATTATTTAACCATAGTTATTTTATTCCTGTGTGTTTACTTCTCTATGATTGTAATATGTATTTTGTTTCATCCTATATGTCCAATATTTATTATATTTATATGCTTGCATATGATTGAGGCCATTATTTGTTTAGCTTACTTATCCAAATTAAGCCTACCCTTTTAATTTACCTTTGTTAACCACTTTGAGCCTTTAAATCACATTTGTTCTATATTTCACCACATTACTAGCCTTAAGTGGAAAAACAATTGTATATCCCAAATTGAATCTTTGGTTAGCTTAAGATAGAATTGTGTGTGCTAGTTAAGTATGGGAAATTGTGGGAACAAAAGTTATTAAGGGAATGTGTCATGATAATACAATGGGAATTTGGATACCTACTCATGTGAAACTATAAGAATTAAAAATCTATGTGCATTGATAAGCTATGTTTACTTTTAATTGAAAAAAAATCAATCAATAAATAAGGGGACAAAATTACCCCAATGCTAAATTAAGAATTCAAAAATCAATGCACATATGATAAAATTAAAATAAAAATTTGATACATGAGTATGGAACGTAAAAGGGAGTTCTGGGTAGCTAGGTATGAATTCTAAGGCTATGCAAGTTATATAGGTTGGGTTGAAGCTTGGGTTAATTAAAGATTCAATTTATAAGCTCACTTGACCATACATGTATCCCTACCTACCTTGGCCCCATTACAACCTTGAAAAGATCTCATGATGTTTGCATTGGTATACTAACTATTGTTGATTGGTTAAGAGACGAACAAAAGTTAGAGAGCATGATTAGAGAAGGATAGAGTGATTACTGATGAGCGGATAATTTATACGCTTTTTGGCATTGTTTTTAGTATGTTTTTAGTAGAATCTAGTTACTTTTAGGGATGTTTTCATTAGTTTTTATGTTAAATTCACATTTCTGGACTTTACTATGAGTTTGTGTGTTTTTCTGTGATTTCAGGTATTTTCTGGCTGAAATTGAGGGACTTGAGCAAAAATCAGATTCAGAGGTTGAAGAAGGACTGCTGATGCTGTTGGATTCTGACCTCCCTGCACTCAAAATAGATTTTCTGGAGCTACAGAACTCAAAATGGCGCGCTTCCAATTGCATTGGAAATTATACATCCAGGGCTTTCCAGCAATACATAAATGTCTATATTTTGCCCAAGTTTAGATGACGCAAACTGGCATTCAACGCCAGCTCTCTGCCCAATTCTGGCGTCCAGCGCTAGAAACAAGTTGCAAAGTGGAGTTCAACGCCTAAACTGGCACAAAAGCTGGCGTTCAACTCCAAGAATGACCTCTCCACGTGTAGACTTCAAGCTCAGCCCAAGCACACACCAAGTGGGCCCCGGAAGTGGATTTATGCATCAATTACTTACTTCTGTAAACCCTAGTAGCTAGTTTATTATAAATAGGACCTTTTACTATTGTATTAGACATCTTTGGAATCATCTTTGGATTATCTTTTGATATATTGATCACGTTTGGGGGCTGGCCATTCGGCCATGCCTGGACCTTCATTACTTATGTATTTTCAACGGTAGAGTTTCTGCATTCCATAGATTAAGGTGTGGAGCTCTGCTGTTCCTCAAAGATTAATGCAAAGTACTACTATTTTCTATTCAATT
>NC_029794.2:56636225-56636804 GCF_000816755.2 Arachis ipaensis
GATGCCTCCAGACGATTAGCCGTGCTGTGACAGAGCATTTGGACCATTTTCCCGAGAGGATTGAAAGTAGCCATTGGCACCTGTGACATCCTTACATAAAGCCAGCCATAAAAAGGAGTAAGACGGATTGGATGAAGATAGCAGGAAAGCAGAGGTTCAGAGGAATGAATGCATCTCCATACGCTTATCTGAAATTCTCACCAATGATTAAAAATCAAATCTTTTTCAAAAAACTAATTTCTATCATATCTTTTCAAAAATATCTTCTTATCTTACCTTTTTCAAAAAAAGTGATTGCAAAATATCTTTTCTAACTTCCTAACTTCTTCTCTTTTCAAAATTTGTTTCAACTAACTAACTAACTTTTTGTTTGTTTCTTACCTTTTTCAAAACTACCTAACTAACTCTCTCTCTCTAATTTTCGAAAAAAAAATCTTCCCTCTTTTTCAAAATTTCTTTTTAATTAGACTAATTATTTTATTTTTCATTTGAATTTTCGAAAAACTACTAACCTTTTTCAAAAACTATTTTCGAAAATCACTAACTCTTTTTCAAAAAATTATTTTCGAAAATTCTCTT
>NC_029794.2:56637015-56637662 GCF_000816755.2 Arachis ipaensis
ACTGTTAAGACTAATGGAGTAGATCCTGAAGTCTACAGGCTCATGCTTTTCCCTTTTTCTGTAAGAGACAGAGCTAGAATATGGTTGGACTCTCAACCCAAAGACAGCCTGAACTCTTGGGATAAGCTGGTCACAGCTTTCTTAGCCAAGTTCTTTCCTCCTCAAAAGCTGAGCAAGCTTAGAGCTTATGTTCAAACCTTCAGGCAGAAAGAAGGTGAATCCCTCTATGAAGCGTGGGAAAGATACAAGCAGCTGACCAAAAAGTGTCCTTCTGACATGCTTTCAGAATGGACCATCCTGGATATATTCTATGATGGTTTAGCTGAGCTATCAAAGACGTCATTGGATACTTCTGCAGGTGGATCCATTCACCTAAAGAAAATGCCTGCAGAAGCTCAAGAACTCATTGACATGGTTGCTAATAACCAGTTTATGTACACTTCTGAGAGGAATCCTGTGAGTAATGGGACGCCTATGAAGAAGGGAGTTCTTGAAAAATTGATACTCTGAATGCCATATTAGCTCAGAATAAAATATTGACTCAGCAATTCAATATGATTTCTCAGAGTCTGAATGGAATGCAAGCTGCATCCAACAGTACTCAAGAGGCATCTTCTGAAGAAGAAGCTTATGATCCTGAGAACCCT
>NC_029794.2:56637719-56640797 GCF_000816755.2 Arachis ipaensis
CAATAAGGAGCTTCCCTCTGAGGAACCTAAGGAATCTGAGACTCATCTAGAGACCATAGAGATTCCATTGAACCTCCTTATGCCATTCATGAGCTCTGATGAATATTCCTCTTCTGAAGAGAATGAGGATGTTACTGAAAAGCAAGCTGCCAAGTTCCTTGGTGCAATCATGAAGCTAAATGCCAAATTATTTGGTATTGAAACTTGGGAAGATGAACCTCCCTTGTTCACCAATGAACTAAGTGATCTGGATCAACTGACATTGCCTCAGAAGAGACAGAATCTTGGAAAGTTCATAATACCTTGTACCATAGGCACCATGATCTTTAAGGCTCTGTGTGACCTTGGTTCAGGAATAAACCTCATGCCCCTCTCTGTAATAGAGAAACTGGGAATCTATGGGGTGCAATATGCTAAAATCTCATTAGAGATGGCAGACAATTAAAGAAAACAGGCTTATAGACAAGTAGAGGACGTGTTAGTGAAGGTTGAAGGCCTTTACATCCCTACTGATTTCATAGTCTTGGATACTGGAAAGGAAGAGGATGAATCCATCATCCTAGGAAGACCTTTCCTAGCCACAGCAAGAGCTGTGATTGATGTGGACAGAGGAGAATTGATCCTTCAAATAAATGAGGACAACCTTGTGTTTACAACTCAAGGATCTCTCTCTGCATCCATGGAGAGGAAGCAGAAAAAGCTTCTCTCAAAGCAGAGTCAACCAAAGCCCCCATAGTCAAACTCTAAGTTTGGTGTTGGAAGGCCACAACCAAACTCTAAGTTTGGTGTCAAACCCCCATATCCAAACTCTAAGTTTGGTATTGGGAGGTCTCAACAAAGCTCTGCACATCTGTGAGGCTCCATGAGAACCCACTGTCAAGCTATTGACATTAAAGAAGCGCTTGTTGGGAGGCAACCCAATGTTTATTTATCTAATTTTATTTTTGTTTTTCATGTTTTCTTAGGTTCATGATCATGTGGAGTCACAAAATAAACGAAAAATTTAGAAACAGAATCAAAAACAGCGGAAGAAAAATCACACCCTAGAGGAAGCACCTGTCTGGCGTTCAACGCCAGAACAGAGCATGGTTCTGGCGCTGAACGCCCAAAATGGGCAGTATCTGGGCGCTGAACACCCAAAATGGGCAGCATCTGGGCGCTGAACGCCAGAATTGCACCCTGGAGAAGAGCTGGCGCTGAATGCCCAGAACAAGCATGGTTCTAGCGTTCAACGCCAGAAATGGGCAACAAATAGGCGTTGAACGCCCAAAATGGGCACCAACCTGGCGCTGAACGCCCAGAGTTGTGTGCAAGGGCATTTTACATGCCTAATTTGGTGCAAGGTTGTAAATCCTTGAACACCTCAGGATCTGTGGACCCCACAGGATCATCTCAGGATCTGTGGACCCCACAGGATCCCCACTTACCTCCACTCACTCTCTTCTCTCTTCTCAATCATCCTCTATTCCCAATAAACACTCTTCCCCAAAACCCTTCACCTATCACCTCCATCTCTCTTCCCTATTAATCCTTCACCACTCACATCCACCCACTCTTCCCCATAAACCTACCCAATAAACTCCACCTACCTTCAAAATTCAAATCAATTTTCCACCCAAATCCACCCATATGGCCGAAACTTAAACCCCCTCCCTTCTGATAATGCCCCTTCTTGCTTCACGTTAACTAGGTTAACGTGGCTTTTAACGTTGCAGAAGAGAAGTTGAGCCAACGTTAGTGACACTCAACATTGTCACTAATGTTGGCAATCACTCATAAGTGGCCACGTTAGAAGCCACGTTAACCTAGTTAACGTGGCCTCTAACGTTAAGGGGGAGGGAGAGAAGCCAACGTTAGTGACACTCAACATTGTCACTAACGTTAGCCTATGGTGCTAAGTACCACGTTAACTCCCACGTTAACTTGGTTAACGTGGGAATTAACGTAGAGGATGAAGAGTTGTCGACAACGTTAGTGACACTCAACATTGTCACTAACGTTGAAGCAACCACACAACCCCCAAGAGTCACGTTAACCTCCACGTTAACTTGGTTAACGTGGAAGCTAACGATGAGAAATGAAAGATGAGCCAACGTTAGTCACACTCAACATTGTCACTAACGTTGGGATGGCTAAAAGATGGCCACGTTAGAAGCCACGTTAACCCAGTTAACGTGGACTCTAACGTGAGACCTAGGGACACATTGGAACGTTAGTGACAATGTTGAGTGTCACTAACGTTCTCGAAGGTTGGCAAGGACCACGTTAGAAGCCACGTTAACCTAGTTAACGTGGGCTTTAACGTGAAACAAGAAGGGGCACACTGGAACATTAGTGACAATGTTGAGTGTCACTAACATTCTCGAAGGACTAACAAGGCAACGTTAAAAGCCACGTTAACCTAGTTAACGTGGGTTTTAACGTAAGGCAAAAGGGGTGCATTGGAACGTTAGTGACAATGTTAAATGTCACTAACGTTCCCGAACTTGGACTTTCACTAAATGATTAACACTCCTTACGCCCTGAGCTTAAGTCTCTGCCCACTCCGCACTTTCTCTCTGCAAGTAAAGCCAAGCCCAAATGAAGAAAAGAACTGCTTCAAACTCAAGATCCAAAGGCCCAAGACTTGAAGAGTAAACTAGAAGCTGAGAAGAGTAGTATATATAGGAGTAGCTTTGAATTGTAAAGAAGCTCTGGAGGCTAGGAAAAAGAGAACTACTCTCTGTATTTTACTTTCTTTGCAAATTCTAGTTTTATGATGTATTCTCCATCTTTGTTTTCATTTTCAAGAGCTATGAACAACTAAACCCTTTCATTGGGTTAGGGAGCTCTGTTGTAATTTGATGGATCAACACTAATTTTCATTGTTCTTCTTCTATCTTTCCTCTTGATTTTACTTGAAAGCTTTCGATCTTCATCCAATTGAGTAGTTATCTTGGAAGAGAAGCTATTCAAACTTGGATCTCTTTTAAACCTTGAAAGAGGAATGAAGAGATCAAGCTAGAAATGCTTTCTCATGCTGGACCAAATTGGGTTTGGATGGGTATGTGACTATAACCCTCTCAATACTTGATTTGG
>NC_029794.2:56644719-56644861 GCF_000816755.2 Arachis ipaensis
TTAGTGACAATGTTGAGTGTCACTAACGTTCTCGAAGGTTGATAGTTAAAAGTTAAAAGCCACGTTAACCTAGTTAACGTGGGTTTTAACGTAAGGCAAAGGGGTGCATTGGAACGTTAGTGACAATGTTACTAACGTTCTC
>NC_029794.2:56644933-56648176 GCF_000816755.2 Arachis ipaensis
CCCACTTAGCACTTTCTCTCTGCAAGTAAAGTCAAGCCCAAATGAAGAAAAGAACTGCTTTAAACTTAAGATCCAAAGGCCCAAGACTTGAAGAGTAAACTAGAAGCTGAGAAGAGTAGTATATATAGGAGTAACTTTGAATTGTAAAGGAGTTCTGGAGGCTGAGGAACCACTCTCTGTATTTACTTTCTTTGCAATTTCTAGTTTTATGATGTATTCTCCATCTTTGTTTTCATTTTCAAGAGCTATGAACAACTAAACTCCTTTCATTGGGTTAGGGAGCTCTATTGTAATTTGATGGATCAATACTAATTTTCATTGTTCTTCTTCTATCTTTCCTCTTGATTTTACTTGAAAGCTTTCGATCTTCATCCAATTGAGTAGTTATCTTGGAAGAGAAGCTATTCAAACTTGGATCTCTTTTGAACCTTGGAAGAGGAATGAAGAGATCAAGCTAGAAATGCTTTCTCATGCTGGACCAAATTGGGTTTGGATGGGTATGTGACTGTAACCCTCTCAATACTTGGTTTGGGAAATGCATGTGGTATAATCAGTGACCATACTTCATCTCTTCTCATGAGCAATTGACCAAGGAATTGGCTATTGATCAAGATTTGAGAGATTGAATTGCAAGGAATTGTAATTCAATCACTTAAGATTGCCAAGGAGATCAATGAGTGCATTGATTGAGGAAGAGATGAAAATAAAGTTGATCCAGAGAATTGCAACATCTCTTAAGCCCAATGAACTCCCCATCTCTAATCTCACCCATTCTCTTTAATTTCTGCCATTTACTTTTATGAGCAAATCCCCCATTCCCATTTACAATTCTGCAATTTATTTTCAGTCATTTACTTCCAGTCTTTTAATTCTAGCATTTACTTTTCTGTTATTTACATTCCCACCATTTTATTTTCTGCAACTCTCAACCCAAATTCTGGATTCGCTCAACTAGAACATTCTTCTAATTAAAGTTGCTTGATCAATCAATCCCTGTGGGATTCGACCTCACTCTATTGTGAGTTTTTACTTGACGACAACTTCGGTACACTTGCCGAAGGGAGATTTGTTGAGAGACAAGTTTTCCGTGAATCACCTTCCCTATATATAGCCCTCCATTCTTCCTCATTTTCACACAACACAACCCTCTCTTCTCTTCTTGGCCGAAACACACCTTCCCCCTCTTCTCCATATTTTCTTCTTCTTCTTCATATTATTCTTTCTTCTCTTGCTCGAGGGCGAGCAATATTCTAAGTTTGGTGTGATAAAAGCATAAGCTTTTTGTTTTTCCATTACCATTGATGGCACCCAAGACCGGAGAATCCTCTAGAAAAGGGAAAGGAAAGACAAAAACTTCCACCTCCAAGTTATGGGAGATGGAAAGATTCATCTCCAAAGCTCATCAAGACCACTTCTATGATGTTGTGGCCAAGAAGAAGGTGATCCCCGAGGTCCCTTTCAAACTCAAAAGAAATGAGTATCCGGAGATCCGACATGAAATTCAAAGAAGAGGTTGGGAAGTTCTAACAAATTCCATCCAACAAGTCGGTATCCTAATGGTTCAAGAGTTCTATGCCAATGCATGGGTCACCAAGAACCGTGATCAAAGTAAGAACCCAGATCCAAAGAACTATGTTACAATGGTTCGGGGGAAATACTTGGATTTTAGTCCGGAAAATGTGAGGTTGGCGTTTAACTTGCCTATGATGCAAGGAGATGAACGCCCCTACACTAGAAGGGTCAACTTTAATCAAAGGTTGGACCAAGTCCTCATGGACATATTTGTGGAAGGAGCTCAATGGAAGATTGACTCCAAAGGCAAGCCGGTTCAACTAAGAAGATTGGACCTCAAGCCTGTGGCTAGAGGATGGTTGGAGTTCATCCAACGCTCCATCATCCCCACTAGCAACCGATCTGAAGTTACTGTGGATCGGGCCATCATGATCCATAGCATCATGATTGGAGAAGAAGTAGAGGTTCATGAAGTCATCTCCCTTGAACTCTACAAAATAGCCGAAAAGCCCTCTCCTGGGGCAAGGCTAGCTTTTCCTCATCTTATCTGCCATCAATGTTACTCAGCTGGAGCTTCCATAGAAGGAGACATTCCCATTGAGGAAGAAAAGCCCATCACTAAAAAAAAGATGGAGCAAGCAAGAGAGCCCATTCATGGAGCTCAAGAGGCGCAGGAAGCTCATCACCATGAGATCCCGAAGATGCCTCAAATGCATTTTCCTCCACAAAACTATTGGGAGCAATTCAACACCTCCCTAGAAGAGTTAAGTTCCAACATGGGACAATTAAGGGTGGAACATCAAGAGCACTCCATCATCCTTCATGAAATTAGAGAAGATCAAAAAGCAATGAGGGAGGAGCAACAAAGACAAGGAAAAGACATAGAAGAGCTCAAGGACATCATTGGTTCCTCAAGAAGGAAACGCCACCATCACTAAGGTGGACTCATTCCTTGTTCTTACTTTCTCTGTTTTTCGTTTTCTCTATGTTAAGTGCTTATCTATGTTTGTGTCTTCATTACATGATCATTAGTAGTTAGTAACTTTGTCTTAAAGTTATAAATGTCCTATGAATCCATCACCTCTCTTAAATGAAAAATGTTTTAATTCAAAAGAACAAGAAGTACATGAGTTTTGAATTTATCCTTGAACTTAGTTTAATTATATTGATGTGGTGACAATGCTTCTTGTTTTCTGAATGTATGCTTGAACAGTGCATATGTCTTTTGAAGTTGTTGTTTAAGAATGTTAAATATGTTGGCTCTTGAAAGAATGATGACTAGGAAACATCTTATTTGATAATCTGAAAAATCATAAAAATGATTCTTGAAGCAAGAAAAAGCAGCAAAGAACAAAGCTTGCAGAAAAAAAAAAGGGCGAAAAAAAATAGAAAGAAAGAGAAAAAGCAAGCGGAAAAAGCCAAAAGCTCTTAAAACCAAGAGGCAAGAGCAAAAAGCCAATAACCCTTAAAACCAAAAGGCAAGGGCAAATAAAAAGGATCCCAAGGCTTTGAGCATCAGTGGATAGGAGGGCCTAAAGGAATAAAATCCTAGCCTAAGCGGCTAAACCAAGCTGTCCCTAACCATGTGCTTGTGGCGTGTAGGTGTCAAGTGAAAACTTGAGACTGAGTGGTTAAAGTCAAGGTCCAAAGCAAAAAAAAAAGAGTGTTCTTAAGAACCCTGAACACCTCTAATTGGGGACTTTAGCAAAGCTGAGTCACAATCTGAAAAGG
>NC_029794.2:56648257-56648355 GCF_000816755.2 Arachis ipaensis
CACTTCCGTTCTACATTAGATTGAATGAGTGTCTCTTAGATCTCTTAATCAGAATCTTCGTGGTATAAGCTAGATTGATGGTGGCATTCATGAGAGTT
>NC_029794.2:56649617-56685630 GCF_000816755.2 Arachis ipaensis
TGACAACGGTGACATCCTTACATAAAGCCAGCCATAGAAAGGAGTAAGACGGATTGGATGAAGACAGCAGGAAAGCAGAGGTTCAGAGGAATGAATGTATCTCCTATCTGAAATCTGAAATTCTCACCAATGATTTACATAAGTATTTCTATCCTTATTTTAGTATTAATTTCGAAAACTCCATAACTATTTGCCTGACTGAGAACCATAGCTTGCTTCATACCAACAATCTCTGTGGGATCGACCCTTACTCACGTAAGGTTTATTACTTGGACGACCCAGTGCACTTGCTGGTTAGTTATGCGAAGTTGTGAAGATATGTTTAGACCATGGTTCTGTGCATCCGTTTTTGGTGCCATCGCCAGGGAATCAATTTCGAACAATAATTCACAACCTGAGTAATAATTTCACATACCAATTACCCTATACACTAGAGAGATTAGAGCGTACATACATCATCAGTGAGGGTTCAATGCTTGAATTTCCATGTTCCCTGCTTTCATGAGATATCTTCTTGCACTTTATCTGTCTTACTGTATAATGATAGAATTAGTGGAATTTGATTTGTAATTGTTTTGAAGAGCTTATTTACTTTTGATCAAGTGGGCAAGAATCATATAGTTGCATTCATATATATAGGTTGCATTGCATTTCATAGGTTTTACATGTTCTTCCTCATTTATTTTATCTCCTTCAATTAAGCATGAGGACATGCTAATGTTTAAGTGTGGGGAGGTTGATAAACCACTATTTCATGGTTTATATTGTGTTTAATTGTGTGGTTTTATCATGATCTTTTCCCACTTATTCATTAAATAAGCATGCATTTATATTTCCTTCCTAAAGATGTTTTATGGTTGAAAACTTGCTTCCTAGAGACTTTTAATTATGTATTTTATTTCTCCCATATTCTATTCGATGCCGTGATCTGTGTGCTAAGTGTTTCAGGCTTTATAGGGCATGAATGAGTTGGAGATTGGAAGGGAAGCCTGCAAAAATGGAAGGAACAGAAGAAATTGAGGAGATGACTAGCGAAAAGCGACGCGGCCGCATGGATGACGCGACTGCGCGGAAGAGAGCAATTTGAAGCGACGCGGTCGCATGGATGACGCGACCACGCGGCATGGAATAGCACGAGTGACGCGGCCGCATGGGTGACGTGTCCGCGTGGCAAAGCAGAAACGCGAATGACGCGTCCGCATGAGCGATGCGATCGCGTGACGTGCGCGATCTGCATAATTTGCAGATTTGCTGGGAGTAATTTCGGGCCCTATTTTGACCTAGTTTTCGGCCCAGAACAGCAGACTAGAGCCAAAGAACATGTAGAAACCAAAGACAAGAGACATTCTACACAGTTTTAGTTTTTGAGATCTAGTTTTACTCCTCCTCTAGGTTTTCTCTCTACACATTCATAGTTCTTAGGATTTTAGTTTCTCTTACTTTTTTTTGGTATTGGAATACTGAGAAGAGTTATTACCTCATCAAGACTTCGTCATTCTAGTTCGTTTTCTTTACTTGGTTTACTCTTCCATGTTCTTTGCTTTGTTAATTTTACCATTGGAATATTTTTAGGATTATTTAATACAAGGATCACCTTTATTTTTAATTGACTATTTTGATTTTTATTTCCAATGTCTTTCTTTAATTTCTTTTCATATGCTATGAATTTTACCTTTACAATGAGTGAGTAGTTCCCTAACTTGATGGGGAATTGATTTAAAGGAACCTTTGAGTTGGAAGGCTTAAAAGAAAAATTGTAATTGGGTTTATGGTTGGATTGCCTCCTAATCACTAACACTAATCCCTTTTAATTAAGTGGATTGCGACTTGTGAACGGACGTAGCATTCCAACTTGTTTGACTTTCCTTCACCCAGTGAAGGATAACTAAACAGGTTAGCCTTTAATTGTCGATTAATCCTGAGAGCATTCCAACAATAATAGGGATTCCAACTAATCAATTCCCAGTCAAGGCTTTTATTTACATTATTCAAATTCATCAATTTAATTTCCTGTTGCCCAATTCAAATCTTTTTGAAAACCTCTGATTAATAGAATAGCACACTTTTCTGCAACTCGTTGGGAGACGACCTAGGATTCATACTCCCAGTATTTTAAATTCAATTTTCTGTGACACCTTTCTAAATTGATAGGCGGATTTCTGGCGAATTAAGAACTATACTTGCAACGTATATATTTTAATAATTTTTAATTCGCTAATTTCTGCCTGCATCAGCTGGCTATTACTGAAGGTTCATCAAAGGCTTTTCGCAATTAGCCTTGCCGTTTACAAAGTTAACCCGCAAAGACACTTTGTTTGTTTGGACTCCTGAGTGCGAGGAGAGCTTTCAGACATTGAAGAAAAAGTTGACCACTGCACCTGTGTTAGTGTTACATACCTGAGCCGAACGAGCCTTTTGAGGTGTACTGTGATGCCTCATTAAAGGGTCTAGGGTGCGTGCTGATGTAGCATCATAATGTGGTGGCGTATGCCTCACGACAATTGAGACCTCACGAAGTTAGTTACCCTACGCACGATTTGGAACTCGCTGCGGTTGTATTTGCCTTGAAGGTATGGAGGCATTATCTCTATGGGGTTAAGTTCCAAGTCTTCTCCGATCACAAGAGCTTGAAATATCTATTTGATCAGAAAGAGCTTAATATGAGGTAGAGAAGGTGGATGGAATTATTGAAGGACTACGACTTTGAGTTGAATTACCATCCGGGAAAGGTGAATGTAGTGGCGGATGCGTTAAGTCGGAAGTCGTTATATGCGGCTTGGATGATGCTTCAAGAGGAGAAGTTGCTCAAGGGATTCGAGAGTCTAAAAATTGGTGCTCGAGAAGTATCTGGAACCTTGTGTTTGAGCCAATTAGAAATCTCGAGTGACTTTAAGTCCGAACTCCTAAAGGCTCATGAAAATGATGAAGCGTTATGGAAGGTGTTACCGGCTATCGAGCAAGGAAAATAGTGGAGAGTGTCAGAAGAAAAAGATGGGTTATGGAGATTCAAGGGTAGGATCATTGTGCCAGAAGTTGGCACTTTGAGGCAAGATATCTTAAAGGAGGCACACAAAAGCAGATTCTCCATTCACTCGGGAAGTACTAAGATGTATCATGATTTAAAGGCGATGTTTTGGTGGCCGGGTATGAAGAATGATGTGGCGGAATATGTTTCAAAGTGCTTAACTTGTCAAAAGGTAAAGATTGAACATCAAAGACCTTCCGGGATGTTGCAACCTTTAGAGGTTCCACAATGGAAGTGGGAAAGTATTGCAACGGACTTTGTGTCGGGATTGCCAAGGACTAGGGCTGGTTTTGATGCTATCTGGGTGATTGTGGACCGACTGACGAAGTCAGCTCACTTTTTACCCATTCGGATGACTTACACCCTTGAGGAGCTAGCATGGTTATACATAAAGGAAATTGTGAGACTTCATGGCGTACCTGCCACTATAATCTCTTATTGAGATCCTCATTTCACATCGAGGTTTTGGAGTGCATTTCAGAAAGCTTTTGGAACCCGATTAAGCTTGAGTACAGCTTACCATCCTCAAACAGATGGTCAATCCGAGAGGACGATCCAAACACTAGAGGATATGTTGAGAGCTTGTGTTTTGGACCAACCGGCGAGTTGGGATCGGTATATGCCGTTAGTGGAGTTTGCATACAATAATAGTTACCATGCGAGCATCGGAATGGCTCCGTATGAGGCATTGTATGGGAGGAAATATCAATCTTCGCTATGTTAGTATGAAGCTGGAGAGAAAGGCTTGTTGGGGCCGGAGATGATAGCTGAGACCACTAAACAAGTCAAGAAAATCTGAGATAGGATGCTTACGGCGCGGAGTCGCCAAAATAGTTACGCCGATCAGAGGCGGAAGCCCTTGGAATTTGAGGAAGGAGATCATGTTTTCCTGAAGGTTACTCCGACCACAGGAGTAGGTAAGGCGATTAAAGCGAAGAAGTTGAATCCTCGATACATTAGTCCATTTCAGATCCAGGAAAAGGATTGGACCGGTGGTATATCGGATGGCTCTACCACCTCATCTTTCGAACCTGCACGACGTATTTCACATGTCGCAGCTTCGGAAGTACACTCCTGATGCTAGCCTTGTGTTAGGACCTGGATCGGTTCAGTTAAGAGAAGATTTGACGCTCCCAGTGGCTCCAGTCAGAATTGATAATACTAGTATTAAACGGTTGCATGGAAAAGAGGTTTCATTAGTCAAAGTGGCATGGAGTCGAGGCGGTGTTGAGAAACACACACTTGGGAACTTGAGTCAGAGATGCGAAGGGATTATCCGCACTTATTCTCAGGTAATTGAATTTGAATTTTGTGGGCAAAATTCCCAATTAGGTGGGTAGAATGTAAGACCCGGTTAATTAATGGCTAATTAACCCATAAATGAGAATTTATTCTAGAAAGCCAAAAATGTGATTTTTATGGCTTAATATGATAGAGGAGATTGAGACGAGAATTTCGGTACCAATTTTATAGAAATCGGACCAAGATTGGACCGAACGGGTCAAACCGGGCCAATCGGACCCAAAGTGGGCCCTTGGCCCAACTAAACTAAACCTAATACACTCATTTCAGCACTCTCTCTCCTCACTACACCCAAGAAACACGCTGAAATGGAGGCCATGGAGGGAAGAACACTCTCTCAAGTTCTCTCCCTTGGTTGATCTTCAAACCACCATAACTTTTGATCTAGAGCTTCGATCGTCGCACCGTTTGTGGCCACGCGTTCACCGCGGAGATCTCTACAAAACCCATACAATCAATCTTGAGGTAAGCTACATTTTGCTCTTCGAAATTCCAGCCCTTGTTTTCGAGTTTCATGAGCAAAAATATTGAGATTTTGGGCTCTTTGATGTTATAGGACCCAACTCTCTTGAAGGAGAAGGTTAATCTTGTCTTCTTGGACCTTGGGTGTGGTAAGATTCTCAACCCTAGTGTAATTTGTTTTTTTATGATGTTTGGGTATTGAGATGTTGTGTATGGGTATGATGATTGTAGCTTAGGTTGTGTATATATGAATATTTGAGACTTTGAAAAGCTTGAAGGGATTTTTGGTGGTAAAAATCTATTCTTGGAGGTGTTGAGACCTAGAGGGCTTGTGGACAAGTGGTTTGGAAGTGCTCCGATTGAGCTTGGAAAATCGGCTAAGGTATGGTCTCGGTTTCCCGTATCTAATATGTAATGTGGTAGGAAATACTTAGGCTAGAGGCCCTAAGATAGGCTTTGAATTATTGATGTTATTGAATGGTTGAGATATATGATGTGTTCATATATGTGATTATGAATATTGATGCCTTGATTGTGTGATATATGAGAAATGCATGTTGTGACATATGCTTGATGGATGATTGAGGTTGAATTGATGGGTGGTACCATGTTGATGGTGAGTATGATGTTGATTATGTATAATGATGGTTAATTGAAAATGGTATTATTGGAAATTGGGATGAGGAAGGATGTATGACATGATATTGTGTTTGTCCTTTAGCCATTTGATTGAGAAGTGGTAAAATGGTTAGATGGTGACTTTGGGAATTTTGGTAAAGTGTCAATGTGTGAGTTGAGGATGGCTTGATGTTGATTTTGGTACATTTTGATTGATTTCAAAAAGGGTTGAAATTAGCATGTTTTGGTTGATTTTAAAAAGAGTTGAAGATGGCTTGTTTTGAAAATGGCACCTTGTGGTTTTGTATGAAAATATTATTTTTGGGCATATTTCGATGAGACATAACTTGGACTACGGATCCCCGTTTTGTTCCAAACTTATTTAGAAATGAAATTGGATCTGGGATGTCCATGCCGTTGAAAGAATAGGCGGAAAACAACTTAAAATGAGAAAGTTATGTCCGTCGGAAGATTGGGGGTTGAATCTGTGAATTCTGCAGCTTTTAACTTAGAAAATTTTTAGCAGAATGACCCCCCGCGCGTAGGCACACTTGGCGCGTACGCGCCGTTCTTCAAGAAAGCACCATCCACGTGTGCGCGTGGTGTGCGCGAGCGCGTCGATGCGCTGCACCAAATGCCCAACTATTTTCCAGAGAGTTGTGCCAGTTTTGTGCCTGGGGCGCAAGAGCACCCACGCGTACCCGTGGCTGACGCTTGCGCGTCGTTTGGCTATTTTTCAACCCACGCGTCCGCGCGTATGACGCTTGCGCGTCGATGAGTTTTGTGGCCATCCACGCGTGCGCGTGGAGTGCGCGTACGCGTTGCCCTGTTTTCATCCCAAAGTTGATTTTTGAGTTTTAAAAGCCGAATTTTACATTTCTAAGCCTCCGATCTCACCATTTGTGTCTTAGATCATTATGGTATACCTAGAAATGAGAGAAAGGAGCTAGGGGATGTGGTAACTTGCAAGTGAAGCAAGGGAAAAATGAATGATAAATGAGGATCAAAGATGATTATGTGAGATGCAGAGGATGGCGGTGGAAGTGCTTGTTATGCCATGGGCCGAAGGGCCGTGATTGTTAATGAATTGGCTGGTTATGGATTTAACCGTGAGCTGGATGGCTAGATTATTGCCGTGTTACGGCGGAGCCATGATTATGGCTAAGAATAAATGCATATATGCTGTTGAATGAATTGTGAATGTTTGCACTTCCACTATCGGAGATGAGAGTTTCCCTGGGAGAAAGCAGTGGCTAGCCACCACGTGCTCCAGGTTGAGACTCGAAGCTCTGTTAACCCTATGTCGTTAGGGTGGCCGGGCACTGTGAAAGCCCTGGATGAGCTCACCCCCATAAATATTCACCAGTGAGGGTGATGGATATGGATCATGATTATGATCAAGTTTATAATGAGTATAACTCGAGTTGGGGAGACACGACAGAGGGACAGTCCAACGGTTACCTACCAGGACTTGTCGGGTTGGCTCTATAACCGACAGATGATATCATCAGCCATTAGGGACAGGCATTCATCATATGCATACTATGTGAATTGATTGGGATTGCCTATTTGACTGCATATTACTTGCTATTTGTCTAAATGCCTTAATTGTTTCTATTTGTATATCTCTTGTCTGATATAACTGTGTTTGCTATATTATACTCCTGCTGGTGGTTGGGAGGTCTGAAGGAATTGAAAAGGGGAGTATTAGTTAGACTGAAGGATCTTTAGTCAGTTGCCACTTACGGTTTAGCTTGTTTATAAGCTTTGATATTATCTGGAGGAAGTTCCAGGATTGCCTTCGGCTTTCCTCTATTATTATGTATTATATATGTGGAAGCTGTTACCATGCTGGGGACCTCTGGTTCTCACCCATGCGGATTTTGTGGTTTTCAGATGCAGGACGTGAGGTTTCTCGCTGAGGCATACTGGAGACTTCTGGATTAGCGAAGATCCTTTGTTCTCGGGACTCTGTTTTGGTTTATATGTTTTGCTTAGATACTTTTATCTCCATTACATAATACAAACTATGATGACTCCTCTCATAGAAGATTTTGGAGAATAGGTTTCTGTATTTGTGTCCTTTTGGGTTTCCTTTAGGGTTTCCTCATTTTATTATATGTATATATTGCTATGCTCGGACCGATTATCTTCGCAACCAGATTTTGAGTCTTGATATTCCTGTTTTTGACACTCCTTTGTATATATATAATCTCGCGGTAGCTTATCCCTGTTCGTTACGTTATCGATCGGAGTGTTGCGCTTTCGAGTTACGGTTTTTGTTTACCCCTTTTTCTACAAAGGCTCCTAGTTATAATCAATCATTCATACTACTATATGTACTAAATTTTTATTTTAGAGGTCGTAATACCTTGCCATCTCTGAATTATGACTTAAGCATAAGATTTTGTATGGTAGGGTGTTACATAACGCATTGCGGGTCACCAAAACGCAGCATTCCACTAATTGGGTTTACCGGTGGAAAAATCCTCCGGTAAATTCCACGCTACAATTTGCACCTATTTTATTTCATTTTTCCTCCAATTATTACCAGAGAATTTATTGTCGGAAACAGAAATCCGTCGGTAATGATTTGACCTGACAAATTCCACACCAAAACCATCAATAAATTCGTCCGTAAAGCTGACGTTAATGTGCGATGCTAAATCCGACGGTATTCAGCGTTTGTCTTGTGTAGGTCCTTATACCTTTTTTTCTTTTCAATTGGGTCCTTATACTACTTTTAATTTTATAATTAGGTCATTTTTATGTCAAATGTATTAAAATTAACAGAATATTTTTTTCAAAATCTATGCTATGAAAGATCTAATTGGGTTTTTAACTTACTCTTAATTAAAAAAGAGATTATAGTAATTAATTTAATTTGAAAAGCTTAGTTATAAGAAAGTGTTGGTGAAAAGTAATTGAATTCGAAGAGGACGTTATTTGAGTAACTAGGTGAGTCTTCGAAAAAAAGTCGGCATCGAAGGGGACATGTGTTCTGGAACATTAAGTAAGAGTCCGATTGACTTAGCAAATCGAGGAGGTATTCGATAAAGAAGATCGAAGACTTTGAAATCGAAAGTCATTCTG
Organism: Arachis ipaensis; assembly: GCF_000816755.2. Lineage (NCBI taxonomy): Eukaryota > Viridiplantae > Streptophyta > Magnoliopsida > Fabales > Fabaceae > Arachis > Arachis ipaensis. The sequence continues at coordinate 56,658,118 of NC_029794.2, forward strand.
AAACCATCACATGATCAAGCAAAAGAGCGGGAATGGTTACCCATGTTTTCGCACACGTGGGAGTTTCATTTCAAATTAATCAGTTAAGAAAATGGCTATAAATACTAGAACGCTTGAAGTCACAAGGGTTGGAACTTCGTTTCAGAAATTACTCACGCACACTCACATCCCAGCGACTTTCTGAGTCTAATTCGAGTCAAATTTTGTAGGGTTTCTTCCACTCGTTTTACTTTCTATTTACATTTTCTGCAAACTTTACTTTTCTCACAGATTTATCTTTCAAGCAACATTTAATTTTCTTGTTCAATTTTACATTTCCGTATTGTTATTTTTGACATTCAAAGTCCTTTGATCTAATCGAAGGCATTTTATTACTTTATTTAAATTCAATGCAAACCATTTCGATTCCAGTCATTTTTATTTTCAAAACCTTTTATTTATTTGTTGTCTTTTCAGTCTTTTCCTCTAATCTCGTCTAATTCGAGGATCTTTGATGCACTTTTAGAAAACTGGTACTCGCAAAAGAGGAGTAGGTTTCGCTCCCAGACCATTAGAATCGAACCACCATCGATTTGCTAAAAATTGACAAAACAAATTGGCACGCCCAATGGGACAGTTTTTTAATTTGAAGTGTGTCAAATGATTTTGGTATCACTTAGTGTATGCAATTAAGAAGTGAAAGAATTGTTCAAATGGCTGATTAAGTATCGAATGTGAACGGTGGTTCGTCCACTAATGACAGTGCACCAGTAATTGTACAACCTTCGGACGTTACTTCACGTTCGGTAGGGGTGGTTATCAGTGAAAGTGTGGCGGTTACAAATGTGCAGGCTGGAAATAACGGACGTAATACTCATCTACGTGGTAATCCACCACCAATTCAGCCCCAAGTAACTGCTGGTTGGCCTCCTTATGGCCTTCCTCCTGGTTATACTCTGCCAGTGAGTGGTTTTGTTCCTCTGATCTGATTTGGGGGCGTAAATGGAGTAAATAATGTTCAAAATCCACAATAGCAATCCGAGTTTTCTCGAGATTATAATGTGGGTTCTACATGGAATGCTTCTAATTCAATAGCAGCATTTCGGCAACATGTAGAAGAAAGTCATCATGATCTGGTCAATCTACTGACCCAACAAATGACCACAATTCTGAATCCTATGATGACTGATCATGAATTGAAATTTGATCATCTTGCAAGGCAAATCGAGCGAATTGCTTGAATCGTTGATTATGATAAAGGAGAAAGGCAGAATGCTAGAGGAAATAATGAGGGTTTTGAGAATTTATTTCAAAATGAGAATGATGTTTTTAGAAACATAGAAAACCCTCAGTTAATTCCTCGTGGTCAAAATGTAGATGATGTCCTGGCTCGATTATGTGCTAATCAAGTCGGTGAATGTTATCAGGCTACTAGAATTGTGGAAGATGTTCTAAATAGGGTTAGACTCAATATAGGATTCATGAATTGGCCCCACTTTGTGTCAGCTTTTCCTCATAATGTTCAAATGGTTGAAGTGTCAAGAGGAGTGAAAAATCCTAAAATAATTACGAAGTTTGCAGGAGAAGTTGGAGAGTCAACTATTGAACATGTTGCTTGATATTTGGTCAAGATTGGAAATTTAGCTAATGATGAAAGTTTGAAAATGAAGTTTTTTCTTCTTCATTAATGAAGAATGCATTTACTTGCTTTTCGAATCTTAGACCAAATTCGATAACAACATGGGCTCAGTTAGAAACTGCTTTTCATGCTCAATTTTATCGGGAAGAATTGAATGTGGCAGTTACTGACTTAGTGGCTTTGAAACGTGAAGATGGTGAAACCATTGGTGATTATATGATTCGTTTCAAAAACACTCGAAGTCGTTGTTATGTTTCACTCCCTGAAAGTGAAGCAGTAAAGATAGCAGTTATGGGGTTAGGATTTTATATGCGTCAAAAACTACTTAATGTGCATATTCCTGATTTAGCCCATTTGGCTGAAAGAGTTTGTCAGGTAGAAATTCTGAAAAAAGAAAAGGAGAAATATAAGAATGAAAGGAGGTTAAAGAGTAAATCCTTTTCTCGAAGAGAGAAAGTCGCTTATATAGCCATGGAATCCTCTGACGAGGAGTCCGATTTAGGGGCAGAAGTTGATTTGGCTGAACTTAAGAAAGGCCCTCCTTATGCTTGTTCTTTACTTAAGAAAATCCCTAACAATGAAAAGTCGAATGATTCAAAATTGAAAAGCGGAAAGAGATATAGTTTTGATATTTTGAAATCTGATCAAATTTTCGATGTGTTGCTTAAAAATAAACAATTAGTTTTGCCAGATGGCTGATGAGCGGATATTTTATACGCTTTTTGGGGATAATTTCATATAGTTTTGAGTATGTTTTAGTTAGTTTTTAGTCTATTTCCAGTAGTTTTTAGGAAAAATTCATATTTCTGGACTTTACTATGAGTTGTGTGTTTTTTTGTAATTTCAGGTATTTTTCTGGCTGAAATTGAAGGAGCTGAGCAAAAATCTGATTCAGGCTGAAAAAGGACTGCTGATGCTGTTGGATTCTGACCTCCCTGCACTCAAAGTGGATTTTCTGGAGCTACAGAACTCGAAATGGCGTTCTTCCAATTGCGTTGGAAAGTAGACATCCAGGGATTTCCAGCAATATATAATAGTCCATACTTTGCACAAGAATAAATATCACCTTCCTCAAACCATGAACGTGTGCCTGACAACCACCTCCGTTCTATATCCGATTGAATGAGTATCTCTTAGATTCCTTAATCAGAATCTCCGTGGTATAAGCTAGGACTGATGGCGGCATTCATGAGAATCTGGAAAGTCTAAACCTTGTCTGTGGTATTCCGAGTAGGATTCAAGGATTGAATGACTGTGACGAGCTTCAAACTCCTGAAGGCTGGGCGTTAGTGACAGACGCAAAAGGATAGTAAATCCTATTCCAACCGGATCGAGAACCAACCGGTCATTAGCCGTGCTGTGACAGAGCACGTGAGCGTAGTTTTCACTGGAAGGATGGAAGGTAGCCATTGACAATGGTGATCCACCAACACACAGCTTGCCATAGGGGGACGTGCGTGCGTGAACAAGAAGACAAAAAAGGACTGCTGATGCTGTTGGATTCTGACCTCCTTGCACTCAAAGTAGATTTTCTGGAGCTACAGAACTCGAAATGGCGTTCTTCCAATTGCGTTGGAAAGTAGACATCCAGGGCTTTCCAGCAATATATAATAGTCCATACTTTGCACAAGAATAGACGACGCCCTGACTAAGATTTACAAGATAACCATAGATTGCTTCAAACCAACAATCTCCGTGGGATTCGACCCTTACTCACGTAAGGTATTACTTGGACGACCCAGTGCACTTGCTGGTTAGTGGTACGCGTTGTGAAAAGTGTGATTCGCAATTCGTGCTACCAATGGCAAAACTTTACTTTCAGTAAAAGATTTAAAAGGGAAACCTTATTTCAAGTTTCACCAAGCAACTAGTCATTCGACTAACAATTGCGTTTATTTCAGGGTTTTAATTCAAGAAGCCATTATGGAAGGGCGGTTGAAATTCGATGATGGTAAAAAAGAAATGAAAGTTGATTATGATCCTTTTGATACTGAAGCCAGTTTTGCTGAATCATATTTTGGTGTGAATATGGTTGGAATGTCTTATGACTTTGATATAGCTCTGGGAAACTTTGAGTCGGATGTCTGATCTGTATACCCTAGAGCAGGCGATGGGTTGTCGGATTTTCTAGTGCAACAGAAGTTGAAAGATCGGGACGTATCTCTGTGTCCTCGATGCAATGTAGTTTTTGATGCTGAAGCTATAGTAATTTTTTAGAAGGAAAGAATGAAAAAGGAATTGGCTCACAGGGAAGAACAGGCCCGTTAGAAACAACCTATTCGACGAATGGAAGGGCAAAGTTCTGGAGGTCCTCAGAAAAGTTCTATTGCACCTATCAACCGTTCTCAAGCCATTGGCGTACAATGGATTCAAAACTGCCAAGAGTTTCAAAATTGGGACACTCATTATAAGCATAACCCACAGTGGGGGCATAGAGGTCCTCCTCGAGGTCAATATACTTTCTTCCGCGGTCGAGCCAGAGGATATCCAAGGGGCAGAGGAAGAAGGGGACGACAGCCATCTAAGGTGTTTCCAATCGATGAAGTCAAGGGGGCAACACCTTCTGTGCACTCTCAAATAGTTTTTCCGACTGATGGAGAGAGGTGTCCAAAAGGAGCTTCTTCCCCTTTTGAAGTTAGATAAAGAAAAAGCAGTGGTTATTGTTGCAGATGGTGACAAGGATAAGGTTGCCGGTTTAGATGAAGAATACTTCAAAGAGGGAGAAGATGAGATGGTTAGTACCATCTCGATTATCCCGACTGAATATCTGGGGAGTATGAAGGAAATCCTGTAGAGGATTATGATGTGGATGATGAAGAAGCCTTTTCGTTCATTCGATATGAGGATGAACCTGGTTATTTTTTAAGGCCTTCTGAGAAACAAAACTCTCATTTGCGCACACTGCACATTATTTCAACTATGAGTGGGATCAAAATAAACAAAGTCCTGATCGATGGAGGGGCAGCTATAAGCCTTTTACCTACGAGGATGCTGATGAAGGTAGGCAAGCATCCTGATGATTTAATCCCAACTAATATTTCAGTAACGGACTTTAGTGGTGCTTTAACCCTTGCTAAAGGATTGGTTACTCTGGGATGAAGGTTGGATCTTATGATCAAAACACTATCTTTGTGGTGGTGTCTTTGAAAGCTAGTTACAATGCCTTATTGGGACAAAACTGGATTCACGGTGTTGGGGCTATACCATCTACTGTGTATCAAAGTATCCTTCTTTGGACAGATCATGGAAAATCTAAAATAATCAAGGTTGATTTGAATCTGTATGTCGAGCAGTTGCACGTCGACTCCAAGGTGTATAGTCCTAAATTGAAACCTTTGAATGTTGACAGCATACTTAATTCCTTCAATTGTGAAGGGTGCTATTTGACTTCAGAGGGTTTAAGTGTGAAGCTTCGTTATCAACAACTTAGCATTCCTCCAACTGGGTGGGATTGTCTAATATAAGTGGTGATTCGAGGACGCTTTTCGATGGCAAGTAAACAGGACATCTCGGATTATCTGGTAACTTTAAATAAGTATTTAGGTAATTTTCTTTCAGTGGAAAATAAAGGTGATTCTTCTGATGAAGTTGAATCATTTAGGAATGTAATTTCTTCTTCTTCTCATAGTGAGGATTCGATTTCTTTGATCGAATTCAGTCATGGTTTAAGTTCCTTTTGTTTTAATAATTCTAGTAATGTTATTAGTCAGACTGCTAGTGAAATAGCAGAAGTACATTGTATTGAAACTGAAGTTGTTGTTAATCCAGCGAATAATCAAGTTTGTTTCATCTTAATGAATCTGTTGATCTATCTTTCGATTGCATCTATGACTTAGAGCCTTTGGGTTTTGAAAAATATTCAGTAAAAGATGATAAACATTCGAAAGGTTTTGAATCACAAGATCCCTTAAAAGAAATTAATTTGGGATCTGTTGATGATGTTCGAATTACTTACATATGTAAGGACCTTGCAGTCCCGTTTTGAACTGAATTATACCGTCTTTTTGCATGAATTTAAATTTTATTTTTCTTGGAATTATCATGAGATGACTGGTCTCGATCGTTCTCTTGTAGAACATCGATTAGCATTAAAACTGAACGCTCGACCTGTAAATCAAACGCCTCGACAGTTTGCTCCTGAAATTAATCAAAAGATTAAAGAAGAGATTGAACGCTTGATTAAAGTAAAATTTATTCAAACAACACGTTATGTTGAATGGGTTTCGAATATTGTTCCTGTGATGAAGAAGAATGGAAAGTTAAGAGTGTGTATTGATTTTCGAGATTTGAATAATGCCCGTCCAAAAGATGAATATTTTATACCTATAGTAGATATGTTAATTGATTCTGCAGCAGAAAATGAGATTTTAAGTTTTATGGATGGTTATTCAGGATATAACCAAACCTTTATTGCAGAAGACGATGTGTCTAAAACTACTTTTCGATGTTTTGGGGCATTAGGCACGTATGAATGGGTAGTTATGCCATTTGGTTTGAAAAATGCTAGTGCCACATACCAACGTGCCATGAATACTATTTTCCACGAGTATATTGGGTAATTTATGAAGTTTATATCGATGATGTTATGGTTAAATAGAATTCTGTGACTCAACACATCGATCATTTGAGAAAAGTATTTATCAGCATGCGAAAAAAGGGTTTAAAAATGAATCCTTTAAAATGTGCATTCGGTGTATCAATCGGAAATTTCCTAGGATTTGTTGTCCATAAAAAGGGGATCGCCATCAATAAAAATAAGGCCGATGTATTCTTAGCATTATCTCCTCCAAAATCGAAGAAGAAAGTGTAATCTTTTCTTGGGAAAATTAATTATCTTAGAAGATTCATATCGAATCTTTCAGGTCGAAGTTGAGTATTTGCACCTTTGGTGAAACTTAAAAATGAATCTTAGTTTGAGTGGATAGAGGAACATCAAGAGGCTTTTGAATCACTTAAAGCTTATTTGTCCAAGGCTCCAGTAATGGCAAACGTTTGCCCTCATGAACCTTTAAAATTGTATATCGCAGCATCCATGAATACAATTGGGTGTGTGTTGGCTCAAGATGATGAAAATGGACATGAACGAGCCACCTATTACCTTAGTCGAGTATTGACTGATATCGAGACAAGGTATTCACCCATCGAGAGATTGTGCTTGTCCTTGTATTACGCTTGTACAAAGTTAAAATGCTATACGGTTGCTAAACCTGTGAAAATTATTACACAAACTGACCTAGTAAAATATATGTTGACTTATCCAATGTTAAGAGGTCGATTAGGGAAATGGATGTTGGCAATAACAGAGTTTGATCTACAATATGTTCCAGCAAAGGCTGTGAAAGATCAGGTCATTGTGGATTTTCTAGTAGATCATTCGAATAATTTGAATGACCAGGGGGCAAATATAATTGATGTCCATGTTGATTATTGGAAATTATATTTCGATGGCTCGAAACATAAAGATGGTGCTGGAGTATGGATTTTAATTATTTCACCAGAGGGGGTTCCATCAAAATTTTTGTTTGAGTTAAAATACCCTTGTTCGAATAATGTGGCTGAGTATGAGGCTTTGATACTGGGTCTCAAAATCCTGATTGAAAAGGGGGCTCTAGAAGTTCAAATCCTTGGGGATTCTCAGTTGGTTTTGAGACAGTTATCAAAGGAGTTCAAATGTAACAATGAGAAGTTGCAAAAGTATTTAGCAACGGCATGGGAGTTGTTAACTTCTTTTCGAAAAGTTTTATTAGTTCATATTCCGAGAATTCAAAATGAAATTGCTAATGAATTAGCTCAAACTACCTCGAGATATAAAATCTTCCTATAAACACTAAGGAAGTTAGCAAGAATTCGACAGATTTTGGTGCCTGTCGGTGAAAGAGAAGCTTTGTGTTTAGATGAATAGGAAGATGACGATTGGAGGAAACCCATTGCTGAGTACTTAAAGAATTCCAGTGTTCTAGTTGATAGAAAAATAAAGTTGAAAGCAATTAATTTTGTGTTAATGGCTGATGAATTATATAAGAAAGGAATCAATGGAAGCCTTTCGAGATTTTGAGTCAAGCTGATAAAGACATTGCTTTGGGAAAAGTCCATAGAGGTATATGTGGCGCCCATCAAGCTGGGATGAAAATGAAATGGGTATTACGTCGAAATCATGTTTATTGGCCTTTTATGATCAAAGACTTCATCGATTATACGAAGGCGTGTCAGAAATGTCAATGCCATAGGACAATACAACAGATCCCACCATCTGAGTTACATTCGATCATTAAGCCATGGCCTTTTCGAGGATGGGCTTTGGATCTGATTGGGTTGATACACCCTCCTTCGTCGAAAAATCATAAATTTATTTTGGTGGCAATAGATTATTTCACGAAGTGGGTTGAGGCTGTTCCTCTCATAGAAGTTGGGCAAAATGAAGTGATAGACTTTATCGAGGAGTACATAATTCATCGATTTAGGATTCTTCAAACGCTAAGTACTGACCAAGGGACTATGTTCACTAGTCAGTGAATTAAGAATTTTGCAGCTTCGAGAAATATTAATATGGTCACTTCAAGCCCTTATTTTGCACAAGCTAATGGGCAAGTCGAAGCAGTAAATAAAATTTTAATCAGTTTGATTAAAAAGAATATTGGAAATAAACCTCAAACTTGACAAGAGACTTTGAGTCAGGTATTATGGGCTTATAGAAATTTGCCAAGAGGATCAACAGGTACTTCTCCCTATAAATTAGTATATGGACATGATGCAGTTTTACCTTTGGAAATTAATCTCAATACTTTGAGGATTTTGAGGCAAGATGATTAGCCAGTTGATGATTATTGGAATGCAATGTATGATGAGTTAAATGATTTAGACTCAGAGCATATTTTAGCTCTTGAGAATATGAATCAACAAAAGGAAAATGTTGCTCAAAATTATAATCGTCAAATAAAAGAGAAATGTTTCAGTATAAGAGAGTTAGTTTTGAAAGTTGTATTGCCAATAGAAAAGAAGTCGACATTTCTTGGCAAGTGATCCATATTTGGGAAGGACCTTTTCAAGTAATCGAGTTGTACTCTGGAAATTCATATGGAATTAAAGATATTGATTTTGGGAACGTGATTAATTTGATAAATGAAAAATATTTGAAGCAATATTGATGTATGTCAAATCAAGATTAATGATATAAATAAGGATAAGTGAGAACACAAAAGAGTTATTACATATAAAATATCCTAAGGTGGTGAAACATCAGGTGCCAAGAGTTCTGCTAAGTTAGAATAGAGTTGGACTCTTTCACTGTCCAAGGTAGAAAATGCCTCAGTCTACTCATAATCTTCATGTTGAGCTTTGTCAAGCTGTTTTTCACAATCTTCTTATTTGGCTTCAACAAGACAGAGTTCTTTGAAGATTTTTTATTGTTTGTTTTGGGCTGCAACCAAGTGTATAGCCGTATCAGCTTTCCTCTTTTGAATTTTGGCTAATTTTTCATTGATTCGAGTCAGTTCTGCTTTAAGTTCTTCTTCTTGTTTATCATAATGGGCTCGAACAGAGAAGGCTTGAGAGATTCTCAGATCAAACTCTTTGTAGGATGCCTTCATTGGTCGAAGAACTTCGTCGATTTCTTCTGACTTAGTCTTAATGTTGGCAACCTTTTCCTTGGCTTCCTGTAACTTATCTTGGACAGTGATGCAATCATTGGAAACTCTTATAAATTTCATGACTATAGCAGAGAATTAAGGAGGAACCTGAAATTCGAGGGAAGAACTTAAAATATCAGAGAGAAGTGAATTCAAGTCTGATTGACCAATCCATTCAGTGGGTGAATGTGATAAGAGTTTAAGAAGAGTGATTAATTGTTCACGGGTGTTTTGATTAAGCTTTGAAGGAAGGCTAGATGTAGAAGGGCCTGTAGGAGCTGGAGTTGAGATCGGCACTTCATCTTCTTGAACAATTTGGGTCAAAAAGGCAACCAATCCAGCGAGCATCATAAGGCTGAGAGGGCATATCAGGGACTTCAAAAGATGGTTCTGGACCATGAGAAGTTGAAGGTTCGATATTCTTATGGGGGCTTGGAGATTTCGATGGAGCATGAATGATCTCTGGACCTTGAGTGGGTAAACTGGAGTCAGGAGAAACGAGAGATTCATTGAGGTTTCCAGTTTGAGTTGAAGAAGGAGAATTGTCGATATTTTGATTTTGTGATGGTGAAGGTTGTTCTTAGCTGAAGAATGAGATTCTTGTTGTTCTGATCTTGGTTTATCTTATTGTGTGGTCTGTCCAGGAGCGAGTGGAGAAGATGTTGATTGAGGAATTGTTTCATTTTTAAATAAGACATTTAGTAGGTCAAATTTCTCTAGTCAAGTTGATATATTTGAAATTAATATAAATTACTGGAATGGATCTTTTTCAGATCGATTCAGTTTCTAAATCTTCATCCGAATCAAAAGGAGCAGCAAGAATATTTTGTATTGGTTGTTCACTTTCCCTTGAAGAGCTTTCACTTGAAGATTAAACCTGGTACTAAAGAAGAAATCGAAGTCATGACATGATTAAACGAATACAATTAAGAAAGGTTTCAAAAAGTTTAATCGAGGGATTACCCTTCTGGAAGCTCTTGTAGGAGCTTGTCGACTTTTCTTTGGTGGTTGCCTTGAAGGTGCTGCAGCCTCGATTTTCCTTTTCGAGGTCCTTCTTGGTGAACCTTCAGTAGCTGAATTAGTTCTGATGGTAGAATTCTTGATCTCTTCAAGGGTGCAATTATATTTGGAGAAATATATGGTCCACCATTCAAAAAAGAACTTGGTGATGTAAGAGCTACGCTCATAAATAAGATGATTGTAGTTTTCTTTTTGTTGTTGGTTGGTGGAAAGACAGAAGTTGATCTCAGTTTTTGAATGCATCTCGATGTGACAAAAAGGTCGGTTGTTTCGAGGAAGAGGAAGTGGAATGGCTTGAGAAAAACCAAATTGCCTGGCAATATATAGTGAGGGGCATAGAGAATTGCGTTGAATTGTTCTTTCTTGTACTGAGACAGTCCAGTAAGAATTATCTGGAAAGCAAGCATGTTTGCCCAATTTTTGTTGGTAATCTCATTTTCTTCATCTTGTGGGAAAAGAAGGAGTTCAAGCCATGAAGAACTACAGCTTTGACGCAAAAAAGGAGTGAAGTTGAGTTCATTATTGTTGAAACTTTTACAGGAATGAAAGAGAGAAAAAATAGCACAGAAACGGTCCTCAGTTGACTAGGCATCTTGAAAGTTTGGTGGGAAGGAGGCCAATTGAAACCCTTCAATGTGTTGTTTATCAGATGAATTATTTCCATCTTTCTGCATGAACTTCTCAAAAATAGCATTCAACCAGAGTTGGAGAAGTCAGAGGGGACCTTCTACATTAATTCGAGAATTGTTTCGAAGGCAGTTGACTAGATAACCAAGTTCTTCAAATAAGTGACCTAAAAGCAATTTGGCCAAATTAAACATGTTTCCTTCATGTAAAAGGCCAACGAGAGGGAGAAAGAGTTTTTGCATCTGGACACTTTGATAACAGAAAATAACGGCATTCAGCAAGTAAAACAGAAATGCAACATGCTCATCTTCAGTCACAGGTTCATTTTCCTTACCCATGTTCTGAGCGATAAATTCGCTGTAAGAAGTCATGTAGACTATCCTATACTCCGGATTAGGTTGCATATCAAAAGTTAATTCGGGAGAGCTTATCAGAAGTCCAGTGATGGCAGCCACATCAAGAAGCGAGAGTCCGACCATTCCATAGGGAAGGTGGAAATTATTTGTGGTCCTATTCCAGAAATTGGCCATAGCCCCAATCATCCAAGGGTGATTTGAGGGTGTAAAATGGGAGAGTCGAAGGAGGTCCTGGATGCCAAGAGCCCTCTAGGCAGCATTTTTCTCTTATTCGAGACGCCTGTGCCAAGTCCTAAAGTCAGCCCCTCGTGGAGTAATTTTAGGGTTGTTGCTGAAGGGTTTTGTGGATTAATGAAATGAGAAATGACGAGGTTTCGGTTGATAAGTAAATCTTCCCCTTGTGCGCTGGGAAAGAAGTGGAGACATTTGTTAACTTTCTCCAGAGACAAAATAGGGCCAACAAAATAGTGGGTTTCGTCGCCAATATTGAAAGGGATGAGAATCCTGAGATCATCAGTGTGAGGCTGAGGGTCTTCGATAATTTCATCATTAATCTGGTTGAGTATTTGGAAGGTCGAGGTAGTTTAGCGTTGAGCCATAGGGCCTTTGCCTTTGTCTTGTGCTGCAACGCGGGTTGAAGAGGAAGCCATTGTTGATCAAGGTGAGAAATGGGAAGGAAGTTGCAGTTGTAGAATAAAGAGAAAGCTCAAATGTGAAAGAAAAATTGAAGCTTCAAGAAAGTAAGAATTCAGAAGTATTGACGGTAAGAAAATTCAAATTTAAAAAGGAAGAATTATTTTTAACCGTTGTTACAGAGAAGGATTCAAAAAGAAAGGTAACTTCGCGAAGAAGGCGAAGTGGTGGAAGAGAGAGATTGTGAATTATGGGAGGCACGTCAAACAGATGAAAAGTTACTAGGGGAAATAAATGTCATTTATGGCTAATCATGGTGATTCCCGTTAATGATAAAATTAGGATTAAGTGTTTCGCCTTTCAAAAATGATTTCGACGACAAACACATTAATCCTAGGGGACAATTTGTTGGTCAAAAGTAATTGAATTTGAAGGAGGAAGTTATTCGAGTAACTAGGTGAGTTTTTGAAAAAAAAAGTGGGCATCGAAGGGGACATGTGTTCAGGAACACTAAGTGAGAGTCCGATTGACTTAGCAAATCGACGAGGTATTCGATAAAGAAGATCGAAGACTTTGAAATCGAAAGTCATTCTGAAACTGTCACATGATCAAGCAAAAGAACGAAAACGGTTACCCATGTATTCGCCCACGTGGCAATTTCATTTCAAATTAATCAGTTAAGGAAATGGCTATAAATACTAGAAGGCTCGAAGCACAAGGGTTGGAACTTCGTTTCAGAAATTACTCACGCACACTCACATCCCAACGACTTTCTGAGTCTGCTTCGAGTCAAATTTCTATAGGGTTCCTTCCACTTGTTTTACTTTTCATTTATATTTTCTGCAAATTTTACTTTTCTCGCAGATTTATCTTTCAAGCAATATCTAATTTTCTTGTTCAATTTTACATTTCCGTATTGTTATTTTCGAAATTCAAAGTTCTTTGATATAATCGAAGGCATTTTATTGTTTTATTTAAATTCAATGCAAACCATTTCAATTTCAGTCATTTTTATTTTCAAAACTTTTTATTTATTTGTTGTCTTTTCAATCTTTTTCTCTAATTTCATCTAATTTTAGAATCTTTAATGCATTTTTAAAAAATTAATACTCATAAAAAAAAGTAAATTTTACTCCCAAACTATTAGAATTGAACTACTATCGATTTGTTAAAAATCGACAAAATAAAAATATATGCACAGATCGTGTAATCTGAATTTCAAGTGAAGAAAAAAATGTGAATCTCGTTGTGACTTGGGACATCTAAAAAAAAAAATTAATCATTCATCAGCACGCTCATATGTCGCCAATTTTTTTTTTCCCGTCAAAATCGCATGACTAGGAGGAACATTGGATGATTATTTTAATTTTAACATTGTTTTTTAAATTAGGTTCACTTAATTTTTTTTATTAATATGTATAAAATTTGAAATAATTGAATTTTATATTTATTTAAAAATTTTGATTTTCTGCGAATAGGGTAGGGTTGGGTAGAGTTTAAAACCTTAGGATGCGGGTAGGATTAGGGTTGAGAGATTCTTAACCTGCGGGTAGGGTAGGGTAGAGTTTTAAAAAATTTTCAATCCGCGGGTAAAGTTAGAGTAGAGCCCAAACCTTACTCTATTCCATTCATTGCCAGCCCTATTCATCGCTAGTTCACTACTACCTCATTACCAAGATTGTTAAAATTGGATCGGTCAATAGACCTATAAAGTGACTAGTTTAGTGGTTTAATAATTCGATCGGAATTTAACGAAGTTCAACTAATTTAATTAAATATTACATAAAATTATTAAAAGTTTAATATATAATTTTAAATATGTAAATTTAATAATTTTTAAACTAATAAAATTTAAAATTTGACAATTTCATATAATAAATTATCCATAATTTATCACTAAAAGTTAATAAACAACTTCAACAACTCAGTATATTAAAAACGGTACAAATTACAGAACAAGCAAAAAATAAAAAATAATTTCAAGCAACAATGCTTATCGAAAAGTGACAACGACGGAATAGTGAGAACTGCCAGCGAAGATAGAGCACTTGATGAATAGAGGAGACGACGATCGAGAATGATGAGAGAAAAGGAGAGTAGGAGACATTCCTATAATGATGACGAGAGGAGAAATGATGAACAGAAAGATGGTGACTTCGGGATGCATTCGAACTTCTGTCGAATAGAACTTCCACACACGAGACAGCACTCACGGTTTGTCCCTAGAAGAGAAGAGTTTGGCGATGACTTTGAAGAAGGATGGCAGTTGCAGGGATGCGTTCTGCATTTGGGGACTAAGGTTCTCCAAGGCAATTTTCAGAGAGAAAGAGAAGGGTGAGACTAGGATGACCCGATACGGGTAATGAATACTTTTTTTTTTCTAATTTAAATGGCGCCGTTTTAAAGCATTGCCACCGAATTAAAAATTCTTAAAAAATTTGGCCGATTTTGACAATTCATTAGAAATTCAGTCAATTCTTTTATCAGATTTTTACCAACAGTTTTTTAGGTCAACCAAATCAATCAAATAACCGATTCTCGATTAACTCGGTTGAACTGATCGATCATTCGATCTAGTTTAATTTTTAAAATTATACTGACTACTACCACCACCATCATCTATTTTTAGTGCTAAATTTAGCAAAATTTATTACATAATATTTTTCTTTTAGTATCTAAAAAATTAAGTAATTTGATTCGATAGTAAGAAAATTATTAGTATTACTAATAAGAGGTGGATGTATACATGCATGAAGATTGATATACATATATATTGCATTGAATTTGTAAGAGTATGATATGATAGGGATCGGATATATATGACGTATACAGTTTTGTGTTTTGTGTTGTGTGTTGCGGTTTTGACGAAAGAGTTGGCGTCCCACAGAGAAAGCTGACGGCGATGGCACCGCTTTTGTTCCCAAAGTGTCGTTACCTACCATTCAATCCCATATAATACCAACACATTTCATCACACTTATCGTCACAATCACATAAGAATAAGAATCACACAAAGACCTTTTTTCTTTTTCGTCCTTTCCCTTCCTCTCCTCTCCCCTTTCCTTTTTCCATATTAATTATACAATATTATCTTTCTTTGTTAAATAATTCCTCTTTTCAAACTTCCCAAAGTGGAAGAATAATAACGTCGTTTATGGTATAAGTTTAGTTTTGAAGACAAAATTAGAATAATATCCCAAATTAATTCTCAAATATATTTAGTCGGATTTTAGTCCTCAAAAAAATTTAATTAATAAATCACACTCTAAGAATTATCTTCGTTAAACAATACCGTCTTAGTTTTACTGTTAGTGGATAAAAACATTGGCCCACATGAAATATTAATTTGCCACATTGCTGATAAGTGCCATGTATAAAAAAATAGATATATCAATCTCTATATATAATAAGTAAAACTATGTCATTTTGTAGCTGTTGAAATTGGTGATATCTATAGAGACTAATATGTCTATTTTAGATTTTTGGAGACTAAACTAAAATTTTTAATTGTTTTAAAGACTTATTTGTTTTTTTAATAATTTGATGAGAATTAAAATGTTTAAATTTATAATCCTATCAAAATTCAAACAATTAAAGAAGTCATGAAGATTTAACTCTAACAACGACAAGTAAAGGAGCTTAACCAATAGCAGAGGTTTATACTCTATACGCAACTATATATATATATGTCGTTAGGTCATTAATATATTTGTATATAAATATATATATTATTTAATTTATTTTTAATATGTATTTATATTTTAATATATATTTTATATTAATAACTCATTTTAATGTATATCTAAGTTGATTGATTTTTAAATCAAGGACTACTGCTCGAATCAGTTGTTGTTTGAGTGCCTACTCTTGCAAGGTAACTAATCATAAAGATTTTGAATAATTTGATGTAAGAATGACCGTCAACAAAATATGAGTTTGGTGAGTGACAAAAGATACTCATAATCCCATTTCAAGTTCTTTGCACAGGTTGATTTAGTGTTTGACATTACTTATAACTAAGTTCCTATGAAAGTTTTTGCTAATTTTAGTTGAACGAGTGTTTACAATGGTAATTTGGAATTAGATGGATGGAAGTCTATTATATATTATTAATTTTATAATTAAAATATGTTATATGTCATTTTTTTATTATAATTAAAATTAAATTTTTTTTAAATTAAAGAATTTTTTATTTTTCTTATTTTTTTATTCATTTTATTTCTATTATAGAATTATTAATACTTAATCAAATATAAAAATATACACATTAAATTTTTTCAAATTTTAGATAACGAATATTAAAATTAATTATTAGTAAAAAGTTAAACTTTTTCATATAAAAATAATAACTAAAAAAATTTATTATTTAATTTTTTTATCTACAAAGATTCTGATTTTCTTAGTCGATAGAGATTTTTATCCTTTACGATTTTTTGTAAAAATAGTTTAATGCTATAAATTTTTTGTGTCATAATCTATAATGTCAGAATCGACGTAATTTTAAAAAATTTATATTCTCGTAATATTATTACGGTAAAAATACTAGTATAGAATAAATTGGGTACACGTGATCGAATTATTTAACAGGTTTTATTTTATTAAATGATTTATAGGTGTAAAAATTAGTAAAGCTAATTTTAGAAAATAAATAAATAAATAATAACTAAATAAAATGAAAGGTAATAAACAATCTTAGTTTATAACTTTAGGATTTTAATGGTTGAAAAAGAGAAGAATTATATACCTCTAATTGACGGATGGTTCATATTGAAGAGACTCACCTATAAATTGAGTTTTTCTTTAATTCATTTCAATCAAGTCATCCAGATAGAATAATATAATATTTGTTTGAGTACTTTTCTCCTATATATGTAGAGAGAAGTGTGTTCTCCTTTTGTCAAGAGAGAGTATTATTGTAGTCTCCTTGTGATAGAGAGAAATTGTGATTCTCAAAAAAAATTATTCAATTATTTTTATATTTTATACAAATTTCTAATTTTTCATCTCTATATTTTACTATGTCATTTGTCTGGTACCTAACAGTGGTATCAGAGCCAAAGGTTAGTGATTAATATTTTTTTTTCCACTGCGAGTTACCGTCTAAAAAAAATGGCAACAAAATATGAAATTCCAAAATTCAGTGGGAGTAATTTTTTCATATGGAAATTGAAGATAAAAGCCATTATGAGAAAAGGCAATTGCATGGCAGCAATTGAAGGTAGACCCACTGGAATTACAGATAAAAAATGGAAGGAGATGGACAACAATGCTGTTGCAAACTTACACTTGGCACTAGCTGATTCAGCTTTATCAAGTGTAGCAGAGAAAAAGACAGCAAAAGAAATTTGAGATACTCTCACCAAATTATATGAAGTCAAGTCACTTCACAACAAGATATTCTTGAAGAGAATATTTTATACTCTTCGAATGAGTGAGTCCACGTCGGCAACGGATCATATCAACAATCTAAATACGCTATTTTTCCAACTCTCATCGTTGGAATATACCATAGCAGAAAACGAACGTGCAGAGCTCTTACTTCGAAGTCTACCAAATTCATATGATCAGCTTATCATTAACTTAACTAATAATGTTTTGACTGATTATCTTTCTTTTGATTACATGGCTGCTGCGGTTCTTGAAGAAGAATCTAGGAGAAAGAATAAGGAAGGTAGATTAGAGAACTCAAAACAAGCAGAGGCTTTGTTGATGACAAGAGGAAGATCAATGGAGCGTGGTTCCAGTGGGAGTCAAAGTAGACCAAAGTCACAAAATAAAAAGCAGGTCAAATGCTATAATTGTGGTAAGAAATGGCACTTCAAGAAAGATTGTTGGAATAAGAAGAGTGTAGAGAAGGTTCCAGAAGGATCAAGTTCTCAAGGATGTGTTGTGAGCACCTCTAATGATGGAGAAATCATGTATGGCGAAGCAACAATTGGTTCTAAAGGCAGCAAATAGCTCACTGATGTTTGGATTGTTGATTCAGGAGCAACATGGCAAATGACTCCTCATCGTGATTGGTTTTGTACATATGAACCTGTCTTGGAAGGATCGGTGTTTATGGAAAATGATCATGCCTTAGAAATTGTGGGAATGGGTACTGTCAAAATAAAAATGTTTGATGGTTCTATTCATTCACTTCAAGGGGTAAGACACGTGAAAGGCTTGAAGAAGAATTTGTTGTCGATTGGGCAATTGGATGAACTTGATTGTAAGACCCGTATTGAAGGTGGGATCTTGAAAGTTGTTAAAGGAGCCCTTGTAGTAATAAAAGCAGAAAAGATTGTAGCAAATCTATACATGCTTGTGGGAGAAACTTTGCAAGAGGCAGAGGCATCAGTTGCTTCAACAAGCCAAGAAGAAATGACGATGATATGGCATTGCAAACTAGGCCACATGTCAGAACGATGCTTGAAGATTCTTGTAGAACGTAATCTCATTCCCGGGCTCAAATCGGTAAACTTACCATTTTGTAAGCACTGCGTTACAAGCAAACAACATAGATTGAAGTTTGGTAGATCAACTGCTCGGAGCAAGCACATATTGGAGTTGATTCATTCTGATGTGTGGAAATCACCGGAGATGTCCCTAGGAGGAGCAAAATATCTTGTATCATTTATTGATGATTACTCTAGGAGCTATGGGTGTACCCGATCAAAAAGAAGTCAGACGTGTTTGCGATGTTCAAAGAGTTCAAAGCAAAGTTAGAACTTGAATCTGGAAAGAAGATCAAGTGTTTAAGGACAGATAATGGAGGAGAATATGTTGATGGTGATTTTCTAACATTTTGCAAGCAAGCAGGTATTCAACGACAATTCACAGTTGCATATACGCCTCAACAAAATGGTTAGCAGAGCGAATGAATAGAACTCTCCTAGAAAGAGCACGAGCTATGTTGCAAACTGCAGGTTTAGCCAAGTCTTTTTGGACAAAAGCTGTTAAAACCGCCTGTTATGTGATAAATCGGTCACCATCAACTGCAATTAGGTTAAAGACATTAATGGAGATGTGGCAAGGTAAGCCACCTAATTATTCTTCTTTACATATATTTGGTTGTCCTATGTACGTGATGTACAATTCCCAAGAAAGAACAAAGCTAGACCCAAAGTCTAGAAAATGTATATTCTTGGGTTATGCTGACGAAGTTAAGGGGTATCGCCTGTGGGATCCCACTACCCACAAGGTAGTTTTCAGTAGAGATGTGATATTTGTAGAAGATGAATTGCAAAATGAACAAGAAAATGACAGCACTATTAAAGAGATAACCACTGTTCAAATAGATGAAAAATGCAGAGAAGGTGATCTTTCTGAAGCAGAACCACAGCACGAAGAACAAGAAGCAGAGGCTAATGACATAGAAGTTCGTTGATCCACTCGACAAAGAAGAACACCATCATGGCACTCAAATTATGTTTTGACAAGCCGTGATGCATATTGTCTTTTGACAGAAGATGGAGAGCCAACAACTTTTATGGAGGCTATGTGCAATCCAGACGCTTCTATGTGGATGACAACAATGCAAGAAGAAATTGAGGCATTACATAGGAACCATACATGGAAACTTGTTGAACTTCCAGCAGGTCGGAAAGCCATTGGTAACAAATGGGTTTACAAGATCAAACAAGATAGTAATGATCAGGTGGAACGATATCGTGCAAGATTGGTTGTCAAGGGATATGCTCAGAAAGAAGGTGTTGACTTCAATGAAATATTTTCTCCAGTGGTGAGACTAACTACTATTAGAGTAGTTTTGGCTATGTGTGCTGCATTTGATTTACATCTAGAGCAATTAGATGTAAAGACTACTTTTCTTCATGGAGATCTTGAAAAAGAGATATATATGCTCCAATCAGAAGGTTTTGAAGAAAAAGAAAAAGAAAACTTGGTTTGCAGGTTAACTAAATCTCTGTACAGTCTAAAGCAGGCGCCAAGGTGTTGGTACAAGAGATTTGATTCTTTCATTATTAGTCTTGGATACAACAGACTTAGTTCAGATCATTGTACTTATTACAAGAGGTCTGGTGATAATGATTTCATCATTCTGCTGTTGTATGTGGATGACATGTTGGTGGTAGGTCCCAACAAAGATCAAATCCAAGAATTGAAGGCACAGTTGGCTATGGAGTTTGATATGAAAGACTTGGGACCAGCAAACAAGATTTTAGGGATGAAAATTCACCGAGACAAAAAAGATAGGAAGATTTGGCTATCGCAAAAGAATTATTTGAAGAAGATCTTGCAACGCTTCAACATGCAAGAATGTAAGCCAATTTCAACCCCACTTCCAATGAATTTTAAATTATCCTCAAGTATGTGCCCTAGTAGTGAAGCAGAGAGGAAGAAAATATCTCGAGTACCGTATACATCAGCAGTGGGAAGCCTTATGTATGCCATGATCTGTACAAGGCCAGATATTGCTCAAGCAGTTACAGTGGTAAGTCGATTTATGGCAGATCCAGGTAAAGAGCATTGAAATGTTGTTAAGAGGATCCTGAGATACATCAAAGGGACCTCGTGTAACACCCCAATTACCCTAAGCTTTACCTCTAGCCGTAAGCCTGATGAAGGATTTGGCTCAAAAATAGGATTTGAAAAGCGCATAACGTACTAGCGAAGCTACTAACTTAAAACACCAGGTACAGATAAGATGTATCAAAATATAATATAGTATAATATCATAAGAATCTAGCCACGACTCGCGAAGTTTAAGCTGGCTAGCCATATACAGAACTTACATGAAACCAAACAGTAAAAATAGCTTATACAAGTTTTGTTCTCTCAAATAAAAGCCTCAAGGCAAAAAAAATACAAAAGTGAGAGAACGAGTTAAACATGACTAAGATGACAACAAAATAGAATAAAATCCTCCGCTCTGCTACCATCACCCAACTCACTGCGGTGGGTTACGACCTGCATCTGAAAGACAACAACAACGTATGGAATGAGAACCGGAGGTTCTCAGTATGGTAACAGTGCCCAATGATGTAAGATGTAAGGCTCCGGGACGCCGAAGGCAATCCTAGAACTTCACATCACATACGGATATTCAAGCTTAGAACAAAATAAATAAAAGAACTTAAACCATAAACCAAGGTTATCTAAACTTAAGAGGATTCTAACTAATACCAATCACACCGCTGTATCCCACAGCCTTCGCCAACCTCACCTCCGTGCGATCCCATTGCCACCGCCTACCTAACCTCCTTAGCACCAGTCAAACACAGATAAATGCAAGCAAGGAAAGCATAGGTAATATTCATATACAGCAAGTAGTTCAAGAAGCAAGTAGGCATGTTATACATTTAGGCAAACTCAAGTAAACAAAGCAAGCAAGCATATAGAAGATGCACATGATGAATGCCTATCCTATTGGCTCGTGATATCACTTGTCGGTAATGCCAACCCGACACATCCTTGCGGATGTCGCTTTTTTGCCGCACCCACGAATATAGTGTCGGGCACACTCTATTAACCCACGGATATTGTGCCGGGCACACTCTATTCACCCACGGATATAGTGCCGGGTACACTTGCATGCGTAACCCAAGAATATAGTGCCTGGCACACTCTTGCAGCAGAAAAGATTATCAATCATAGTTCAATCCCAGGGACATAATACCCTGCACATTCTCATACTTAACCCAAGGATATAGTGTCTGGCACACTCTCATTATTCAAAAGCTCATCATTCCTCTTTAAGTCTTCAACTCATCATAACCATCATCAATTCATTACTTCTATTCCGGGCTCATTGGTTCATCAATTTTCCAAGTCATTGTCAATAATCACCACATGCACCACTCTTCCTTCTCTCTCAACTAACTCATCCGTAATACACCAGAAACCTAAACTTTCGTTTGCTAACTTTTCAAAAAAAAAACCCAACTTAAACCCTTAGGACCTTTCCCATATTTCAATGCTATAAAATAAGCCTAAGAATCTTAAAATGGTGTTATAGAAGCTTACAACCTTGTCGGGAAGGTGAAATAGTTGAAAACAAAATAAAATTTGAGAAACAGGGCGTGTGCATGCGCACGCCTAGGAAGATTTTCAAAGTGTGCATACCCACAGGTACTGATCCTTTCCGACTTGTGCGTGTGCACAGGGCTGGGCGTACGCACAGCTCATAATTCTTCGTTTATGTGCACACGCACAAGCTGTGCTAACGCGGCAAACAACACGCCATTCCCTGCCTGTGCGTACGCACAGGTCTGTGCGTCCGTACAGAATAATATTTTCGCAGGGTTGTGCGTGCGCACAAGGCTGTGCGAGCGCACATATCAGAAATCCTGAAATTTTGCAACTTTGCAGAATTTCAGATTTTCAATACCAACTTTGAAGGATCATAACTTCCTCTACAAAATTCCAAATTTTGCAAACTTTATATCAAATCAAAGGGTTTTCAATAATCTTCAAATATAAACCAAATTCAACAAATTTGAAAATCGAGGCAAAAGTTATGATTACACAAAGTTCACCAAAAATCTATTTTTACCGAAAATCTCACAAACTCAATTTTTAACCAAACCTCAATCCAATACCAATTCAATCACATATCAACCAAACCAAAACAGTCCAAACTTCATACAAACACTACCTCAACCAATTTCTCACTCACACAACCTTCTACACCATTCAACAATTCTAAATCCAACCTAATTCACATTTTCCAAATTTCCATTAACCTTATTAACATCAACATGACTTCTCACCACTTCCATCATTATTCAACTATACCACATCCAACATTTAATATCTCAAATTATCAACCACTTCAACACTCATCAATCCAAACGACAAATATAAAACGCTATAATCAATCTTCCACCAACACCTTCACCAATCATCATTCTTTCACTATCAATCTTCATCAACAACCTCATTCATGTTTTGTACCAATAATCACAATATACATTCATTCAAAATTCAATATACCTCATACCTCAATATCATTATTTAACAATATTTACAATATCAATTCATCAAGCATCATCAACCAACCAACATCAACAACCACTATAAATCCTCATCAATTCCAACAATTTATCACCAAATAATAACTAACATTAACCAACATCATAATACATCATTAGCACCAATAATCCTCAATAATTACCATCATCATACATATACCACAACAACCACATACCCAATTCAATCCTATCCTATGGGCCACTAGCCTAAGTGTCCATGAACATTACATATTACATAAAGGAAACCGAAACCATACCTTGGCCGATTCCCAAATGTACCAATCACCAAAACGAAACCATCAAGCTTGATCCAAAGCCTCAACCAACACCAACAAACACCAAGGTTCACACTAACAACACATATATCATCAAAATCAAAACCTAAGATACACAAAATAACTAAATACAAAGATTTAGTGTAACCTTACCTTATCCAATGAGATTAGGGGTAAAATCCAACAATTACCCGATACTTGAGATCACCTAAACAACCGAAATCACAAAATCTACTCAAAACTATAACCTCAAAAATGCAGAAATCTAGGGCACGAATCTGGGAAGTGAGACTCAAGTTCTTACCAGATTTATTTAGATAAAAACGTAGAGCTCGACAAGAGCTTCGCGTGGCCAAAACGGCTCGTCAATCGGAGCTCCGGATCAAAAGTTATGGCTTCCGGAAGGTGGAGATGAAAATTGCACTTTCTTCCTCCTCTCCTCTCTTCAAAACCACGGCTCTCTCATCAAAATGGGGTAGAATAGGCTGAAATGCTCATTAAATGAGCTTATATATGTTGGACCTTGGACTCAGTTTGGGCTCGGTCCAACCCGTTAGCGTTTTTGATCCGTTTGGCCTACTTTGGGCTAAAATCTTTAAGATTAGTGTCCAGTTTTTTATTCTAAATTATTTTTATCTTCTCAAAACAATAAATTAATTTTCAAAATCTTATCTTCCCAAAATACGCAATACTAGAAAGACCAGAGCCGGTACCACCGGCTTAATCGGCAGTACGTATTTTTACAAAATTTTTCGAAAGAAATACATTTTCCAACTCAGAAAAATTCTCTGAAATCAAATTTCACATTTTTATTTTCAAATTAAAACTTCTAAATTTTGAATCTATTCCAGGCACTAAAAATATTATTTTTAAGACGGTTTTATGTGAAAACGCAGGTTCTTACATCCTCCCCTCCTTAAAAAGATTTTCGCCTTCGAAAATTCGAATCACGCGATGGGATATATATATATATATACATATATTCCCCACGAGGCATCCTACTTTCAACGTTGCTTATCCAACAAGTTGCCAAGGTACCTCGTTCACCATCATCCTACTGTGTCGACGTTCTCTCTCGCCAACTCCTCCGTAGAATAGTTCACTCGAATAGGCAGAAAATGAGCGAATTTGGTTAAGCAAACCACGATCACCCAAACCGCATCATAGTCCACTTCCACTGAGGAATCTCAAGAGGCTGTATCATTCCTGACAGCTTCTGATGCTCTATCTTCACCTTCTGACACGTCAAACATTTGGATGCCACTGTAGCTACATCACCTTTCATCCCAGACCACCAGAACATCTTCTTTAAGTTATAATATATCTTTGTGTTTTCGGGATGAACAGAAAATCCACTGTAGTGAGCCCCTGACAACAAGTCTTGTCTCAAACTTTCGACATCCTGTTTGCCAACTCTCCCCTTATCTCTCCACAATCTCTCACCTTCCTTAGTGAATTCTTCACACCTCTTATCACCAACTGGTTGCAACAATTTTTGAAGCTTCCGCTCATCCTGTTGAGCCCTCTGAATCTCCTTCTTAAACGTGCTTGAAATCTGCAACTGGCTAAAACAAGCTCTTCCAGCCACCTCACCAATGTCCAGCTTAAGACCCACAAACCTATCCACTAACTCCTCTTCCTTGATTCTCACCCAAGCAATTGTTAAGGATTCCCGACCCAACGCACATGCGACCGCTTTCGCCTTTCCAGGGTGATAACTCAGTTCAAAATCATAATCCTTTAGCAACTCCATCCGTCTTCTCCAACACATTTTAAGTTCTTTCTGATCAAAGACATACTTGAGACTCTTATGATCAGAAAAGACGCTAAACCTCACTCCGCACAGGTGGTGCCTCCAAATCTCCGGTGCCAACACAATCGCCGCTAATTCTAGATCATGAGTTGAATAGTTCACCTCATGCGGTCCCAACTGACGCGATGCGTAAGCCACCATACTCCGGTGTTGCATCAACACGCAGATTAAACCCTTCAGAGAAGCATCATAGTATACTTCGAACGGTTCATGCAGTTCCAGCAAGATTAAAATAGGTGATGAAGTTAACTTTTGCTTAAAAATCTGAAAACTCTCTGCACACTCCGACATCCAAACAAGGACACTTCCTTTCTTGTCAACTTAGTCATCGGTAGTGCAATTCAGGAAAATCCTTCAAAGAATCTCCGGTGATATCCGGCTAAACCCAAGAAGCTTCTGACTTCCGCCACCGTTGTCGGTCTTTTCCATTCTATCACCGTCTCCATCTTAGAAGGATCTATGGTTAATCCTCCTTTGCTCACCATGTGACCTAAGAACTTCACTTCCTCATTCCAGAACTCACATGTCGACAACTTAGCGTACAACTTCCGCTGCGTCACTCTGATTATCGTCATTAAGAATCCAGAAATTTTCCTTAAACCAAATACCGATTTTGTAGCATTTGTCAAAACCTTTAAAATAACTTCAATCTAAATGAGTCCATTGTTAAAATCTTATCAAAAGAGTCAAAAAATTTTTATTTGTAAATCAATCATTTTAAGGCACGATTTTCCGAAATTCATTGAAACCCTTAAATCAAAATCTTTAAATTTGAATCCATTTTGATAAGTTAGATTTACAACCAAAATCACAAGCCAACAAAATCTTAGGACTCACTTTCCTTTTAAAATCGTATCATTTGATCAAAAGTTCAAATCCTAGTTTCAAAACCAAATCAGTTAAACCAAAGCACCAAACCAGATTTGAAAATCACTCTAAATCTTAAAACGTCAAAAATCATAGTTAAAAACCGCAAGGACGTTAGTCGGTATTCCCGTTGCCACTAGTGTTGAACTGTACCCATCGCCCACACAGGGAACCGCCAAGACTTCTATTCATACCTGGTAACCATTCCGGCACGCCAACTCGGATCGTTCGTCATCACAAGTCCGAAATCCTCGGCTATCGCCGCTAGAATCCTCCTTTCCCCCATGGTTTACTTCCAACAAAACTCTAAGCTCTTGAAATTCTAACGGCGACTTTACAAAAGATAGAACCAAACTGACCTCAGGTCTAGGCAATATAAGACTCAAAGCGTACGCTTACCTCTCGTCGGAGGATCCGACCCCGTCGTCTCACATGCCTCCAAAGCAAACACACGGCCTGGTTGCTGACTTTTATCCACACCTCGGTTCCTTCCTCTATGGCAGTCCTTACCAAAGTGCCCTGGTAATCCGCAAGTGTAGCAGCGACCATCTCCCTTTGCCATGTGAAACTGAGCATTGTTGTTCTTTCTGAAATTCCCTTGACCTCGCAGATGTTGAGGAGTGTGTTCCTTTCTTTTAAAGTTCTGTCCCCTTGGTCCAAGGTGATCGTCACGCTCCCTACTGTATTTCCTCCAAAAGTATCCTTTGACGAGGCTACCATTTTCGCGTATTCTTCAACCACTCTTGCCTTGTTCACCAAATCAGAGAAAATACGAATCTCCATAGGAGCCACAGCAGTCATGATGTCATATTTCAAAGCCCTTTGATACATGATACACTTTCAACTTTCATAGGTTTCCGGGGCACCCTGACACTCCCTAGAGAACCTACAAAGTTCCTCAAATTTGCTGGTATAATCTGCCACAGACAAAGAACCTTGCTTCAGCTGCATCAGTTCCATCTCCTTTGCTTCCCTTGCAGACTCAGGGAAGTACTTCTTGTAGAAGGCCGTTTGAAATACATCCCAAGGAACATCTGCATTTTGGATCTGTAGCAAGTGGCATTCTGCCTGCCACTAATGCTGGGCTTCTTTCCGAAGTTGGTAAATAGCAAACTCTACGTATTGGTTATGCGGGACATGCTGCGCTTGCAGTGCGCGTTCCATAGCTTGGAACCAGTTATCCGCTTCCGTGGGATTAGTTGAACCTCGAAAACTTGAAGGATGAACCTTGAGAAAGGTCGCCAAGGTCATCGGAGTACTACCCGTGTTATCTCCGTTTCCCCCCGCATTCTCATTCGCATTTTCTTCACCATTTCCATTTCTGTTTCTGACCGGTTGGCCTAACCTCTGCACAGCTTGCAGAGTCGCAGTAGCGGTAGCCCCCATGATATTAGCAAGATTCGCCATTGCCGCCATGAACTCGGCATGGTTATTGGTCGGTCGCTCATTCCTACTCTCTCTTCGTAAACGTGCACGACCTCGTTCGCGAGTAGCCATTAGGGTTCCTGTCTACACCAAACATTCGATATCAAGGTGATCAGTCTCAATATCAAAGGTCTAATACTTCAATTATCCCAAAAAGGAACTCACAAACAAGCATGCTATGAGATATCAAGTAGATAACCTAAATAGCATGAAAGAAAATGACCCAGAGTATGCAACGAAGCATAATCGGTCCATCCCTCAGGCTCACGAGGACGAACCGC
>NC_029794.2:56685710-56739086 GCF_000816755.2 Arachis ipaensis
CCGCTCTGATACCACTAAATGTAACACCCCAATTACCCTAAGCTCTACCTCTAGCCATAAAGCAAAGGTTAATCAAAGATTACGACAGTTCTAAGGCTTATACGTATATATATATATATAATATGTTCTAAAAGCCTGATGAAAGATTTGGCTCAAAAACAGGATTTGAAAAGCGTATAATGTACTAGCGAAGCTACTAACTTAAAACACCAGGTACAGATAAGATGTATCAAAATATAATAGTATAATATCATAAGAATCTAGCCACGACTCGCGGAGCTTAAGCCGGCTAGCCATATATATATAGAACTTACATGAAACCAGACAGTAAAAATAGCTTATACAAGTTTTGTTCTCTCAAATAAAGTCTCTAGGCAAAAAAAATACAAAAGTGAGAGAACGAGTTAAACATGACCAAGATGACAACAAAATAGAATAAAATTCTCCGCTCTTCTACCATCACCCAACTCACTGCGGTGGGTTACGACCTGCATCTAAAAAACAACAACAACGTATGGAATGAGAACCGGAGGTTCTCAGTATGGTAACAGTGCCCAATGATGTAAGATGTAAGGCTCCGAGACGTCGAAGGCAATACTAGAACTTCACATCACATACGGATATTCAAGCTTAGAACAAAATAAATAAAAGAACTTAAACCATAAACCAGGGTTATCTAAACTTAGGGGGATTCTAATTAATACCAATCACACCGCTGTATCCCACAGCCTTCGCCAACCTCACCTCTGTGCGATCCCATTGCCACCGCCTACCTAACCTCCTTAGCACCAGTCAAACACAGATAAATGCAAGCAAGGAAAGCACAGGTAATATTCATATACAGCAAGTAGTTCAAGAAGTAAGTAGGCATGTTATACATTTAGGAAAACTCAAGTAAACAAAGCAAGCAAGCATATAGAAGATGCACATGATGAATGCCTATCCTATTGGCTCGTGATATCACTTGTCGGTCCATAAATGCCAACCCGACACATCCTTTTGGATGTCGCTTTTCTGCCCCACCCCCGAATATAGTGTCGGGCACACTCTATTAACCCACGGATATTGTGCCGGGCACACTCTATTCACCCACGGATATAATGCCGGGCACACTTGCATGCGTAACCCAAGGATATAGTGCCTGGCACACTCTTGCAGTAGAAAAGATTATCAATCATAGTTCAATCCCAGGGACATAATACCCTGAACATTCTCACACTTAACCCAAGGATATAATGCCTGGAACACTCTCATTATTCAACAAGCTCATCATTCCTCTTTGAGTCTTCAACTCATCATAACCATCATCAATTCATTACTTCCATTCCGGTCTCATTGGTTCATCAATTTCCCAAGTCATTGTCAACAATCACCACATGCACCACTCTTCCTTCTCTCTCAACTAACTCATCCGCAATACACTAGAAACCTAAACTTCCGTTTGCTAACTTTTCAAAAGAAAACCCAACTTAAACCCCTAGGACATTTCCCATATTTCAATGCTCTAAAATAAGCCAAGGAATCTTAAAATGGTGTTATAGAAGCTTACAACCTTGTCGGGAAGGTGCAATAATTGAAAATAAAATAAAATTTGAGAAATAGGGCGTGTGCGTGCGCACGCCCAGGAAGATTTTCAAAGTGTGCGTACGCACAGGTACTGATCCTTCCCGACTTGTGCGTGCGCACAGGGCTGTGCGTACGCACAGGTCTGTACGTCCGCACAGAATAACATTTTCGTAGGGTTGTGCGTACGCACAAGGCTGTGCGTGCGCACATATCAGAAATCCTGAAATTCTGCAACTTTGCAGAATTTCAGATTTTCAACACCAACTTTGAAGGATCATAACTTCCTTTACAAAATTCCAAATTTTGCAAACTTTATATCAAATCGAAGGGTTTTCAATAATCTTCAAATATAAACCAAATTCAACAAATTTTGAAAATCGAGGCAAAAGTTATGATCACACAAAGTTTACCAAAAATTCATTTTTACCCAAAATCTCACAAACTCAATTTTTAACCAGACCTCAATCCAATACCAATTCAATCACATATCAACCAAACCAAAACAGTCCAAAGTTCATACAAACACTACCTCAACCAATTTCTCACTCACACAACCTTCTAAACCATTCAACAATTCTAAATTCAACCTAATTCACATTTTCCAAATTTCCATTATCCTTATTAACATCAACATGACTTCTCACCACTTCCATCATTATTCAACTATACCACATCCAACATTTAATATCTCAAATTATCAACCCCTTCAACACTCATCAATCCAAACGTCAAATATAAAACACTATAATCAATCTTCCACCAACACCTTCACCAATCATCATTCTTTCACTATCAATCTTCATCAACAACCTCATTCATGCTTTGTACCAATAATCACAATATACATTCATTCAAAATTCAATATACCTCATACCTCAATATCATTATTTAACAACATTTACAACATCAATTCATCAAGCATCATCAACCAACCAACATCAACAACCACTATAAATCCTCATCAATTCCAACAATTTATCACCAAACAATAACTAACATTAACCAACATCATAATACATCATTAGCACCAATAATTCTCAACAATTACCATCATCATACATATACCACAACAACCACATACCCAACTCAATCCTATTCTATGGGCCACTAGCCTAAGTGTCCATGAATATTACATATTACTAAACACACCAAACCGAAACCAACACCAACAAACACCAAGGCTCACACTAACAACACATATATCATCAAAATCAAAATCTAAGATACACAAAACAACTAAACACAAGGATTTAGTGGAACCTTACCTTATCCAACGAGATTAGAGGTAAAATCCAACAATTATCTGCTACTAGAGATCACCTAAACAACCAAAACCACAAAATCTACTCAAAACCATAACCTCAAAAATGCAGAAATCTAGGGCACGAATCTGGGAAGTGAGATTCGAGTTCTTACCAGATTTCTTTGGATAGAAATGTAGATCTCGACGAGAGCTTCATGTGGTCATAAACAGCTTGTCAATCAGAACTCCGGATCAAAAGTTATGGCTTCCGGAAGGTGGAGGTGAAAAGTGCACTCTCTTCTTCCTCTCCTCTCTTCAAAAACGCAGCTCTCTCATCAAAATGGGGGAGAATGGGCTGAAATGCTCATTAAATGAGCTTATATATGTTGGACCTTAGACCTGGTTTGGGTCCGGTCCAACCCGTTAGCATTTTTGGTCTGTTTGGGCCACTTTGGGCCAAAACCTTTAAGATTAGTGTCCGGTTTTTTATTCTAAATTATTTTTATCTTCTCAAAACAATAAATCAATTTTCAAAATCTTATCTCCCCAAAATACGCAGTACTGGACAGACCAGAGCTGGTACCACCAGCTTAATCGCCAGTATGCATTTTTACAAAAACTTTTCGAAAGAAATACATTTTCCAACTCATAAAAATTCACTGAAATCAAATTTCACATTTTTATTTTCAAATTAAAACTTCTAAATTTTGAATCTATTTCGGGCACTAAAATTATTATTTTTAAGACAGTTTTACGTGAAAACGCGGGTTCTTACACCTCGAATGTTGCATTATGTTTTGGAGGATCGGAATTCATTGTCAATGGATATGTCAACTCAAACTTTACAGATGATCTTAATAAACGAAAATCTACTACAGGCTATGTGTTTACACTTGCAGGAGGAGCTGTGAGCTGGCTATCTAAATTACAGACTGTTGTAGCTTTATCTACTACAGAAGCTGAATATATGGCAGCTACACAAGCATGCAAGGAAGCTATTTGGATCCAAAGGTTGATAGAAGAACTCGGGCACAAACAACAGAAGATTTCTGTGTATTGTGACAGTCAAAGTGCCTTGCACATTACAAGGAATCCTGCCTTTCATTCAAGAACAAAACACATTAGAGTATAATATCACTTTGTTCGGGAAGTAGTAGAAGAAGGAAGTGTTGATATGCACAAGATTTACACTAAAGATAACCTAGCAGATGCCATGACAAAACCAATCAACACAGAAAAGTTTGAATGGTCTAGATCCTCATACGGCCTATGGAATACATGAGCAACATGAATTTTGAAAATTTATCAAAATTAGCTTTAAGTGGGAGATTGTAAAAATTAGTAAAGCTAATTTTAGAAAATAAATAAATAAATAATAACTAAATAAAATGAAAGGTAATAAACAATCTTAGTTTATAACCTTAGGATTTTAATGGTTGAAAAAGAGAAGAATTATATATCTCTAATTGACGGATGGTTCATATTGAAGAGACTCACCTACAAATTGAGTTTTTCTTTAATTCATTTCAATCAAGTCATCCAGATAGAATAATATAATATTTCTTTGAGTAGTTTTCTCCTATATATGTAGAAAGAAGTGTGCTCTCCTTTTGTCAAGAGAGAGTGTTATTGTAGTCTCCTTATGATAAAGAGAAGTTGTAATTCTCAAAAAAAGTTATTCAATTATTTTTATATTTTATACAAATTTCTAATTTTTCATCTCTATATTTTACTGTGTCATTTGTCAGGTACCTAACAATAGTAAGGTATTGTTTAACGAGTGTGCCACATATATGTTACGTTAAACTTTAAATCTGAATTAGTAATTCTTTGATTTATGACTTAGATTAAAACAATGATTGAATAGTTGTGTTTTGACTTATTATTGTATTGTAACCAATGAATCCATGAATAAACAATGTCTTTGACACAATTATGCTTTAGTTGTTATATTAAGTTTGGTAAAAAGAATGAATAGAATAAGTTATAAAATAATGAGTAAATAAATAAATAAAAAGGTGAAACAATAGAGTAGCAAACTAAAGACGAAGCGTATATTAAATTGCTCAAGTACTCATGTAAATAGTATACCACAACAGTCAAATTAACACCTAAAAAAGTGAAGAAATTTAAATAGAATATAAACTCAAATAGAGTTTGATTAAAATGCAAAATAATAGAAGTATTTTAATATACAATATAAAATCTAAAACAACTAACAAGGAAATTGGAAGTATTTTAATAGACTACATCCATCATCATTAAAATTAAAAAACACTAAGAAGTTGATAGTCGGTTGATCACTTGTTTGATTATTTGAATATTAATAGAATTACAAACTTAGACATTTTAGACCCCATTAAATTATTAAAAAAATAATTAAATTCCTAAAAAAAATTACAACTATCAAGTTAGTCCTTAAAAATTCTAAAAAGACATATTATTAGTAAGGATTAATTTGCCCATAGTTAACACTCTACATGAATGTGGATAAATATTGCTACTCAGGGACACATTGAAATTAATATGAGGACTATATTGTCTAAAACATAGATAATTCTTAAAAACTGATTTGGTAATTAAATTTTTTTAAGGCAAAAATATTCGACTAAAAAATTTTGGAGACTGATTTATTTACTCTAAAATTTTATTTTCACATGTACGATGTAAATAATCATTAAAAATGAAAATAATTTAATATTTGTTTGTAAAAAGAAAAAATGTTAGTATATCAAACTCATTTCTAAAATTATTTGCAATGTTCATCAACGTTAATTATGAATGAAATCAGTGAATCAAGTCGCAAAACTGGGTTATAGTTTTTCTTTATTTTTTAATTTATTCTTTTTTGCCAAAAATTAACCCTTAAACCAAACCCAAGCTAGTAGTTATCATAATAAGTGTTTGTGAACGAGTTATTCAACATTATTCAATGAACAGAGGGTCAGAGACCTTTACCTAAGGATGTGGGAATATTGAAATTCAAGAAGTAACCTCTTCAACTTCTTCGTAGCCAGTCAATTATGATTTTTTTTTTTTCAACTATACTACATGTATACTAAAACCAATTATTAATTAAAATATATATTAAAATATAAAATATATATTAAAAATAAATTAAACAATACATATATTTATATATAAATACATAATAACTAATTTAAATAATTAATTTTAATATGTAAATAATATTTTTTATCATTCATCTAATTATGATGTGGTTTGGAATACTACGTACTCTGACGTATGTACAAAAGAAAAAATTCAACGACTCCATATGAATGATCCGGTCAACTTTGTTACACATATTATCACTAAATAAAGTAATAAACAATTATAGTAACATGTATTGATTTGGTTATTACTTAATTATTTAGTCAAAATGGTAAGATTTCTTACCTGAAAAAATAATAGAGAACCAATATTTTTAATTAAAAAAATTAGTTAATATTAACTTAAATACAAGATAAAATACAAGAAAAAAATATTACTTAACTAACATCGTTTTTAAGCAAACAGATGTACAAGGATAATGATTTAATATTTACCCATTAGTTTAAAATAATTTGTTTTTGTTTAATTTGTTTATGGTCTTAAACAACAGCGAAAAACGATTTATCAAAATCGAATCTGAAACTTACAATTTGGTTTAACCGTTTTAAACTGTGGTTTATACAACCGTTACTAATTACAATAGGCAACAATTTTTTATTTTGAGATATAAAGAAAAAAACTAGTTGTCTTTGTTTACATAATAGACAACAGTATAGCAACATTCAGTGAATGGTTTTTACTGTGGTCCATTTCACTTGAAAGAAAGTAGTATTGTGGTGGGAAGAATGGAAGAAAGAAATCTAAAAGGAAAAGAGATAATAGTGATTGTCTCACCTTAAGTAAGGTTGTCTACAAGATGCATTTCATGCAGCATGCATTCTTCAACAATCCTCTGTAAAAACTTGTACTAGAAATTCTAGTTGACGGATTTAATATAGATCAATAAGTAGAGTTTTGAGGTGAATTTAATGGAATTTCATCCTCTTAACTAACTTCTTTTATTGAATTACAAAAAGTAGAAAAAACTGAATTGAAAATACAAGATGAAAAATTGTAGAGTTCTATCAACTCTTCTAGTTTTTAGGCATAACAAGTCATTTGGCCTCTATTTATGTTTGTAGAAATGTTTGGTCTGTCTCTTATGCTTTGTCTCTTTCATTATGTAGTGTTGCCTTCTAATTTGGATAATTCACTCCCATATTCTATTATTCTTATCAATGAGCATACAACTTGTTCATTCCCTACCCATAGCTCTTTGTCTCATTTTTTATTTCTAGAATAATTAAAAGGTAAAGAGAAAGATTCTCATTCCTAATGATTGACTCATTTGTTGTTTCTCTTTTATATTCTATTTATTTTTCAATATTAATTTTCTCAGGGTATTTAACAATACCTATTCCTTGAAGAGCCACCTTGTCCTCAAGGTGGAAAGAAGGGAACACTTTTTGAATTTCAGCAACTCCTATAAATTTTTGAATTCTAGTAAATCTTCAAGTTGTGCTGCTACATTGATGCGAACTTGGAGGACTTCTTTTGGTTTGCGGTTGGAAGTGTTTATGGCTAGATATTTGGATTAATGCATTTTTTTTTACAGAGAAACATGGAAAATTGGATAATTCTAGTTGTTTCGGACAATTTCAACCGATATGTAACTTCCCAACACATTATAATATCTCAAAAGACCCATAAAATCGAAGTCGATTTGCTTTAAAAAAGATATCAATTAACTCCTATGAAATGGTTTTATTAGATTCAACCAATTGTCTTGATAGTGAAATATTGTTGAAACATAAGAATCCATGTTCTGCAATTTTTTGTAATGTAGAATGAGTCAATCATTCACTTTGCTATCTTATTGAGAAAAAATAGTGATATTGTTCTTTCATTGATCAAGAATTTTAATTTTTGAGAAGTATTATAGCCATCTAATAAGAAGGGTTTCAATTTTTTTTAAATGAACAATTCGAAAACCTATAGTAATTTTGATTGACTCTTTTGACAAGTGCTTGCATCCTATATGGCTCACATTAAGAGCTGGTGATCAAAATTTTTAGAGAATAAGATAAATATAATCAAATAAGAACCGTTGCATCTATATTTCTTTCATGCAACCATCAATTTATTTGTGCACCAACAATGAGGGGCTAAGGAATCATTCATCGGAACTACTAAGCAGCTATCTTAAATAGCAAACAGGAGAAATAAAAATCTACTTAGAATGCTCATCTGTTGGCTCCAATTAAGCCAGAACGTAATATTTTTTCTTTTCTGTTTTGTAATGTGTATGTTACAACAAAAATTCCCTTGGAAGTGGTAAACATAAAGTAAGAAAAAAGAATATATTAATGTTCTTCGTCCAAAACTAATGAAAGAATAGATTTGAATACCCACTATGCTCAGCAATAACCTATACCTCTCAAAGAAATTAAGGAAATGTGGAAAACGTATAACTATAGACCATAGTTATTTATGCACATCAATTTTTAGTCATTTGGATCCATTTCTTCGTCTTGATCCCAGATTTGACTCTGATTAGTTTTACCCTCACTTTTGTCAGATTCATCAACAAAGTCATTACTTTCATAATCTGGCTCATCATCTTCAGATTTGGTGCCTTCTTTCAGTACAGAACCTGCCATATTTGCGCGCTGCATCCACTTGGGACACTGGTCTTCATCTCCATAGAGATACCGACCGTTCTGACCTCTAACGTGATTTACAATCTTGGAAGAAGCTATTCTACAAGAGCATTCCGGAAGTGGATGGGAAAGGAACACTGCCGGTTTTGACAGGAGAGATTGCCTTACGAGTCCTTCTTCGGCTAAACTTCTGTTTAGATGTTCTTGCACTAAAATTGTCCAATTATGTTTGGGATGGTACATATTTTCCCGAGTTATGTTGAAAAGTTCTGCAACTACTTTCCTGTAAAATACCGAACAAAGTACTGTCACAATAAATGCAAATTTAGGAGATACACAACTGCAGCAGAATCCACCAGACTCTTTACCTAAGGACTAAGATGCAGATATGCAGGAAAACACTCAAGGAATCAAGTGACGCAGTAAAGGATGAACATTCAAATTGCACGTATATTCAAATGAGGGTATACCATAAAATTTTGTAATGATTTTTATTATTTTAATTAATGCATGGAACAAGTTCAAGAATCTTCAAAAGGAACAGGAAAGTACCAGAGACATGCAGATGTGTTGCTCATGGATGTCTTAAATAGGACATAAGATTTTAAGTTTTCCATAGATAAAAAATATNNCCTTCCCTCGCCTGGCCCTGGCCCAGAAAGCAACAGATCCTCCAACTATGTCATGTTATGCATGCTATTCAACTAGTGACCTAGAAAATTTGGTTCCTTTGAAAAATCAGGAGGTTTAATTCTTTTGATGAAACTGCCATATGTCCTGTACAAATATCAACCAATTGATTTCAACTGCAAGGTGCACTTTACCTGTCTGGTCGGTATGTTCTTGAAGCAGCAGTCTCATAAAGTCGATGTCCCATGACCAGGCTTGAAAAATCTGGCCATCCACTAGCATCATTGTTAAATCCAGGAAAGAAGGCATCTGCCTCTAAAGAAACAATGTAATCTAGTGCATCCCAAAGTAACCTATGCGCTCTCATCCTCAGATCCAAGGGTGAAGGATCAGGCTCTATTGGCGTCTCAGTGATCCAGGCATACCAACCTTCTTTTTCATGTTGATAAATTGGTCTATCTGGAGGGGGAGGAAGAGGCCTAGGACGAGGACCAGCCCTCTTCCATTCATCTGTAAGTACTTTCTGACTTTTTGCAGGAGG
Source organism: Arachis ipaensis (assembly GCF_000816755.2). Taxonomy (NCBI): domain Eukaryota; kingdom Viridiplantae; phylum Streptophyta; class Magnoliopsida; order Fabales; family Fabaceae; genus Arachis; species Arachis ipaensis. The sequence continues at coordinate 56,695,384 of NC_029794.2, forward strand.
TGCTCGATATGACTTTGGAATAAGAGATGTTTCCGGTCCAAACAACTCAGACAACTCTCTTTCACTACACAAAGAAGTGTGATCCACAGTATTGGTAAACATGGCTCGCAAAGGAATTAAAACGCGTTGACCTCCAAATGTTTCAGAGCCGGCAACGTAGATAATTGTTTTGGCAGGATAACCCATTACTCGAAGGAGAATGCCAACCTGCAAAAGTCAAAATAATAACAACCTCCCAGGAGTAAAATTTTGAAATTTCAAAATACAATCCATCTTTGTGCACATAATTGGAAGCAATGCTCTCAAATGCCACATTACTCATGCAACATAGATAATTGTAAAATTGGTCAACCTAGTAGACGCTGAGATTCCCTCAAATGGGAGTCCTCAGTCTAAAGTAGATCCTAAAGATCATGGCATTTTATTCTGCACAACAAACTATACTCTGAAACTGTACTGGAAGGTTCTCACACTTGATAAAGTCAAATATACTTCTTAACACTGAAACAAAGAAATTGAATCCAAACCAAAGTTTCTGGAACAAACATACCTCTTCAGGCATGAGGGGGCATAGACCTTTATCTCTTTGCAAGTGTGAATTGACATTCAATTCACCTTTAAGAATTTTGTCCTTTATCATTTGAGCCCTTCGGTGCTGAATAAGTTCAGTGTGGACATCCTAACAAAACAAAAAAGTTCCTTCTTGAGAGAGGGAAAAAAATGTAACCCAATACTAGAAGGAATTTATAAGAAAAATGAACCCCTAAAAGATATATGCACTGTGGAACCGAAACTACAGCTCTATCAAACCTGAAAAAGTTCTCCACAACCATTGTAGGCCAATGTATCTCTCAGTAAGCCAGGATGATATACTAAGAAGGGTTGCCCATATGCTCTTAGCCTTAAAATAAAGAAGAAATCTCTTATACATCAACAGTAGGAAACCTTAATTACTCATGGGCATAGCATGATCGCCACAGGGAAAAAAATGAAACAGCACACTAGAATTAAAAAAGCCTACAATTTTTTAGACAGATTTCATTCTCATTTTCTTTAGACAATAGAGTTGCATGCAATCACATATTTTAAATTTCAAAATCAAATAAAGTTGGCAGTGACAAAAACATGGGAGTAATCTAGGTTACAATAAAGCAAACCTAGACTAATTCGTCTAACCGCAAGGTATTCATACTTGTGAACCATCCGACGGCCAAGCCTTTGAATTTCAGGACGAAATTCAAGGGCATGAAAAGCAACCCTGCATCGTAGCCTCTGAATATTTTCCATGCCAGGAGGGAGAATAGACTGCAAAAATGTATATCATTCTCAAGTTAACTCTAGCAACTTGGACAAACATACAAATGCAAAACAAAAGAAGTAAGTGTGGGTACCTAGGATGCTTTAAGCTCAACAAAAATAGAACAACACATGATTCTTTGGCAATGAAGGTTTTCAGCAAAGGTAAAATACTAAAAAAACTACATCCCCTCTACTGCACATATATTAACTTGTTACAACTTCTTTAGTTTGCATAAGAGTGATGCTAAAGTATATGTATTTAAGTCCATGACAGGTATAGAAGTCAGCAATAAGCACAAGAAACAAAATGATGCCCAACAAGATTCTACTCTTAAGTACTACATACAGCAATCAAAGATGAAATAATCTACTGACTATATATATAGCACTAATAACCACAAGTAAAAGAAGACAAAGATGTCCTAAAGTATAACAAGCACAGAATCCACAAGACCACAACAATGGCTTTAATTAACAATTTCAGAATAATGCAATATGTAATACCTGCAGAGCCCCACCATTTGTAATAATTAATCCGATAACCTTTGATTGCTTTAGCTTTGGTAAAATTTGATCCAGGTAAAAGTCTGGAGAAGCAGAACTTGTAGTCTTAAATGAAGGAATTTCATTTTTTCTTCTCCTTTCCATCAGACCTTCTGGAAGGGTCCTTGCAATGTTTACATCATTTTTGAGATAGGCTATGAACTGATCAACATTGTAGATATAGGAAAAGCTATTGAACTTAGAGCTGAAAAAAATAGTAAGAAAACATAAATTGTGTATATGAATATATTATTAAGAAAATATTAATATATAAATCCCAACAGCACCGTAATGAATGCAGATACTTAGCCACATATACCTAATTCCTTTTGAGCGAGTACTTTCTTGAATTTCAGGAATTATGAGAGTTGCATTTAAAAACCTAGCAACAGCAACCAGATCACAAATCTACAAAACCAAGAAAAATGTTAACTTGCTTACCAAAAATAATACTAAATGTTAAATACATTTTGGTGGATCATACCGATGATCTTATATTTGCAAAACCACCAAAGACTTTTGCATAGATGAAACGATTGCTCTGGTCCTTTGGAGCTGTAAAGAAAAGAAACAGAAACTTGATGGGGAAGATATAGCAGGATGAATATGACAAAAAAAAAATGATCAGCTTTAACATTGTGAAAGGCTGAGAGTAACATAGTTCTCTGTTAAATTTGTCAAAGATATAAAATACAAAACAATATTAGCCTAGTTTTGTGGTTTCTTACAAAACCTTAAAAATATAATCAATTTTGTAGTCAAATCAAGATTATGCTGCGCTCATTAATTTCAGATCGAGCTACAAACTAAGAAGTATAAATGAAGAATGTTCCAAAATAAATTATAATCAAGACCTTAAGTTGGATGTTAGTCATCTCCAAGATTGCATTCCCATAGGCCATGATCAATTTAATATGGAGTGCCTTTGCAAGGCATATATTATTTCATTTCTTTAATCAATAAGGGAAAACAAAAATAGAGCAGAAGGATGAAAAATAAAATATTTTATGTTTCAACATAGCTTTATGTCATAATCTCTCAACTGCAAGTCTAAAAATTGTTCCTTCCCATGTCTACATATTAAGAAGATAAGAAATAGCCGCAAAATTCTTACCAGAGTAATTGCTTCTAGCATTCGCATAAGGCTGCAATGCTTCCAATGACTGTATGGAACCCCATAGCTTCTTATTCTTTATAACCTACAATATTTAAACCAGAGTCAAGAATTACACAAAAAAAGCACAAAACACAAAACACAAGTACACAACCATAAGCATCCACTCGAAACATATATACATAAGAACTCACCTGTCCTCCCGAGGTCGGAACAAAATTCTCTGGAAGGCTAGGCATTGCTTTATACTGCACTATGTTAACTGCCCAAAACTTCGCTAGCGACAGATGAATGATGATGGATGCCAGAGATAAGGTAATCACAGAAAGAACAACCCATTTTATCTTAGTTATAAATGCCATCTTGGCCTAGTGACTCTACATCACCAATCTCATACCAAATGACTTCAAACTTAGCAGCAACATCTACAGAAAAACATTAAATATGAATTGGGTCATCAAACAAGTACACAAGAACATATTTAATGATAGAGAAGACGAGCACTAAATCCAATAAAGAATGCTTTTTGCATCTTTGTTCTTCGACCCGGTGACCAAATTCCTCATCAATTCCATTGTTCCAATTCCATCCTTAAGATATCAGACTTTTCATAGTGCTAATAATACCAATAAAAATGCAATGTGTACATGGCAAATGACAAAAATAAATTTCGGCTGTAAATTGAAAGTTGAAACTAACACCAAATTGGCGAAAAGGTTGGATGAATTCACAAAGGAGAACTAAGTAACGAACCAAACTAGCGGAAACCAGGTACAGAACCAAACATAAAAAGTACGGGTAAGTGGTGGAAGACGAATGGAATTACACAGAAAAGGCACAAAACTTGGTATGGCGGTGAGGCAATGCAGAAGAAGGCGTACCAGAAATTGGTTTCAGATTAGTGTGTGTTGAATTTGAATGATTCACTGGTCTTTGATGGGTTAAGAGTAATACAAATAAGCAAGCTATGCTTTGAGGGCATCTCAGCTGGACGAAGAATCAAAAGTCAATTCACGGGAGTAAATGCAACTGGGTAAATGAAACATTGACAACCACTGTCGATTCTTCAAAATCAACGGCAAGAATTTCGATGGAGTCGAAAATATCAAGCTCACAGACGAAACCGAGGTTCACTTCACCTCAAAAACCCTAACTGAAAAGCAGGTAATCTAAAAAATTGAGAGGAAGAAGCAAAATGGAAAACAACGAAGAAGGTATGCTTGGATGAAGAGCATACCAGAAATGGAGAAGGTCCTGAGCACCCATTCGAACCTTAGCAAAGGGCAGAAGCAGAAGCTGATGCTGTAGCTGGAACACAAGGTCCTTTCGAAATCTATAGAGAAGGAAGTCAGAAGAGAGAGCCTAGAGCATAGTTGACAGAACCGTACCGGTGATCAAACCGGTCAAGTTACTAGATCATTGGGTCACTGGTTCAACCGGTGGATCACTACTTGAACTAGTTGACTCGGTTCCACGTAAATAAAATATATAAAATAGTCATAAACTTAAAATTAAAATTTGAAATACATATTATCACTAACATTTTAACAACAAACGTCTCAATTTCTAAAAATAACTAATTTGAGCCTTGTTTTTAACATTTCCCATAAAAGACAATTATGACTAGAACTTTCAATAGCATATGATCATAAGTCCTTCGTGCACAGAATATGAACTAATTCTGCCAAATTATTATTTGTCAAAGTCGTCCGCTGCAAATAAAGGGGATAGAAGAAAGCAATAGAGTTTCAAAAGTTTGAACCTTTAGACGAAAAGCTTAGAACCTGAGAAGTGCCAAATACTTATAGTTTAAACCCCTGCAAACAAAACCATGCCACCACAGATTATGCAACAGAATAAACATGAGCAGAACAATATAAATTCACATAACCTATCCACTACAGCTCAATTCACAGAACCAATCCACTATCCAACAATATAAATTCACAGAATAATATAAAAAACAGCACCAACAATATAAAAACAGCACCTCAATTCACCATAATGATATTAAAACAGAAACAAATCAACCCTAAACACCAAAAATCAGAAAGAACAAAAAGGCATCAATCAACCACTACACTACATATATTACACTGTAAAAACAAAATTGGAATGATCTGCCAAGAATCGACAAATTATAATCAACAACAATCAAGATCAACTGAATCAGTTAATCCAACATCAGTTAATCAATTAATCAGTTAAAAAGATTATAATCCAGCAACTGAATAACTTAAAAAAATTAAAAAGCTTACCTGATGATGTGAAGGCAGAACGCGGGCAGAGAAGAGAGAGAGCAAGCACGGCGAAGCAGAGAGCGGCGAGGGGGAGGCAGCAGCGCCGGCGAGCCGCGTCGGATGAAGACGCGACGACGACGATGAGAGACGTACACGAACAACGAGAGGCAGTGAAGGCGCAGGAGCTGGCTGACGCAGGGAAGGCGCAGGGACGACGCGACGCGGACGGAGGCGTCAGATGTGGACTGAGGTACAGACGACGCGACAGCAGTGAAGGAGCAGGAGCTGGCAAACGTAGCGGATTCGGCAACGAGACGGCCACCGTGCGGTGTCGGCGACAGCGGCTCTGCGAGAGTGAGAAGGTTGTGGCGCCGCGCCGGCCGGGTCAATTTATGGATTACGGATTTGGGCTTACACACCTTGGCCCAAACAATTGTAAAGTTGACAAAACAAATCGAAAAATAGTCGGACAAAAAACAATCGAAAAATAGTTTTTCAAATTATAATACAGGAAAAAATTTCAGGTATGTCATGTATTTTTTTGGAATTATCTTCTGATCCTTAAAGAATCTGGGTATTTTTTGAATTGTAAAAAAATTTGGGACTCTATTGAAATTTTGTAATTGAGCATTATTTCGGTTATTCAGCCCTCATACTAAGAATTTTTTTTTTTGTATTGCTTCCTGTTCGATCTTGTTCCTCAATATTACCCGTTTTTTCTCCTTCTCTTATCTCACCATAACTCTTTCCGTTGAAAATTTGCATCAAAATTTGCATCTCATTATAACGGTTGAATTTGCTGTGTTAAAAAAAATATAATAAAGATTAGTTAGATATCAGTGGTAGTAGTTGTTAAGATTTAGTGGCTAAGTTTGTTAGAAGAATTCTTGATTCTTGGTGCTTTGACTGAGTCCCTACCTTAACTAGTATATATTTCAGTACGTAAAATCATGCATAATTTAATTCTTTAATCAATTGTGAATGAATTTTCTATCGGTTACTTTTCATCAAATTCTCTCTTCTATATTTTCTTTAGCCCTTACTCATTGCTCACCTTCCTCACGTTTAGCTACTTGCTCGCTACTGTTGGTGAGTGCACAAGAGAGACGATCCATTAAACATAACATACCCTTCCACTATGCCTCCATCGCTGGCCTCATCCCCATCCACTCTGCCCTCGACTTCCTCCTCAATTGCGTCCTAACTATCTCACCACCCTCCTCTCTGCCTACGTCCGCCGCCACATTGTCTACCTTAACTCCAAAGGTCCTGCTACTTTAACACCGGCGCGGCATCATTCATAGATCACAAGCGGTGGCGTGGTAGCGACTACACTACCAAGATCGAGCAGTGGATGGAGCTTCATGATGCGGATCTATGAGGTTGGATCTTTCCTGCGATGATCCAATACTAAAATGAGATGCAAAGGATATAAGAATAACAGGGTCTACTGTCAATATCTAAATGACGGGGATCATTTAGCAATTTAAAAATTTTAATTTGACCTTTTGGTTAGTTATTAATATAAATTAATAAAATTGTACCAAGAATAAATAACAACTACAAATAAAATATTCCACCATGATTTTAAAGAACCCATTTGTATTTTCTCCACCATAGACAATTCCTATTAAAGAAAACATAAAGTTTAGATTTACTGGCAAGAGTACCCGTACAAATTACACGGGATTAAAAGGACTCAGAATGAAAAGAAAACCTATTATTTAGCAAATTTAAAACATAGATTGTCAAGCATCCATAAAAAGAAAAAAGAAAATAAAAACATATCCAATACAATGGAAAACATAAACAAAAATATCTGTTTCTACATATTAATAGATAAATAGCCATTTTTAAGTATAAATTAAGATTTCTTGATCTCCAACTGTATGTACCGGTCTCGTATGGAGACTAATCTCAGGATAAGCTTGTCCCTCCTCTTTAACTTCTACAATAAAATATATATATATTAATAACCAATTTAATATTAATAACGATAATTATCATTATTATTCAATAATAATAATAATAATAATAATAATAATAATAATAATAATAATAATAATAATAATAATAATAATAATCTATCCTTTTATTAAAATACTCATCTAATTGAATTAATATAAATATTTAATGAAAATTAAGGATAGATTTTTTGGCTTGAAAAATAATACAATCGAATATTTTTGAAGATTTTAAAGTTGTGAGTATATATTCTTCCTATATTAATATACACATGCATGTTACCTCATTTTTTCCATAAATGGAAAATAACATTTACCCGTTAAATTTGTTAGTTGCTCAACCGATTCATCTTATTTATTGTGATTGAGATTGATATATAATCATAAAGATTTTTTTTCCTCCATTAATTTCAGTAAAAAAATCCATGACATAAAATAAAATAAAATAAAGTCAGTATCTGGGCAATTTACGCAAATAAAATGATTGAGGAAAACGTTTACGCAAATACAACATTGGCAATTTCCAGACGCAAATGCAACAAATACAACTATATATAATCCGCTACACCCTGCAGCGGAATTTAATTGCACGTAATCTGCTACAGGGTCTCGCGGATTACGTGGAGAGCGAGGTAACTCATAAACCGCTACACCCTGTAGCGGTTTATGACCAAATTGCGTTTATGCATAATCCGCTACAATTTATTACAGTAAATTAATTATATCAACTAATTGATTTGATTAGGTATTTAAATATCACACGATTTATTATAATTTATAAATCAAATAATTGTAAATAAAAAATTAAAATTGTATTAATGAATTTAATATTAAAGTTAATTTGGCTTTTTATTATTTAGAGTATTTTTCAATCAATAATTTTATACTCTTTACTTTTTTTTTTCAGTTTCATTTTGAATTTTAATTTAGTACTCAAAGGTAGTGAAATTCCATTGATACTGAAATAAAGTTATATAAGGGTCCATAGGGTGGAATAAATAAAATAATGTGATACCTACATTGCAACATCCAAATGAAATAACTTAGGATCTAAAATGTTTATCTTTCTCTTTCTCGCCATTTTACAATATTACAATTAGCATTTAATGAATAATACATAATGATAATAATTTAGAAAAATAAAATAAAGTCCAGTAATTTATCTTTCGACTGCACACGTGTGTAGAATAACTTTTAAGGAGTCATGTATAGTAAATACGGTCGATGATTGTAAAACCGTATACTAACATTGATATAATATTATTTCAGGTATATGTTTTGCAGGCATCAAAGAAAAGTGTTGAGTTATTTTTTAGTAGATTTAAATTATTTATTGTTTATTAGCGAATTTTGTGCATTAGAATTCTCTAATAATTTATTATTTATTTTGAGCTAATTTTGATATGTTCTTACTTGACAGTAAAACATATAAAAATTTGTTGGTGGGTCTAAGTATTATTAAGTTGTTTATGATCACATTGAGTATATATGTTTGATTTATTGAAAAAAGTAGATTATTAAAACCAATTAATAACTATTTTAGAGTTAATATATTTAACACTAGATTAAGAAAAAATAAATAATACATAACATGTTATATTTTTATTAATCAAATTATTATAATTTAACTTAATCTTAACAAAATAATTTAAAATTATAATTTCAATCTTATCACGTGCATGGCACGGGTTAATACACTTGTATATAATATTTATGAATATATAATATTTAAGGGTTCGGGAGGGGTTTTTCACATAAGCAATAATAAATACAAAGTCAATATTTCATAAGTTTGTTAAAGAAAGAACTGACTTCATTAAAGTTATTTTACCAATTGACTTGTGCTGAGGTCTGAATTTGTCATGGTCTTCTCATAGTAAGGGGATCGAGGATATCTACTGTAGGACACATAGACATTTCAGTCACCATAATAAAATATATGTCTATTCACCACGATGCTAAAACAGAACTTAGGAAAAAAAACGTATGTACCATTACCGATTGTCATGAAATCTAAATAATGTTGTCAAATCTAAGGGACTTTATACTGAGTAATTTACCTGTTGGAACCACTTGTATCTGCATACATCGTCATTCAACTGTTTGATCCTTCAAATATCTTTATCAATATTGTAGAAAAAATCCAATATTTTATCCATTATAAAAAAAAAGATTGTTTTACAATGATTAAATAAATAACAACAGCAAATATTAACAAAATCGGGAATAAACAATCAGGTCCAAAGAAAAAATAGAATGAAATCACTAGAAGTGTGAAAAAAGAAAATCATGGAAGATGGCACGAATTGCGAAACGTTGGAGATCACAAATATGATTTACATCCATTAAATATAATATTTTCTTTCCTAACAAATTGCCAATTAGAAAACTTGTCATTTCAATAAAAGAGTATTATCCAATTCAAGTAAGTAATTCAAGTGATTAAATCCTTTGTAAAATGATTAATTATTCAGCAACTCAAGTAACTAATTCGAGCAGCTAAATATTTTTTAAACTGATTTAAACACAAACAAATCCTACACTTTTTTGCATTTAGAAAATGCACACAAATCGATTAAATCAAAAATGATGCATACATATTCTATGCAGTTCAAGTAACTATATAAATTTTAAAATTTAAATTGATTTTAACACAAATAAATTCTAGAATTTCTTCATTTGAATCAATAGTGCAATGAGATTAAAGGTAATTAAGTTGTCATTCCATCAATCAATCAATCAATATTATTTTGAAAATAAATGACAAAGAAAACATTTGCCACAGAAAAGAAAACATAAAAATTGACCTGATATAATATACGAAAATGCCAATTCATAGCATAAACTTAATCCTTTAAACAACTAACTCAATATTAACTCATCATCATTAGAGGAAATGGCAGCACTTTGCATATAATCCATTGAAAACTTAGTTCCTCCTTCTCCTCCTTCTAAATCTTCCTAAAAAAAATAAATTAAAAGTACATATAAGTTTACTGGATGCAACAACAAATAAACAGCAAAAATAGAGATTTTGAGTAATAAGAAGTTAAAGAAAACATTAACAACTCAAATGATGTTTGTTATGTTAAGAAACACAATCTTAGCTTCAATTTCATCATAATAATGTCCTAAACATAAAAAAAATGATTTTAATTTCTGAATCTCAGGTAAAAAAAATATAGCTAATTATTAATTAAAAGAAAATAAATAGTTAGACTAACATAAGCAAACATTATACACTGACTTATCACAATTTAATTATTATTATTATTATTATTATTATTATTATTATTATTATTATTATTATTATTATTATTATTATTATTATTATTATTATTATTATTATTATTATTATTATTATTATTATTATTATTGGTTTGAAACTAAGTTTTATAAAACACACATGAATACACGAAATATAAGATTATGTTATAAATAATTAAAATAGAACTTAAACATATGATAATACTTGAAGCTAATAAATTTTGTGTTAGACTGCTAGCATCTCGATCAACACCTACATCATCCGATATTTAAAATAAATCAAAAGAACATTCAAATAAAGATGAAATAAGATAATAGTAAAAAAAATTATAAAAAACAAGAAACGTAAAAAAGAAAACCCATATATAAAAAAATTCATAGTATCCATAGTAACAATAACAAATATGATAGGTGAAAAGGAATGAAGATCTACAATATTTAACCAATAGGAAAAAAGAAAAATAACCTATAGTATTTGTGGATGTAGTGTTAGGTAATGAGCCAACAACATTTCCTACAAAATATCACAAACAACAATGAGCACGGCACAATACATACCATATGTAACATATAGAACAAAGAATCTTCAAGATAACACTTGAGTATTTTTTTTTTTTTTTTGAAAGGATACCAAGAAATCACTTCAACAAACAAAACTATACACATATATATAAACACACACATATATAAATATCTATAAATTAAAGCTACAATAGGAATGAGAGGAAAAAATGTAAAACCTAAATATTTAATATTAATATGAGGCTAATCTAACAAAAATATGTAGAAAAGGTGACTCACCAACCATAGTATCTAAGCTAGACCTAATAACACAATATATCTAATACATAGCTAGCTAAAAGAACAACATATAACTCATAATTCCTTGTTTGACACTAGCAGTAATCTTACATGTTTATCTTTTAATATTGACAAAATTATTATTATTATTATTATTATTTATTATTATTATTATTATTATTATTATTATTATTATTATTAATTGAAAGAAAAGAAATTAAAGAATTTTGTTGAAAAAAATTAATTGAATCTAAAAATATTTTTTCTATTCAGTATCTCTATGTTTCAAAGTAAATAATAGATCATTGGCTTAGTGATTAGATAGATGCAATTTATAGCTAGAATCTAAAACAACCCAAAAGAAGGGAAAGTCACAAGCTGTCCCAACTTTCTACACCAAAAAAATTGATTTGACATATATAGCACCTAGTAATAATATATAAAAAACAAATTATAATTGGAAATAACAACTGCCCCTCTCAATCACATCAGTCATCATATCAATCATCACAACAAACAACAAAGACCTATAAAAAGCAGTCAACACATCATCCATGATGTAGGGTGAGAAAAAAATAAAATAAATAAGTTATCCCACTTTTTAACTAATATTTTATCTAACAAAAACTATTTTTTAAAATTAAATAACAAGAGAGATGTATTTTAAAATTTCAAAGAGAATAAATTTAAAAATTTTAATATCTCTATTAAATAAACCACAAAGTTCTCATTTTGATATTATTGTGACATTTTCCAGCTATTTTCATCTCATGAATGAATGAAGAGAAAAGAGTTACATGGACTCCAACTCATTTTTTCCTTTTTTTTATTTTCTTCCCTAAACCAAACAGTAAGAAATTTTATTTTTCACCCATTCTCTCTTGTTACACTTTCTTTTACCACATATTCCTCCAAAGCAAACAATCTGTAAAAATAATGAGTAAAATAAATTAAAAAAGAATAAAAATATTAAATTAAATTTATATTGAGAGAGAAAACACATTGAGTCACCAGGTAGTCCTACCTCAATTGAAAAAAAGAGATGATTCAACAAATCTAATACTATTATAGAGTGATAAATTACCCTACAACCGATCCACACCAAACTGAATCCTTTTACCTCATAATAGACCTCTCACACATAGACTATTAACTTCTACCAAATCCATATAAAAAAAGTACACAAGTCGATATAGGTATATAGAGTTATTGCATAGGAAACAACACACTAAATTGAACCTAAGAAATAGATTCTACACTTATTTAAAAAGTAATTTTACATATATAAGAGTTAAAAAACAAAAAAAATGAGATCTTATTGAGAATACCAAATATCTTTCTCAATCACATCAATCATGATATCTAAGATGAGAGACCTATAAAAAATAAACAAACACATCACTCAGCATGGAAAATAAAAAAAAAAGACAAAATAAAATAAGTATAAACTGCTATACTTTGGGAAAACCATTTTGTTGAAAAATTGGAACACATTATAAACAAATTAAATCTCATAAAGCAGTAAACCATAATCATATGAGCATATTAAAAAGAAGAGAAAAAAATTATACAAAATAAGCAAAGAGACAAGAAAAATCCTCTGACGTTGCAGTATCTGAATAAATTTTTCATTCATGTATTAGAACAAAGAGTAATATTAGACCCACTAACCACAAGAAAAAAAACACACTATTAGTATACGAAGCAACAGTTTAAACCATTAGAAAAAAATTAAAATCAACATACAATTAATCACACTGACTGTGAAAATAAAAAATAACATGCACCTTCGAACTTGTATAACATTCAAATCAAGAACATATCTAGAATTAGCACTAAAAGAAAACTCAGTTCTTCACATATTCACTTAAATCAAGAGCATATATAAAATTAGCACAATTACACAGTAGCATATTTAAAGTAAAATTCAACCAAGATGACACATAGACAATTTTTTTCAACCACGGGAAATAGTCGAGACAAGAAAAAAAACAATCACAAGAAAAGCAAGACAAAAACCACAATCACAAAAAAATCCGAAAATCGAAAAAAGGCATGAACTTCATACTAATAGTAACACCAAAAAACACGAATAAGAAAATCAATTGAAATTAAAATACAAACAAAATGTGAAAACTCCAACAATCATCAAGACACAATGTGTTTGAATAGTGAGCAAGAATAACACAAGATTCTTTCATTGTATCAAAGTTTGAACAGTTTTCCTAAAAATAGATATGAAGAAAAATTATTTAACTTAACTTTGTGCTAGAAGGAATTTTTCTCGGAACCCAGCAGCTAATCGGTGTCCACCCAATACTTAGCCACCAATAGAGATTTTGCCGACCCATTGGAGATGAAGTTGCTCAGTAAGCTATGTAAGCAATACACAACTTCTGTAACCAACAACTGTAAATATCAGTTTTCTACCCAAAAATATCAGTAATCTACCCAAAATTATCAAATAACACATGGAAAACACGTCACCTTCACCATTGGAGACAGTACTACCATCGCAACGATTTCGACCAAAGCAGATGACAGAGACATGAGAGAAAGTACAACAGCCAAAAATCTAAAGATCAAAAAAGACATAAGCTTGATGCTTAAAGTAACACCAAAAACCACAAATAACAACATAATCACAGGCAACTTTCGATAGTTTACTAATACTATTATCAGTATTAGTATCACCCCGCCGAATAAAATATATACAGATATCTGAATTAAAAAATAAATACTACAAAACACAGAAAGAACACTCACAAATCCATAGAGAATCACGGGAAAGAAGATTTTAATTTATCTTTTCACAAATAAAAGATTTACAATTTTTTTGCTAACACATCACAGTTACAAAAAGGTAAATTAATATTTATTTGAAACAAAATCAGAGAACACATGGGAAACACATCACCTTCACCATTGGAGACATCACTACAACCACGACAATTTGGACCAAAGCAGATGACAAAGACATGAGAGAAAGTAACACAGCCAAAAGGGGAATTCTCTGAGAAGGTGAGCAAAGTTGTAGGCAGTGCAGCGAATCTCTTCGTCTACGAGACAGCTCAGTCACAACCACAGACAAAGACACCAAAATATATACATTAGCATAACCATACTATACGTGATAATAGTGGCAGGCTAACAACATTGACCTTCATATGCTTTTTCTTATCCTATCCCTGCTCAACCTCCCAATTTACCAATCAAAATAATAAAGGATACAAAATAGTTAACTGATATAAAATAATAAATAATAAAAATAGACTGACAAAAATTCAAAGGAGATAAAATAAACACAATTACACAGTAATAAATTCAAAATAAAATTCAAATAATTCCTTGCAAAATCCATTTTTCCAGCTACCCAAAATTATCCACGCGGAAAAAACCAAATAGTCATTAAAAAAAAATAAAGCCACAATTGTAAAAAATCCAAAACACAGGAGTAACAATTAATGGTCATCTTCATAATTAACGTCATACCCGATATAAACATCGAAAATCAGCCAAAGTAAAACAAGAACTTATAAACCTCTAAACAAGTGGATGCAATACAATTTTTTCTCAACGGCCCTAACTAACACACAAAAAAAGAAACAGATACCCAAATAAAAATAAAGACAAAACCCCAGACTCTAAAAAAATCAAAAGATCAAAAAAGACATAAGCTTGATGCTTACAGTAACACCAAAAACCAGACATAATAAACCCTTTCAAATTAAGATACATACAAAAAATGGAAGATCAAACAACTACAAAAAAAAAGATAAAGTCTAAAGTTAAAAATAAAAGGATTTAATATTAATCTAAAAAGAACAAACAGCCAATAAACCAACCACATTTACAACCAATACATAAATTTTCACACACAATAAAAAATATGGCACATCTATTCAATTCTTCTCATAAATAAAAAAAGATCCAGAACCTCTAAATTTGTGGCAATTTAAAGATAAACAAAATTAAAAGAAACTAACTTGAAATTAACACAAAGTACTGACTATTGAGAGAAGGTCATCACAACACCTCATCCACACCAGACCACTTACCAATGATGTCACAATAATACAAGAGATTAGCTGATCCCAAATGTGTTGAATGAGTTCCGACTAACAAATCGTAGGTCACTAATACCATAATCAAGCCTTTCAAATTGGCATCAACACGCGATCCCCCAAAGAAACCCGGGAATCGACAAATTCCAATTTTGAAGAAAACTCTAAAACACCTGAAAATTCGACATTGCCGATGAGTTCCGACTAACCAATCGTAGGTCACTAATACCATAATCAAGCCTTTCAAATTGGCATCAACACGTGATCCCCCAAAGAAACCCGGGAATCGACAAATTCCAATTTTGAAGAAAACTCTAAAACACCTGAAAATTCGACATTGCCGATGAAACTACATGAATTCTAGTTTTTATCGATGGATGGATAACTCACTAATCATATCCTAAGATACAATAAATAATCATCATAAAGCATAAGTTATAATTGAAGAAGCATACATTACTATAAGAGAATAATGTGACACACATATTACGCTCTGAAAATCTTTTTCTTTTCAATATATAATATATAACTTAGTAGTAGTGTACGATGGTTATTTACTTTTTCCAGCAAAGTCCTCTTGCATTCATCATTAAGATCATAAACCACCTCAAAATCAAAATAAGAAATAGTAGGATTGGCATATACAATATCAAATCAGTAGCAAATATTCCAAACCATATAGTTGCACAATAATTCAAAAAGGATGGCACAATTAAACTAAAAAGAAAATTTTGTCACGAATACCTCAATCTCAAATTTTCCATTGAGTATCAACACAACTTCTTTCAGCATTTGGTAGAGCTAAAACCATATGTAATACTCTTCTTTAACTTCTTTAACATTATCTGAGTCAAAGAGGCATTCGTTTGGAAAAATAATGTAATACTTCTTTGACTTCCTCATGAGTTATGCACTCTGGTCTCAACTTGGTAAAAATGAAACAAACTATTAAAAAATTATGCAAAAAATTATAAAACTGAAAATTAACCAAAATAAAAAACTCGTGAATTTTCCAAACAGAAAAAATACAATAGAATTTATTATAAAATATAGCGATTCAAAATAGTTATTATAAAAATAGTGATTTATAATAAACCAACCACATTTACAACCAACACATAAATTTTCACACACAATGAAAAATATGGCACATCTATTCAAGTCTTCTCATAAATAAAAAAAAGAACCAGAACCTCCAAACTTGCGGCAATTTAAAGATAAACAAAATTAAAAGAAACTAACTTGAAATTAACACAAAGTACTGACTACTGAGAGAAGATCATCACAACACCTCATCCACACTAGACCACTTACCAATGATGTCACGATAATGCAAGAGATTAGCTGATCCCAAATGTTTTGAATGAGTTCCGACTAACCAATCGCAGGTCACTAATACCAGAATCAAGCCTTTGAAATTGGCATCAACACGCGATCCCCCAAAGAAACCCGGGAATAGACAAATTCCAATTTTGAAGAAAACTCTAAAACACCTGAAAATTCGACATTGCCGATGAAACTACATGAATTCTAGTTTGTATCGATGGACGGATAACTCACTAATCATATCCTAAGATACAATAAATAATCATCATAAAGCATAAGTTATAATTGAAGAAGCATACATTACTATAAGAGAATAATGTGACACACATATTATGCTCTGAAAATCTTTTTCTTTCCAATATATAATATATCACTTAGTAGTAGTGTACGATGGTTATTTACTTTTTCCAGCAAAGCCCTCTTGCATTCATCATTAAGATCATAAACCACCTCAAAATCAAAATAAGAAATAGTAGGATTGACATATAAAATATCAAATCAGTAGCAAATATTCCAAACCATATAGTTGCACAATAATTCAAAAAGGATGGCACAATTGAACTAAAAAGAAAATTTTGTCACGAATACCTCAATCTCAAATTTTCCATTGAGTATCTGCACAACTTCTTTCAGCATTTGGTAGAGCTAAAACCATATGTAATACTCTTCTTTAACTTCTTTAACATTATCTGGGTCAAAGAGGCATTCGTTTGGAAAAATAATGTAATACTTCTTTGACTTCCTCAGGAGTTCTGCACTCTGGTCTCAACTTGGTAAAAATGAAACAAACTATTAAAAAATTACGCAATAAATTATAAAACTGAAAATTAACCAAAATAAAAAACTCGTGAATTTTCCAAACAGAAAAAATACAATAGAATTTATTATAAAACATAGCGATTCAAAATAGTGATTATAAAAATAGTGATTTACAATAAACCAACCACATTTACAACCAACACATAAATTTTCACACACAATGAAAAATGTGGCACATCTATTCAAGTCTTCTCATAAATAAAAAAAAGAACCAGAACCTCCAAACTTGCGGCAATTTAAAGATAAACAAAATTAAAAGAAACTAACTTGAAATTAACACAAAGTATTGACTACTGAAAGAAGATCATCACAACACCTTATCCACACCAGACCACTTACCAATGATGTCACGATAATACAAGAGATTAGCTTATCCCAAATGTTTTGAATGAGTTCCGACTAACCAATCACAGGCCGCTGATACCAGAATCAAGCCTTTGAAATTGGAATCAACACGCGATCCCCAAAGAAACCCGGGAATAGACAAATTCCAATTTTGAAGAAATCTCTAAAACACCTGAAAATTCGACATTGCCGATGAAACTACATGAATTCTAGTTTGTATCGATGGACGGATAACTCACTAATCATATCCTAAGATACAATAAATAATCATCATAAAGCATAAGTTATAATTGAAGAAGCATACATTACTATAAGAGAATAATGTGACACATATATATGTTCTGAAAATCTTTTTCTTTCCAATATATAATATATAACTTAGTAGTAGTGTACGATGGTTATTTACTTTTTCCAGCAAAGCCCTCTTGCATTCATTATTAAGATCATAAACCACCTCAAAATCAAAATAAGAAATAGTAGGATTGACATATAAAATATCAAATCAGTAGCAAATATTCCAAACCATATAGTTGCACAATAATTCAAAAAGGATGGCACAATTGAACTAAAAAGAAAATTTTGTCACGAATACCTCAATCTCAAATTTTCCATTAAGTATCTGCACAACTTCTTTCAGCATTTGGTAGAGCTAAAACCATATGTAATACTCTTCTTTAACTTCTTTAACATTATCTGGGTCAAAGAGGCATTCGTTTGGAAAAATAATATAATACTTCTTTGACTTCCTCAGGAGTTCTGCACTCTGGTCTCAACTTGGTAAAAATGAAACAAACCATTAAAAAATTACGCAATAAATTATAAAATTGAAAATTAACCAAAATAAAAAACTCGTGAATTTTCCAAACAGAAAAAATACAATAGAATTTATTATAAAACATAGAGATTCAAAATAGTGATCATAAAAAATAGTGATTTACAATAAACCAACCACATTTACAACGAACACATAAATTTTCACACACAATGAAAAATATGGCACATCTATTCAATTCTTCTCATAAATAAATAAAAATGATCCGGAACCTCTAAAGTTGCGGCAATTTAAAGATAAACAAAATTAAAAGAAACTAACTTGAAATTAACACAAAGTACTGACTATTGAGAGAAAATCATCACAACACCTCATCCACACCAGACCACTTACCAATGATGTCACGATAATGCAGGAGATTAGCTGATCCCAAATGTTTTGAATGAGTTCTGACTAACCAATCGCAGGTCGCTGATACCATAATCAAGCCTTTGAAATTGGCATCAACACGCAATCCCCCAGAGAAACCCGGGATTCGACAAATTCCAATTTTGAAGAAAACTCTAAAACACCTGAAAATTCGACATCGCCGATGAAACTACATGAATTCTAGTTTGTATGTATGGATGGATAACTCACTAATCATATCCTAAGATACAATAAATAATCATCATAAAGCATAAGTTATAATTGAAGAAGCATACATTACTATAGGAGAATAATATAACACACATATTATGCTATGGAAATCTTTTTCTTTTCAATATATAATATATAACTTAGTAGTAGTGTACGATGATTATCTACTTTTTCTTGCAAAACCCTCTTGCATTCATCATTAAGATCATAAGCGACGGTCTCCGAACTGGTTCGGCGGCAGCCCGATAGCCACCTAAAGCGGCAGCGGTGACCTGAACAACATGCAGCAACAATGAGGTTTCCGGAAACTCAACGGAAGGAGAATCAACTTAAAACCCTTACCGACAAATTTTTCGGCGACGACAGTAGCATTCCCGGCTGCCAGGCACGGCGGCGCGACTGATTTCTCCTTCTTCCGTTCAAAATCCCAGCGGCAACCACAGTGGTGGTTCTGGTCAGCTCTGGTGGCAGTGGGCTCCGGCAACTTGCATAATCCCGAGGCAGAAGCAGACAGCAACTCCGGTGGTCTTCTCCGGTGACGACACCAGCTACCACGAGGACGGCGGCGGTGAAACCCTAATAGCGCCGGCGCTGCACAGCAGGGACGAGGATGGAGCTTCTTCTCGGTCAGTGGTTCACAGCTCACGGTAATGCGCGAAACACCTCCTTTGGCGGTGACTGCTCCACTCTCCACTGCGGCGGCATCCAATAATAATAATATATAAAATACTATTTGTTCATCAACTCTACAATTATTTTCAATAAAATGCCCAAATCAAATAATAAGAAATAATATACTTAATTTCTTCATTTTCCAAAATAACAGTATTAATATTTAAAATATTACTTATCCAACCCAAATCATATAAAATACTTATTATTTTATAATTATCAACTTTATAATTCAAATATAGAAAATAATCCAATAATTATAAAATTGGATAATAATCATAGCTTATCTCAAATCCAATAAATCAAAACTTGCCTTAATTATCTTTAATAAAATAATCTCTGAAATTAAGGCTATAAATAATTGTAGGATTTGAGACTTGATCATAATAAGACTTTTCAAAGATTCTGGGCCTTACAATAAACCACCTCAAGATCAAAATAAGAAATAGTAGTATTGACATATACAATATCAAATCAGTAGCAAATATTCCAAACCATTTAGAGTGTGTTTGGCAAACATGTTGGGGAGGAGAGAAGTTCGTTTCAGCTTTTTGAAAGTTTCACTTTGATGTTTGGCAATTTTTATCTTTCTAAATGCAGAATTGATTCTGCCTCTGAATGCATGTTCAGGAAAAGCTAAAATTTGTAGCTTCTTCGTTTCACGTTCATGGTTGCTGATTGCTATTAGAAAATTGGGTACAAATTTTTTTTTACCAACCCTACCCTTCATTTTCTTCTATAAGAATGATACCAATAACTATTACATGTTCTTTGTAGTTCTTCCTAGTTCCTACTTCTTCATAGTTTTTTCGTTCCAATTTTTTTTCATCAAAATCATTCAAATTTGTTTCAATCACTAACAAATTGAATATTTTAATTTTTTTATTATTTTTTATATTATTTTTGATAGTGTTTTGATTTTGCAGGTATATAAAAAAAATTATTTAAATTGATGTCTCCTTTAGTAATTTTTCATCTAAAAGTGATTTTAAGTAGTATAATCCAAACAATATTTATTTTACTATAATCAATTTTGATATAAAGATTGCCAAACATAAATCACGTTAACCCAAACTTACTTATCATCAAAATCAATTTTGCAAAATTAATTTTATGCAAACGGACTATAATCCAAACACACACTTAGTTGCACAATAATTCAAAAAGGATGGCACAATTGAATTAAAAAGAAAATTTAGTCACGAATACCTCAATCTCAAATTTTCCATTCAGTATCTGCACAACTTCTTTCAGCATTTGGTAGAGCTAAAACCATATGTAATACTCTTCTTTAACTTCTTTAACATTATCTGGGTTAAAGAGGCGTTCGTTTGGAAAAATAATGTAATACTTCTTTGACTTCCTCAAGAGTTCTGCACTTTGGTCTCAACCTGGTAAAAATGAAACAAACTATTAAAAAATTACACAAGAAATTATAAAACTTAAAATTAACCAAAATAAAAAATTCGTGAATTTTTCAAACAGAAAAAATACAATAGAATTTATTATAAAACATAGCAATTCAAAATAGTGATTATAAAAAATAGTGATTTAAAATAAAATCCCTCTTCCAAATAAACTTTTAATTGAATAAACTCAACATTATCACGCTGATTATAGCCAATATCAAATATCAAATCAAACTACACTAAGAAGAAATGATAATCACACCAAGGGAAAAAATAACACAACAAAAACCCCTCCACAAACTTAAAAATCAAACGAACTATAAAACAAATCAAAATCACAGAAAGTCACAAACATTGGGAAAAAAGGGAAACGACCTCTTGTGCGACCTGTAGTTCTTGTGCGACCTGAAAAAAGACCAAAACGACCTCGCCGATCGGCTACCGTTCACAGCCGTTGAATCTCTCACGCCGTCGAGATCCGAATCGATGCCAGAGAATGTCCATCTTGAGCGGAGAAACGGAATCGCCAAGGAGCGCGAGCGGCCGAGCGAGGGCTCACGCTTTATGAGGTTGTGGACACCACCGACAGTAGAAACGTCGTCGGTGACGAAGAAACCATGGAAGAATGAAGAGGAGGAAGAATACGAAAAAAATAAAACAAAGAGAAGAAGAAACAGAGCAGGCGAACGATGATAGGGGTGGCAAGAATGATCCAAAAGAAGAGAGAAAGAAGAGGGAAAGAAGCTGACTTTGGGGAAAGTGGAGGAGGTGAATAGGGTTTCAATGAGAGAGAGAAGAAGAAGAGAACGAAGAGACAAGAGACAGGATAATAGAAGAGAGAGAACACAACTGATTATGAGCTATAAGTGGGACCCTTAAAGTGATATTTTTCAATTAAAAAAATTCAAAAAACCCAGAAAATGCCACTTCGGATAACTTTCTTCCACTATACCATTTTTCAATTATATAAGTCTCCTTTAATGAGCTTTCAGCTCATTTTCATTAAAGAGAGAAAGGGAGTTCGGTTATGAGAGAAGAGAGAAGAGAAGCCATGGGAGCACTATTCACCTCCATCTTCCCGGAGCCATAACTTGAGCTACGGACCTTCGATTGACGAGCCGTTCATGACCACAAGAAGCTTTTGACGAGCTCTTCCTTTCTATATAAAGAAATCTAGTAATAACTTGCATCTCACTCCCCAGTTTCATGCCCTAAGTTTCTGCACATTTTAGGTTTGGTTTTTGAGCAAGTTTTGTGGTTTTGCTTGTTTAGGTGGTCTCTAGTAGCAGGTAATTATTGAATTTTACCCCTACTCACGTTGGATAAGGTAAGGTTTCACTAAATCCTTGTGTTTAGTTGTTTTATATATCTTAGTTTTTTATTTTGGTGATATATGTGTTGTTCGTTTGAGCTTTGGTGTTTGTTGGAGTTGATTGAGGCTTTGGATTGAGTTTGGTGGTTTCGTTTTGGTGTTTGGAGCATTTGGGAATCGGCCAAGGTATGATTTCGGTTTTCTTTATGTAATATGTAATGTTTCTGGATACTTTGCCTAGTTGACCTTAAGATAGGATTGAATTAAATACATGGTGGATTGAATTATGTAAGTGACATGTGAATTGTGTTGATGATTTTATGAGTTGTGTATGTTAGAGTTTGATTATGATGTTGATGGGAAAATTTGATTATTGGGATTGTTGATGGGGATTGATTGATGTTGTTGTGGTGTTGTGTGGAAGAAATTGGAATAATAATGATAATGATTATATGATTTGATGATGATTATTGGTATTTTAATTATTATGAAGGTTGATGATGAATGTGAGACTTATTGTTGTTGATGGAGGTTTGTGATATAGTTGATGATTACAAATGCATATTGATGTTGTTGGTAAATGGAGATGATTGTTTAAAAGTTGATAAATTGAGATATTGAATGATGAGATTTGTTATGGTTGTTGAGAATTTGATGGTGGTATTAAGGAAATTGGATGTGATGTTAGATTGAATTTAAAGTTGGATGAGGTGAGTATTAAGTGGTTTATATGCTTGAATGGTTGAAGTGGTTGAGAAATATTTGGTATGGACCTTGATGTTGTTTTGGTATTGTTTGGGGTATGACTAGTTTGGCTTTGAATTGTGAATTTTGCTGAAGTTGAGGATTTGTGATTTTTGGTAAAAAAAAGGGAATTTTGGTAAACTTTGTCTGATCATAACTTTTGCCTCGGTTTTCAAAATCTGTTGAATTTGGTTTAGAATTAAAGATCATTGAAAACCCTTTGATTTGATATAAAGTTTGTAAAATTTGAAATTTTGTAGAGGGAGTTATGATCATTCAAAGTTGGTGTTAAAAATCTGAAATTCTGCAAAGTTGCAGAATTTCAGGACTTCTGATATGTGCGCACGCACAGCCTGGTGCGCACGCACAGACCTGTGCGTATGCACAGGCAGGTAAAGACTTACTGCTTGCAGCGTTAGCACAGCTTGTGCGCGCGCACATCAATGAAGAATTGCAACCTGTGTGGACGCACAGCCCTGTGCGCACGCACAAGCCAGGAAGGGTCGCCTGTTGGGAGCGCTACCACACCCTGTGCGAGTGAACAGACCTTACAAGTTTTTATACCTGTGCGTAGGCACACTCCCATGCGTACGCACACTTTCAAAATTTCCTGTGCCTGCGCACGCACATGCCCTGTTTCTCAAATTTCACTTGTTTCAACTATTCTACCTTCCCAACAAGGTTGCAAGCTTCAATAACACCATTTTAAGACTCTTGGACAAAATTTTCAGGTATGAGAATATGGGAGAGAACTTAAGGGATTTAGTGATGTTATTTTAAAAAGTTAGAAGACGGAGGCTTAGGTTTCTGGTGTGTTCTGAGGCTGGGTTTGGTGGAGTGCGAAAGAAGAATGGTATATGAGTTGAGAAAGTGACGAATTAGTGAGTTCGGAATAGGAAGTTGTGAATTGAGAATGGCCGTGACGAGTATGAGTGGAAGGGTGCTATAAGCAGTGGCCTTTGAGTTTGAATATGTGATTACGATATGCATTATTCTCCGTTGTAGGGGCTGTGGCAGTCTCCCGCCTACGTTCGGATGTGAGAGTTGAAGCTGGGCTTCTCACTCATATTTCTCGCAACCAGAGGAAGGTGGTAGGGCATGCTCCCTCGGAATGTTTCCTCTGAAAGGAGAAGGTGGTAGGGCACTAACCCACGGAATCATGCGGCAACCAGAGGAAGGTGGTAGGGCACGTTCCCTCGGAATATTTTCCTCTGAAAGGAGAAGGTGGTAGGGCACTCATCCCTCGGAATTTTCCTCCTTATGCGCAATAGAGAGACTAATCCGGGAGTTGTCGACTGGATTTTCTGTCGGGTTTGGCAATAACCGACATATGATATCATAGCCAATAGGACAGACATTCATCATATGCATTCTCTATATGCTTGCTTGCTTTGTTTACTTGAGTTTGCCTAATTATATAACATGCCTACTTACTTCTTGAATTACTTGCTGTAAATGTATACTATCTGTGTTTTACTTGCTTGTATTTATCTTGTGTTTGTCTGATGCTGAGGAGGCTAGGCAGGTGGTGGCGATGGGATCGCACGGAGGTTAGGTTGGCGAAGGCTATGGGATACAACAGTGTGATTAGTATTAGTTAGAATCCTTTAATTTTAGAAAACCATGTTTACTGCTCAAGGTTTACGTTAATTATATTTTGTTCTAAACTTGAATATCGGTTTGATGTGAAGTTCTAGGATTGCCTTTGGCATCCCGGAGCCTTACATCTTACATTATTAGGCACTATTACCATACTGAGAACCTTTGATTCTCATTCCATACGTTGTTGTTATTTTTCAGATGCAAGTCGCAACCCACCGCAGTGAGTTGGGTGATGGTAGTAGAGCGGAGGATCTTATTCTATTTTGTTGTCAATCTTGGTTATTTTTAACTTGTACTCTCACTTTTGTATTTTGTTTTGTCTAGAGGTTTTTATTTGAGAGAACAAAACTTGTATAAGCCCTTTTGAACTGCAGTCTTTTGATTGTCTGTATACATGGCTAGCCGGCTTAAACTCCGCGAGCTGTGGCTAGATTCTTATAATACTATGCTATGATAATTGCTATACTGTATTTAGTTTTTGTGCTTTAAGTTAGTAGCTTCGCTAGTACGTTTTGTACTTTTCAAATCCTGTTTTTGAGCTATCTCCTTCATCAGGCTTCTAGATTATATTATTTCTTTCTATATAAATATGTATAAGCCTTAGAATTGTCGTAACCTTTGGTTAACCTTTGTTTTACGGCTAGAGGTAAGGCTTAGGTTAATTGGGGTGTTACATTTAGTGGTATCAGAGCGGTTCGTCCTCGTGAGCCCGAGGGATGGACCGATTGTGCTTCATTGCATACTCTGGGTCATTTTTTTTCATGATATTTAGGTTATCTACCTGATATTTCAAAGCATGCTTGTTTGTGAGTGCCTTTTTGGGATAATTGAAGCACTGGACTTTTGATATTGAGACTGATCACCTTGATATCAATTGTTTGGTGTAGACAGGAACCCTAATGGCTACTTGCGGACGAGGCCGTACACGTTCACAAAGAGAGAGTAGAAACGAGCAACCGGCCGATAACTAGGGGTGTTCATGGTTCAATTTTTTCATAAACTGAACTGAAACTGCACTAAATCATTTTAAATGGTTTAGAAACTGAACCAAACTACTTTGTCAAATAAGAAACTGGTTTTAAACCAGTTTACAATACAGTGCACCAGTTTAAACCACTTCATAAAAATAAAACTAGTTTTAATAGAAAAAACCAGTTTAAACTGGTTTATAGGCTAAAACTAGTTCTCCTCTCTCTTTTTTTCTCTCTCCCTTCTCTCCCTTTTTCTCTTTTCTTCCCTTTTCCTCTATTTCTCCTCTTCTCTCCCCCTCTCTCCCTCCTCTCTCTCTCTCTCTCTCTCCTTCTCTCCCTTTCTCTCTCTCTTTCCCCTCTCACTCTTCCTCTTCTCTCTCTCTCTCCCCCTCTTTCTCCCCTTCTCCTCTCTTTGTCTTCCTCTTTCTCTCTCTCTCTCTCTCTCTCTCTCTCTCTCTCCCTTTTCCTTCTCTCTCTCCCCTTCTCTCTTTTTATCTTCCTCTCTCTTCCCCTCCTTTCTCTCTCTCTCCCCTGCCCCTCTTTCTCCCCCTCCCCTTTCTTTCTCTCTCCCTTTTCTCCCTCTATCCATTTCTCTCACTCTCTCCCCTATTCCTCTTCCTTTCTATCTCTCCCTCCCTCTCCTTCCCTCTTCCCCTCCTTTCTCTCTTTCTCCCTCTCTCTTTCTCTCTGTATCTCTCACTTTCTTTCCCTCTCTCTCTTCCTCTCTCTTTCTTGCGGTCTTTCTCCTCCTCCCTTCTTTCTCTTTCTCTCTCTCCTCCTTTTCCTTTTTCTTTTTTCTATCTCTCCTTCTTCCCTCTTTTTTCCTCTTTTCTCTCTCCTTCCTTCTCTCTCTTATTTGAAAAAAAGAGAGGGAGAGAGAAAGAGAAAAAAAATGGATATAGAGTGAGAGAAGGTTGAGAGAGAAAGAGAAAAGAGAGAAAGGAAGGAAAGAACGAGAAGAAAGAGAGAGAGGAGGGAGAAGAAAGAGAGAGAAAAGGAGCGAGAAAGAAGGGAAAGGTGAGAGATAGAAAGAGAAAAAAGGGAAAAGAGAGAGAGAGAAGGAGGAAGAGAGAGAGAATGGGGGAAGGGAGGGAGAGGGAGAGAGGGAGAGAGAGGGAGAGAGAGAAGGGGGAAGGGAGGGGGAGCGATGGAGGAGAAGAGGGAGAAAGAGGAAGAGAGAGAGGGGAGAGAGAGAGAAGGGGAAGGGAGGAGGAGAGAGAAGGAGGGAGACAAAAAGAAGGGAGAGAGAGAGGGGAGAGAGGATGGGAGAAAGAGGAGAGAGAGAGGATGGGGAGAGAGATAGAAAGAGTATATAAAAACTAATTTTAGAGTTTAAATAAAACCAGTTTTTATTTGGTTTAAAACTAAACTGAACCATAAAAACTGGTTTTTAATAAACTGGTTTTCATAAAAACTATGGTTTCAGTTCAGTTCAGTTTCAATTCAGTTCAGTAAAACTAGTTTTTTTGCACACCCCTACCGATAACCATGCCGAGTTCATGGCGACAATGGCGAATCTTGTGAACACCATGGGGGCGAATGCTGCTGCGACTCTGCAAGCTGCGCAGAGGTTAGGCCAACCGGCGGAGAATGGAGACGGAAATGGTGATGACTTAGGAGGTACTCCGATGACCC
Source organism: Arachis ipaensis (assembly GCF_000816755.2). Taxonomy (NCBI): domain Eukaryota; kingdom Viridiplantae; phylum Streptophyta; class Magnoliopsida; order Fabales; family Fabaceae; genus Arachis; species Arachis ipaensis. The sequence goes on from NC_029794.2 coordinate 56,722,922, forward strand.
TAGCTACGTTTCTGAAAGTTCACCCACCGACTTTCAGAGGATCGACCAATTCCACGGAAGCGGATAACTGGTTCCAAGCTATGGAGCGTGCACTGCAAGCACAGCATGTCCCGAACAACCAATACGTGGAGTTTGCTACTTATCAGCTTCTGGAAGAGGCCCAACATTGGTGGCAGGCGGAATGCCACTTGCTCCAACTTTAGAATGCCGATGTTCCTTGGGATGTATTCCGGACAGCCTTCTACAAGAAGTACTTTCATGAGTTTGCAAGGGAAGCGAAGAAGATGGAACTGATGCAGCTGAAGCAAGGTTCCCTATCTGTGGCAGACTACACAAGCAAGTTTGAGGAACTCTGTAAGTTTTTTAGTGTATGTCAGGGTGCCCCGGAGACCTATGAAAGTTGGAAGTGTGTAAAGTATCAAAGGGGTTTGAAGGCCGACATCAAGACTGCTGTGGCTCCTATGGAGATTCGGATTTTCTCCGATTTGGTAAACAAGGCAAGAGTGGTTGAGGAATACGCAAAGACGGTAGCCTCGTCAAGGGACACTTATGGAGGGAACACTAGTAGGGAACGCGATGATTACCTTAGACCAAGGGGGCAAAACTTTAAGAAATATGGTGAAGGGAAGCGATCAAGAGCTTACTCCTCTGATATGAAATGTCAAGAGTGTGGGAAATACCATCCGAATAGGCCATGCCAGTTGGGTAAGAAACTATGTTACAAGTGTGGCGCACCGGGACATTTGGTTAGAGATTGTCCACACCGAGGAACACGTGAGGCGAATCGATCACAACCACGGGGTTGAGGTAATTATGAAGCCGATGACCAAATCTCAACTTATCTTCATAGGATAGACTATCGTTGTTCGTGTTGAAAAAGTTTAAAGCTTAGATTGATTTTTAAACTTGGTTAGAACTCTGGTTTGAATGATTTGGTTTTGAAACTAAGACTGGAACTTTTGATCAATTGGTACAATTTAAAAAGGAAAGTGAGTTGTATGATTTTGTTAACTTGTGATTTTGGGTTTGTAATTTCATTTATCAAAAGGGATTCAAATGGAGAGGTTTTGATTCATGGGTTTCAATGAATTTAGGAAAATCATGCTTTAAAATGATTGATTTACAAATAAATGATTTTTGACTCTTTTGAAAAAGTTTTAACAATGAACTCATTTATATGGAATTTGTTTTAAAGGCTTTAAACAGTATTACAAAAATCGGTATTTGGTTTAAGGAAAAATTTTTGGATTTTTAACGAAGATAATCAGAGTGACGCAGCGGAAGGCGAGAGAGTTTTCAGACTTTGAAGCAGAAGTTAACTTCAGCGCCTATTTTAATCTTGTCGGAACCGCATGAACTATTCGAAATGTACTGTGATGCTTCTCTGAAGGGTTTGGGTTGCGGGTTGATGCAACACCAGAATATGGTAGTGGACACATTGAGTCGAAGGTCCTTGACAATAGCTTGGATGACAATCAAGGAAGAGGAGTTAGTGGATAAGTTTGTGGATCTTAAGTTGAATATTGGTGAAATTGGCGGAAGAGCTTGTTTATATCAGTTGCAGATATCAAGTACGTTTAAGACGGAGATTCAAAAGGCTCAGCAAGATGAACAGAAGCTTCAGCAATTGTTTCAACCAGTGGGTGATAAGAGGTGTAGAGAATTCACCTAGGATGATGAAGGGTTGTGGAGATATAAGGGAAGAATTTGCATACCGGATGTCGGGAGTTTGAGGCAAGACTTGTTGTTGGAGGCTCACATCAACGGGTTTTCTACTCATCCAGGAAGCACAAAGATGTATTAAGACTTAAAGAAGAGGTTCTGGTGGTCTAGGATGAAAGGTGATGTAGCTTCAATGATATCCAAGTGTTTGACGTGTCAGAAGGTGAAGGTAGAGCAACAGAAATCGTCGGGGATGCTACAGTCTCTTGAATTTCCTCAATAGAAGTGGGAAGGAATTGCAATGGATTTTGTGACCGTTTTACTGAGGACTAGGCCGGGATTTGATGCGATTTGGGTGATCATGGATCGCTTAACCAAATCCACTCATTTCTGCCTATCCGGGTGAACTGTTCTATGGAAGAGTTAGCAAGGTTGTTTATAAAGGAGATAGTAAGGTTGCATGGTGTGCCGTCGAGTATAGTATCAGACCGTGATCCCCGATTCACTTCAAGGCTTTGGGGAGCTTTCCAAAGAGCTTTCGGTACGAGGCTATGTCTTAGTACCGCATATCATCCGTAAACAGATGGACAGTCAGAAAGGGCCATTCAGACGTTGGGATATATGCTGAGAGCATGTATTTCTGAGGGTTACACCGACAACTGGGATTGAAAGAGCAATTAAGACCAAGAAGTTGAATCTGAGGCATATAGGGCCGTTCAAGATTCTAAGGCGATTCGGGCCGGTGGCGTACTAATTAGCTTTGCCACCCCATCTGTCTAACTTGCACGACGTATTCCATGTGTCACAACTCCGTAAGTACACGTCGGATACGGCTCATGTGTTAGAGCCTTAGTCGAACGAGTTGAGAGAGAACTTGGCATTCCAAGTGACACCAGTAAGAGTCGACGACACTCGTGTGAAGAAGCTGCGAGGAAAGGAAGTTTCATTGGTTAGGGTTGCTTGGAGGAGAGCAGAAGTTGGAGAGCATACTTGGGAATTGGAGAATGAGATGTTTTGGAAACTTGTTGGATATATACATGTGAATTGTGTTGATGATTTTATGAGTTGTGTATGTTAGAGTTTGATTATGATGTTGATGGAAAAAATTGATTATTGGGGTTGTTGATGGGGATTGATTGATGTTGTGGTGGTGTTGTGTGGAAGAAATTGGAATAATAATGATAATGATTATATGATTTGATGATGATTATTGGTGTTTTAATTATTATGAAGGTTGATGATGAATATGAGACTTATTGTTGTTGATGGAGGTTTGTGATATGGTTGATGATTACGAATGCATATTGATGTTGTTGGTAAGTGGAGATGATCGTTTAAGTGTTGATAAATTGAGATATTGAATGATGAGATTTGTTATGGTTGTTGAGAATTTGAATGGTGGTATTAAGAAAATTGGATGTGATGTTAGATTGAATTTAAAGTTGGATGAGGTGAGTATTAAGTGGTTTATATGCTTGAATGGTTGAAGTGGTTGAAAAATATTTGGTATGGACTTTGATGTTGTTTTGGTATTGTTTGGGGTATGACTAGTTTGGCTTTGAATTGTGAATTTTGGTGAAGTTGAGGATTTGTGATTTTTGGTAAAAAAAAAAAGGAATTTTAGTGAACTTTGTCTGATAATAACTTTTGCCTCAGTTTTCAAAATCTGTTGAATTTGGTTTAGAATTAAAGATCATTGAAAACCCTTCGATTTGATATAAAGTTTGTAAATTTTGAAATTTTGTAGAGGGAGTTATGATCATTCAAAGTTGGTGTTAAAAATCTGAAATTCTGCAAAGTTGCAGAATTTCAGGACTTCTGATATGTGTGCACGCACAGCCTGGTGCGCACGCACAACTCTACAAAAATCTCATTCTGTGCGTACGCACAGGCAGGTAAAGGCTTACTGCTTGCAGCGTTAGCACAGCTTGTGCGCGCGCACATCAATGAAGAATTGCAACTTGTGCGAATGCACAGCCCTGTGCGCACTCACAAGCCGGGAAGGGTCGTCTGTTGGGAGCGCTAGCACACCCTGTGCGAGTGAACAGACCTTACAAGTTTTTATACCTGTGCGTACGCACACTCCCATGCGTACTGATGAGTTAAATTCACTCCCCATATAAAAATGGTGAATTCGTTCTTTTGGCAAGCACACTAAAATTGTCGTCAAGTAATAACCCACAGTGGAGTGGGATCGTATCCACAGAGATTGGTAGATTTGAGCAATTTTAATCAATTAGTGAATTAGTTAAGCTAAGCAGAATAGATTGTGAGTGCATAATTGTAAATGTGCAGAATTATAAATGACTCAAAAGTAAATGAAAGCAATAAATGGCAGAATTGTAAATGGAAAGAAAGTAAAGAACAGAAACAGAAATGACTTAATTGTAAATGGGAATGGGGAAGTTGCAGAATGTAAAAGAAAGCTATAAAGAAAGTGGAAGATAAGAATAGGGGAATTCATTAAGATTATGAGATGTTGTCTCTTTGGATTAAATCCAGCTCATATCCTCTTCACTCATGAAACTCATTGACCTCTTGGCAATCATGATTGATTGAATCCCAATCCCTTGGTGACTCAATCTCTCAGATCTTGATCAATAGCCAATTCCTTGGTCTAATTGCTCATGAAGAGAGATATGCTTGGTCCCTGATTATACCACACATCATCATAGGTCCAAGTAGAGGGAGGATTTTATGTCACCATATCCAACACCAAAACCCAGATCCTACTCAAGTGTGAGAAGGGATTTCTAGCATGATTTCATGTTTCCTTTTCCAAGGTTCCCATGAAACCCATTTTGCATTCAACCCCTTTTCCAAGGTGATTGAACACTAGCGTGAAGAACAAAATTTCCTCTAGCAAATCAAATAGAAGATGAAGAGAAGAAGAAATTCACTATCATTAATCCATCAAGTACAACAGAGCTCCCTCTCTCAATGAGAGGAGTTTAGCTACTCATAGCTCAAGAAAAAGTAAGAGATGAAAAAAGTGAATCTAACTATGCTTCAACTAATAGCTCAACTGCTTAACCCCTTTTTCAATACTTCCAGGGGGTATTTATACTACTCCTAGCACTAACAATTAAAAAAATACAAAAGTAAAAAGAAAATTACATTTTGGAGGGAACAAAAACTCAATAAACGTGATCTCACAGCTGGCGTGTGGTTGGCGCTTCAGTGGCATGCCACGCCTTGCTCTGATCCTGCCTTGGCGTGCCACACCCAATCCTCAAGTGGCACGCTTCCTTCATTGACCACCCTGGCGTGCCACGCCTTCGAGCTCAAGTGGTACGCCCAGGGTTCTTTAAAGCCTTGGGTAGCCTGGCGTGCCACGCCTTCGAGCCCAAGTGGCACGCCCAGGCCTTTTCCTTCTTCTCTTTAGCTTCTGGAATGTTGAACTGTCGTGGCACGCCCAATGCTTGATCTATCTTTCTGGAAAGTTGAACTAGCGTGGCACCTTTGCTTGGCGTGCCACGCCCAGAACTCAAGTGGCACGCCCAGTTCTTCTTTTGCTTGATTGGTGATGATGGCGTGCCACGCCTGAGACTCAAGTGTCACGCCTGGTTGGAGGTTGGTAGCTGGCGTGTCACGCTTTTGACACCAAGTGTCACACCCATATGGTTGGCCTTTTGTCTCCCTCTCTGGAAAGTTGTACCAGCGTGCCACGCCCATCATTTGCCTTGGTTCCAGTAGCTGGCGTGCCACGCCCAGCATTCAAGTGGCACGCCCAGATGAGAACCTTGAGCTGGCATGCCACGCCTTCGACATTAAGTGGCACGCCCAGCTTTTGCTTTGGCCTTCTTTGTACCTTGGCGTGCCACGCCTTCGATCTCAAGTGGCACGCCCAGCTTTTTTAGCTTTCAACCTCTTCTCTGGAATTTTGTACTAGCGTGCCACACCATACTGCTCAAGTGGCACGCCCATTCATTTGTGGCCCTCCTAGCTTGGTGTGGCACGCCTGGCTCCTCAAGTGGCACGCCCAAGTGGTTTTTAAAGCTGGCGTGCCACGCCCCTTCAGTGGCCTTCATTGTTGCTTTCTGGAAAGTTGTACTGGCGTGCCATGCCCAGCTTCTGGCGTGCCACGCCAATGAAATTTTGTGGCGTTTGCTCCAAGTGGCATGCCAGTTTCACACGCCCAGCTTGTTTTGTTATTTTCTTCCCCTTTTTGATGTTTTTTTCACCTGAAATTCAGCACAAACTCATTTCAAAGCAATGTACTATAATGTTCATCAAATAATGCATGAATTGCAATGATCTAATGAGAATGTGCTCTTTTATGGTCCTTTTTATGCAAGAAAAAAGGTAGATGATGCAAGTCATCACGTACACACACTTTCAAAATTTCCTGGGCATGCGCACGCACACCCCTGTGCGGACGCACACGCCCCGTTTCTCAAATTTCACTTGTTTTCAACTATTCTACCTTCCCAACAAGGTTGCAAGCTTCTATAATACCACTTTAAGACTCTTGGACATAATTTTTGGGTGTGAGAATATGGGATAGAACTTAAGGGATTTAGTTATGTTATTTTGAAAAGTTAGAGAATAGAGGCTTAGGTTTCTGGTGTTCTGAAGCTGGGTTTGGTGGAGTGCGAAAGAAGAATGGTATATGAGTTGAAAAAGTGATGAACTAGTGAGTTCGGAATAGGAAGTTGTGAATTGAGAATGGTTGTGACGAGTATGAGTGGAAGGGTGCTATGAGCAGTGGCCTCTGAGTTTGAATATGTGATTACGATATGCATTATTCTCTGTCGTAGGGGCTGTGGCAGTCTCCCGCCTACGTTCGGATGTGAGAGTTGAAGCTGGGCTTCTCACTCATATTTCTCCCAGCCAGAGGAAGGTGGTAGGGCACGCTCCCTCGGAATGTTTCCCTCTGAAAGGAGAAGGTGGTAGGACACTTATCCCTCGGAATTATTCCTCCTGAAAATGTGACTTCTCTCTGATTGCAAGGTAGTAGGGCACTAACCCACGGAATCATGTAGCAACCAGCGGAAGGTGGTAGGGCACGCTCCCTCGGAATATTTCCCTTTGAAAGGAGAAGGTGGTCGGGCACTCATCCCTCGGAATTTTCCTCCTTATGCGCAATAGAGAGACTAATCCGGGAGTTGTCAACCGGATTTTATGTCGGGTTTGGCGATAACCGACATGTGATATCATAGCCGATAGGACAGACATTCATCATATGCATTCTCTATATGCTTGCTTGCTTTGTTTACTTGAGTTTGCCTAATTGTATAACATGCCTACTTGCTTCTTGAATTACTTGCTGTAAATGTATACTATCTGTGTTTTACTTGCTTGTATTTATCTTGTGTTTGTCTGATGCTGAGGAGGCTAGGCAGGTGGTGGCGATGGGATTGCACGGAGGTTAGGTTGGCGAAGGCTGTGGGATACAGCTATGTGATTAGTATTAGTTAGAATCCTTTAAGTTTAGAAAACCATGTTTACTGCTCAAGGTTTATCTTAATTATATTTTGTTCTTAGCTTGAATATCGGTTTGATGTGAAGTTCTAGGATTATCTTTGGCATCCCAAAGCCTTACATCTTACATTATTGGGCACTGTTACCATATTGAGAACCTCCGGTTCTCATTCCATACGTTGTTGTTGTTTTTCAGATGCAGGTCGCAACCCACCGCAGTGAGTTGGGTGATGGTAGTAGAGCGGAGGATCTTATTCTATTTTGTTGTCAATCTTGGTTATTTTTAACTTGTACTCTCAATTTTGTATTTTGTTTTGCCTAGAGGCTTTTATATGAGAGAACAAAACTTGTATAAGCCCTTTTGAACTACAGTCTTTTGATTGTCTGTATATATGGCTAGCCGGCTTACACTCCGAGAGCTATGGCTAGATTCTTATAATACTATGCTATGATAATTGCTATACTGTATTTAGTTTTTGTGCTTTAAGTTAGTAGCTTTGCTAGTACGTTTTGTGCTTTTCAAATCCTGTTTTTGAGCTATCTCCTTCATTAGGCTTCTAGATTATATTATTTCTTTCTATATAAATATGTATAAGCCTTAGTAGTGTCATAACCTTTGGTTAACCTTTGCTTTATGGCTAGAGGTAAGGCTTAGGTTAATTGGGGTGTTACACTTCTCCAATTATAACTTATACTTTATGATGATTATTTATTGTATCTTAGGATATGATTAGTGAGTTATCCATCCATCCATACAAACTAGAATTTATATAGTTTCATTGGCGATGTCGAATTTTCAGGTGTTTTAGAGTTTTCTTCAAAATTGGAATTCGTCGAATCCCGGGTTTCTCTGGGGGATCGCGTGTTGATGCCAATTTCAAAGGCTTGATTCTGGTATCAGTGACTTGCGATTGGTTAGTAGGAACTTATTCAAAACATTTGGGATCAGCTAAATTCCTGCATTATCGTGACATCATTGGTAAGTGGTCTGGTGTGGATGAGGTATTGTGATGATCTTCTCTCAGTAGTCAGTACTTTGTGTTAATTTCAAGTTTGTTTCTTTTAATTTTGTTTATCTTTAAATTGTCACAAGTTTGGAGGTTCTCGATCTTTTTTTTATTTATGAGAAAAATTGAATAGATGTACCATATTTTTCATTGTGTGTGAAAATTTATGTGTTGGTTGTAAATGTGGTTGGTTTATTGTAAATCACTATTTTTTATAATCACTATTTTAAATCACTATGTTTTATAATAAATTCTATTGTATTTTTCTGTTTGGAAAATTCACGGGTTTTTTATTTTGGTTACTTTTTAATTTTATAATTTCTTGAGCAATTTTTTAATAGTTTGTTTCATTTTTACCAGGTTGGGACCAGAGTGCAGAACTCTTGAGGAAGTCAAAGAAGTATTATATTATTTTTCCAAACAAATGCCTCTTTGACCCAGATAATGTTAAAGAAGTTAAAGAAGAGTATTACATATGGTTTTAGCTCTACCAAATACTGAAAGAAGTTGTGCAGATACTCAATGAAAAATTTGAGATTGAGATATTTGTGACTAAATTTTCTTTTTAGTTTAATTGTGCCATTCTGTTTGAATTATTATGTAACTAAATAGTTTGGAATATTTGCTATTGATTTGATATTGTATATGTCAATACTACTATTCCTTATTTTGATTTTGAGGTGGTTTATGGTCTTAATGATGAATGCAAGAGGGCTTTGCTGAAAAAAGTAGATAACCATCGTACACTAATACTAAGTTATATATTATATATTGAAAATAAAAAGATTTCCAGAGCATAATATGTGTGTGACATTATTCTCTTATAGTAATGTATGCTTCTTCAATTATAACTTATGCTTTATGATGATTATTTATTGTATCTTAGGATATGCTTAGTGAGTTATCCATCCATCCATCCATACAAATTAGAATTCATGTAGTTTCATTGGCGATGTCGAATTTTCAGGTGTTTTAGAATTTTTTTCAAAATTGGAATTTTTCGAATCCCGGGTTTCTCTGGGGGATCGCGTATCCCAATTTTAAATGCTTGATTCTGGTATCAGCGACCTGCGATTGGTTAGTCGGAACTCATTCAAAACAATTGGGATCAGCTAATCTCCTGCATTATCGTGACATCATTGGTAAGTGGTCTGGTGTGGATGAGGTGTTGTGATGATCTTCTCTCAGTAGTCAGTACTTTGTGTTAATTTCAAGTTAGTTGCTTTTAATTTTGTTTAACTTTAAATTGCCTCAAGTTTGGAGGTTTAGGATCTTTTTTTTATTTATGAGAAGAATTGAATACATGTGCCATATTTTTCATTATGAGTAAAAATTTATGTGATGGTTGTAAATGTGGTTGGTTTATTGTAAATCACTATTTTTTATAATCACTATTTTGAATCGCTATGTTTTATAATAAATTCTATTGTATTTTTTCTGTTTGAAAAATTCACGAGTTTTTATTTTGGTTAATTTTCAGTTTTATAATTTCTTGCGCAATTTTTTAATAGTTTGTTTCATTTTTACCGGGTTGAGACGAGAGTGCAAAACTCTTGAGGAAGTCAAAGAAGTATTACATTATTTTTCCAAACGAATGCCTCTTTGACCCAGATAACGTTAAAGAAGAGTATTACATATGGTTTTAGCTTTACCAAATGCTAAAAGAAGTTGTGCAGATACTCAATGAAAAATTTGAGATTGAGGTATTCGTGACTAAATTTTCTTTTTAGATCAATTGTGCCATCCTTTTTGAATTATTGTGCAACTAAATGGTTTGGAATATTTGCTACAGATTTGATATTGTATATGTCAATACTACTATTTCTTATTTTGATTTTGAGGTGGTTTATGAACTTAATGATGAATTCAAGAGGGCTTTGCTGGAAAAAGTAGATAACCATCGTACATTACTACTAAGTTATATATTATATATTGAAAAGAAAAAGATTTCCAGAGCATAATATGTGTGTCACATTATTCTCTTATAGTAATGTATGCTTCTTCAATTATAACTTATGCTTTATAATGATTATTTATTATATCTTTGGATATGATTAGTGAGTTATCCATCCATCCATACAAACTAGAATTCATGTAGTTTTATCGGCGATGTCGAATTTTCAGGTGTTTTAGAGTTTTCTTCAAAATTGGAATTTGTCGAATCTCGGGTTTCTCTGGGGGATCGTGTGTTGATGCCAATTTCAAAAGCTTGATTCTGGTATCAGCGACCTGCGATTGGTTAGTCGGAACTCATTCAAAACATTTGGGATCAGCTAATCTCTTGCATTATCATGACATGATTGGTAAGTGGTCTGGTGTGGATGAGCTGTTGTGGTGATCTTCTCTCAGTAGTCAGTACTTTGTGTTAATTTCAAGTTAGTTTCTTTTAATTTTGTTTATTTTTAAATTGCTGTAAGTTTGGAGGTTCTGGATCCTTTTTTTATTTATGAGAAGAATTGAATAGATGTGCCATATTTTTCATTGTGTGTAAAAATTTATGTGTTGGTTGTAAATGTCATTGGTTTATTGGCTGTTTGTTCCTTTTATAATATTAAATCCTTTTATTTTTAACTTTAGACTTTATCTTTTTTCTTTTGTGGTTGTTTGATCTTCCATTTTTTGTATGTATCTTAATTTGAAAGGGTTTATTATGTCTGGTTTTTGCTGTTACTGCAAGCATCAAGCTTATGTCTTTTTCGATCTTTGGATTTTTTTAGAGTCGGGGGTTTTGTCTTGATTTTTATTTGGGTATCTGTTTCTTTCTTGTGTGTGTTAGCTAGGGTCGTTGCAAAAAAATTGTGTTGCATTCACTTGTTTAGAGGTTTATAAGTTCTTGTTTTGCATTGGCTGATTTTCGATGTTTATATCGGGTATGACGTTGATTATGAAGATGACCATTAATTGTTACTCCTGTGGTTTCAATTTTTTAAAATTGTGGATTTATTTTTTTTAATTGCTATTTGGTTCCTTCCGCGTGGATAATTTTGGGTAGCTGGAAAAATGGGTTTTGCAAGAAATTATTTGAATTTTATTTGAATTTATTACTGTGTAATTGTGTTTATTTTATCTCCTCTGAAAATTTGTTAGTCTGTTATTTATTATTTATTATTTTATATCAGTTAAATATTTTGTATCCTTTATTATTTTGATTGGTGGATTGGGAGGTTGAACATGGATAGGATAAGAAAAAGCATATGAAGGTCAATGTTGTTAGCTTGCCACTATTATCACGTATAGTATTGTTATGCTAATGTATATATTTTGATGTCTTTGTCTTTGGTTGTGACTGAGTTGTCTCGTGGACGAAGAGATTCGGCTGCACTGCCTACAACTTTGCTCACCTTCTCAGAGAATCCCCCTTTTGGCTGTGTTACTTTCTCTCATGTCTCTGTCATCTGCTTTGGTCCAAATTGTCGAGGTTGTAGTGCTGTCTCCAATGGTGAAGGTGGTGTATTTCCCATGTGTTCTCTGATTTTGTTTCAAATAAATATTAATTTACCTTTTTGTAATTGTGATGTGTTAGCAAAAAAATTGCAAATCTTTTATTTGTGAAAAGATAAATTGAAATCTTCTTTTCCGTGATTCTCTATGTATTTGTGAGTGTTCTTTCTGTGTTTTGTAGTATTTATTTTTTAATTTAGATATCTGTATATATTTTATTCGGCTGAGTGATACTAATACTGATAATAGTTTTAGTAAACTATCGGAAGTTTCCTGTGATTATGTTGTTATTTGTGGTTTTTGGTGTTACTTTAAGCATCAAGCTTATGTCTTTTTCGATCTTTGGATTTTTGGCTGTTATACTTTCTCTCATATCTCTGTCATCTGCTTTGGTCAAAATCGTTGCGATAGTAGTGCTGTCTCCAATGGTGAAGGTGATGTGTTTTCCATGTGTTCTTTGATAATTTTGGGTATATTACTGATATTTTTGGGTAGAAAACTGATATTTACAGTTGTTGGTTACATAAGTTGTGTATTGCTTACGTAGCTTACTGAGAAACTTCATCTCCAATGGGTCCTCAAAATCTCTATTGGTGGCTAAATATTGGGTGGACACCGATTAGCTGTTGGGTTCCGAGAAAAATTCCTTCTAGCACCAAGTTAAATTAAATAATTTTTTTCATATCTATTTTTAGGAAAATTGTTCAAACTTTGATACAATGAAAGAATCTTGTGTTATTTTTGCTCACTATTCAAACACATTGTGTCTTGATAATTGATGGAGTTTTCACATTTTGTTTGTATTTTAATTTCAATTGATTTTCTTATTCGTGTTTTTTGGCGTTACTATTAGTATGAAGTTCATGTCTTTTTTTTTATTTTCAGATTTTTTTTTGTTGTGGTTTTGTCTTGCTTTTCTTGTGATTATTTTTTTTCTTGTCTCGACTATTTTTCGTGGTTGAAAAAACTTGTCTATGTGTCATCTTAGTTGAATTTTACTTTGAATCTGCTACTGTGTAATTGTGCTAATTTTATATATGCTCTTGATTTAAGTGAATATGTGAAGAACTAAGGCTTTTTCGTGCTAATTCTAGATATGTTCTTGATTTGAGTGTTATACAAGTTCGAAGGTGCATGTTATTTTTTATTTTCACAGTCAGTGTGATTAATTGTATGTTGATTTTAAATTTTTTTCTAATGGTTTGAACTGTTACTTCGTATTACTAATAGTGTATTTTTTTTTTGTTTCTTGTAGTTAGTGGGTCTAATATTACTCTTTGGTCTAATACATGAATGAAAAGTTTATTCAGATACTACAAGGTCAGAGGATTTTTCTTGTCTCTTTGCATATTTTGTATAATTTTTTATTCTCTTCTTTTTAATATGCTCATATGATTATGGTTTACTGCTTTATGAGATTTAATTTGTTTATAATGTGTTCCAATTTTTCAACAAAATGATTTTTCCAAAGTATAGCAGTTTATACTTATTTTATTTTGTCTTTTTTTTTATTATTTTCCATGCTAAGTGATGTGTTTGTTTATTTTTTATAGGTCTCTCATCTTAGATATCATGATTGATGTGATTGAGAAAGATATTTGGTATTCCCAATAAGATCTCATTTTTTTTGTTTTCTAACTCTTATATATGTAAAATTACTTTTTAAATAAGTGTAGAATCTATTTCTTAGGTTCAGTTTAGTGTGCTGTTTCCTATGCAATAACTTTATATACCTATATTGACTTGTGTACTTTTGTTATATGGATTTGGTAGAAGTTAATAGTCTATGTGTGAGAAGTCTATTATGAGGTAAAAGGATTCACTTTGGTGTGCGTGGGTTGTAAGGTAATTTATCACTCTATAATAGTGTTAGATTTGTTGAATCATCTCTTTTTTCAATTGAGGTAGGACTAACTGGTGACTCAATGTGTTTTCTCTCTCAATATAAATTTAATTTAATATTTTTATTCTTTTTTAATTTATTCTACTCATTATTTTTACATATTGTTTGCTTTGGAGGAATATGAGGTAAAAAAAAGTGTAACAAGAGAGAAAGATTTAAATTAATATATAATTTGTTCTGTTAATGATTTTTCGTTCTGTATTATAAACATACTGAATGGAGTTGATTTAGGCGTTTCTTTGACACAAAACAACATTGGCCACTTGATAAAGAATCAATCATTACATTCGGTGCATACAAAAAATGGGTACACATTTAAATTAATATATAATTTGTGCTTTTTTTTTAGTAACCATGTAAGAAATAAATAAATTACATGTAACTGAATTAGTAAAATCTATCATGATAAAATAAATGTATGTGATAAGTATTTTTTTTTTTTAGGATGATGTGTTGGTTCTAGATAGAATAATTGCTAGATATGGTGCTGAATTGAAATATGAAATTGTCCTAATTGATCTTTGTGACAATTGCATCAAGCTTAAAATAAAAACTCAAGAAAAAAGAATCTGGATACCTTCACCTGAAGTAGAGAAATTACTTGCTTTCTTTAACTTCAGAAGCATGGTGAGGATTTGTTTAATGTATGTCACAAATGGAATATTTTTTATGGCTCCTCTGGATAAACAAAATAATCCAATCTATATGGATTTTTATGAATCTCACTATGTAAAAGATATTATTGGGATATCTTTGTTAAAAGTTATCCAAGATAAGTTAGAGTTAAATTACTTTGATGCATTGAATGATGTTGCTTCTGGTATAGAGGATAATGGGATGCATGAGAATATAAAAAGTTAGAATTTACAGTTTTTTTAATTATTGTTAATTTTGTACATATTATACTTCAATTATTATATTTATTAATATATTTATTTTTAAATATGTCTATAATTCATTGTATAATATCATGTTGCTATTTGCTTCTTCGGTTGTCTGTTTTTTTCAATTATTTCTGAAATTTTTTCTTTTCTTATTAATTGCACTTGTAGGCCTGAGATACAAAGAATTGTCAAGAAGAATTCAAAAGCAAGCACTGTCCAGAATAGATCAAAGACAAAAAAGAGAGGGTATGTTCATTTAATATTATCCTAGTGTTATATAAGTTCTTGATTTTGTCATTCTCTGTATAAACTAATTGGTAGTTCAGTTTGTTACAATCAAAATGTATTAGGTAGAAGAATTACTTTCTATTTCAGAATATTTTGTATAACATCATTTTACATATTTGATTGTTATGATTTTTAATTTGATGACTTTTTTTATAAATTATCATTGAAACAAGCAGATATCTTATTCTACATCATTGCAAGACGTTGACTAAGCATGATGTCAAGGCTGATCGAATTGTAAGTTTGCATAATGATAGTTTCATATTTATTAGTTACTTTCATTTTTTTTGGAATTAATTTTATTTATTTATTTATTTATTTGCAGTATATTCCGTATCAATTTGCTAAGTTACTACTTAAGCTAGGAGGATATAAAAATTGAAAGTTCATTGTTGAGGAATCAAAGATTACTACAAGGTTTGAAATGCATGTTTTGAAAAGTAAAGGCAAAGAACGAGAATACAAAATTGGTCCTAAATGAAAAGATTTTGTGAAAATGCACAAATTTAAAACCAGAGATTCATGTGTGTTTGAGATGGTTTCGAAAGAGGATAAGCTGATTCGAATTTCTGTAACTAAGAAGTAGTACATTAGCTGGTTTGAAATTTTTTTATGTTATTTTGGGATATGTATTGTATTTTGAAGCTTAGACTTTTCATGCTCTGAAATTTAAAAATATGTATAGTGGGTGAATTTGTGACTTAGTCGTTGTAATCTTTTGTTATATAGTGTGTATAGTTGCTCTAAACAAATATGAAGTATTTGGTTGGTACCAACCAACTCTTAATTATGAGGAATGAGATTGTAGTTCTTAATTATGAGAAATGAGATTGTATTATTCATGAACGTGATCATGATTATATTGTAGTTGTTGATGATGTCCAAAGAAAGCTAAAGACAAAGAGAATCAACAATGCAGCTAATTAAAACCTAACTTCAATTATGTTAATTTTTTTTTTATTTTGTTATTCACCTCATATTTGAAACCAATTTCAAGAAATTCAAAGAACAAAGTATTAAATTTTGGTTAAAAAAATTGATGTAGCTTTTAATGAATATCTTTCAAAAGTTTTTTTATTTATTTACTAGGTTAATATTAGATTTCTCTACCTAAATAATTTTTATTTTAGTCTATTTTTTCCAGGAACTAGATAAAACATGTTCAATGTAAGAAAAAAAATATAAATGGTTAAAGCCTTCTTTACAAAGCTGAAAATTTATTTTTTTTTCTTGTTCTGAAGTCTTCGTATGTTCGTGACAACGCTAATCTACTAGCAATTGAAAAAAAACAAAAAGTCAATAATTAATTTCATTCCATATTTTCTGCAGTTTATTTTCTATTAGTAAAAATGTTTTTTGTTTTATTTTTTATACTTTATATTTTTAATTTGTTGTAGTTTCAAATTTTGAATTGATATTGTTATATTTTTAATTGGTGTACATAGTATAGAAGCTGCTGAATATTTTAGTAAGTAATCTTATTCTTTGTTGTCAACTAATTTAGAATTTTTAAAATCATTATGTAAATAATTAAAATGATAAATATTATAAATAAT
>NC_029794.2:56739153-56739868 GCF_000816755.2 Arachis ipaensis
ATATTATTTTTTTATTTATTTTATATATTACTTAAAAACCAATTTTATAAGTGTTAAAAATGATACATGAAAATTAAAAGAGTTACTAATTCATTTTTTTTTGTTAAATTTGATCTTGAAGACAATTATTTGTGTTGTGTTATACATTCAAACACTTTTCAATTTTCTCATTGATATGTTATATCACACCATATTTAGTTTCCATATTAAAGTTATAATTAACTAATTTTTTTCACATTTTAAAATTTATGTTTTTAATTTAGATAATTAATATATCTTTTTTTCAGTTAGTACCATCATTTTTTAATCATGAATTTAATTCTTTAATTTTAGTTTTATTGTTCAATCCTCTTTTTCATTAGTGATAATTAAAAAGAAAGTTAGATGTGTATTAATTGAGTATATACATATAAATAACAAATATATTTTTGATCCATTACATATTTTTTTTGTTTTATTGAAGTTGCCTTTTGTTTTAAATTAGTTTTTTACTTGTTTAGTTATCAAACAATTTTTTAGTCTTTTTTAAACATAATGAATACGATGAGCCAAAAAACAAAAACAAAAAAACTTAGCAAATATCAGTTGCAGTTTGCAAGACAATCAAGGAGAGGTGTCGTTCTGTTTTTTTCAGATTCAGTCAGTTAGATTTTGGGGTTGATTAGTTGGGAAGATTCAAATCACGACCACCAGAGTGGCGGAGAATTTGGAAGGT
>NC_029794.2:56740103-56785109 GCF_000816755.2 Arachis ipaensis
GGCTGTCACATTCTGATCTGAGAGCTCAACCCCCATCCTCCTCATGTACGGATTTTCTCAATTCCTGTTTCTGATCTTTTGTTTTTAATTTCGAGTTTTCAGCTGCTTTTTCTTTCTTTAGAGTTTAAGTTGTTTTATTTTAAAAAAGTTAACTTATATCAAGGCTAATTATTGTCAGTTTTATCCTAATTCGATTGGATGGTTTTTGTTGCTTATGGGAGTTGCTAATTCATTTAGTTCTATTTTATGTTTGAATTATGTACTTTGTTAATTTTCTTTTTCTCTGATAAATTGAGGTTGTACTTTATAAACTGATAGGGTACTTTATCAATGGGAGTTACCATTGAGACTTGGATTGATAGGGTGTAACAAATTTTTATTTTTATTTTTTTATTATTTGCTTTTTAGAATGGAGAATAAAAACCTGTTCTCATTGAAATACTATTAATCATTGAAAATTTTCAATTTTGAGACACTTAGATGTGTTTGAGGATTGCAATATAAGAAAGAGAATAGAGATTATTTAGATATACATAGAAACTCTATTGTTTATTATATAAAAGGCTTATTTGTTGCTTTACTTGAATTTTTCAATGTGTCTCTTGCACTTGTGCTGAGGAGTATCTTACATCCTTGCCAATAATTGGGTTTCTGTAGAGGCTGCAAATCCTATTAAACTTCACTGTGAGCCTTTGAAGTGTCTCTATTTTGTTGGTTATCTTATAATTTCAGGTAATCAGATCAACAGGCTATGACTGCAAGCAATGAATACAAGTATACAACTAAAGAGGTTTATTAGTAGAGTGAGATCAAAGATTGTTGTTCTGCTTTTCTTTTTATTTTTTTTTCTCCATTTGTTTCCTATTGGAATTCCAACTTTTTTGTTTTCAACCATTTTTATTTTTTAAATTGTGATAAGTCATTGTATAGTGTTTGCTTATGATAGTCTAACTATTTATTTTCTTTTAATTAATAATTAGCTATATTTTTTTACCTGAGATTCAGAAATTAAAATTATTTTTTATGTTTAGGACATTATTATGATGAAATTGAAGCTAAGATTGTGTCTCTTAACATAACAAACATCATTTGAGTTGTTAATGTTTTCTTTAACTTCTTATTTCTCAAAATCTCTATTTTTGTTGTTTGTTTGTTGTTGCATCCAATAAACTTATATGTACTTTCAATTTATTTTTTTAGGAAGATTTAGAAGGAGGAGAAGGAAGAACTAAGTTTTCAATAGATTATATGCAAGGTGCTGCCGTTTCCTCTAATGATGATGAGTTAATATTGAGTTAGTTGTTTAAAGGATTAAGTTTATGCTATGAATTGGCATTTTCATATATTATATTAGGTAAATTTTTATATTTTTTTTGTGGCAAATATTTTCTTTGTCATTTGTTTTCAAAATAATATTAATTGATTGATTGATGGAATGACAACTTAATTACCCGTAATCTCATTGCACTATTGATTCTAATGAAGAAATTCTAGAATTTATTTGTGTTAAAATCAGTTTAAATTTTAATAATTATTTAGTTACTTGAACTGCATAAAATATGTATGCATCATTTTTGGTTTAATTGATTTGTGTGCATTTTCTGAATGCAAAAAAGTGTTGGATTTGTTTGTGTTTAAATCAGTTTAAAAAAATATTTAGCTGCTTGAATTAGTTACTTAAGTTCCTGAATAATTAATCATTTTAAAAAGAATTTAATCACTTGAATTAGTTACTTGAATTGGATAATACTCTTTTATTGAAATGACAAGTTTTTTAATTGGCAATTTGTTAGGAAAGAAAATATTATATTTAATGGATATAAATCATATTTAAAATAGGTTAGTATTGAAATAATAATGTCATGAAGAGTATTGCTTATTTGCTTTAATCTTTTATATTGTTAGTATTAAAATAGTAATAATAATAATATTTTAGTGCAAAATAATAATTATAGTATTAAAATGCTAAAAACATAAAATTAGTATTGATATAGGTTTTTTATGAGAAAGTAGAAAATTAGGATTTTCATAACAATTTTAAACTTAATTTCAAATAATATAATATATCATCATGTAATCCAAAAATAAAGTATATCCTATTTAATATGGATAACATGTGATGTTGTTATTATTGTGATATTTATTGTTATTAATTTTACACTCATAACTAATAATTGTATAGTCTTGGAATACATAAAAAAATTGTGATATTTATAATTAACATTCAATGTAGAATAACAAGGATAATTCTTTTTACTTATTATTGTTATTATTATTTGAAAAGGGTTTAAACTTTTAATAGCTGACAATTAATTTTAGTATGCCTCTTCAGATACTTAACAAAATTTAATGTATACAGTTTTATGTTTATTGTTTAAAAATAAATCCTCTCTCTTATAATTTTTAATATATACACTTTTCTTGATGACATATGTATTTTGGCATAATAAAAAGTTAAGTATGCCTCATGATAATTATCTGTAAACATTTAAATCGTAGCTTAAAGAATTTGATGGGTCAAGTTCAAGGTAAAATCTAAAAGTCACCATTAAATGATTTTTACTCCTTATATTAGTTAGACTCGATTCTCTCCTTCAAGAATCACTCGGACTCAGTGTTTCTCAATTTCAATCTGTAGCTTGTGATCTCCAATGTTTCACAATTCGTGTCATCTTTCCTGGTTTTCTTTTTTTACACTTCTAGTGATTTCATTCTATTTTTCTTTGGACCTGATTGTTTGTTCCCGATTTTGTTAACATTTGCTGCTGCTATTTATTTAATCATTGTAAAATAATCTTTTTTTATAATGGATAAAATATTGAATTTTTTCTACAATATTGATAAGGATATTTAAAGGATCAAATAGTTGAATGGCGATGTATACAGGTACAAGTGGTTCCAACAGGTAAATTACTCAATATAAAGTCCCTTAGATTTGACAACATTATTTAGATTTCATGACAATCGGTAATGGTACATACGTTTTTTTTCCTAAGTTCTGTTTTAGCATCGTAGTGAATAGACATATATTTTACTATGGTGACTGAAATGTCTATGTGTTCTACAGTAGATATCCTTGATCCCCTTACTATGAGAAGACCATGACAAATTCAGACCTCAGCACAAATCGATTGGTAAAATAATTTTAATGAAGTCAGTTTTTTCTTTAACAAACTTATGAAATATTGACTTTGTATTTATTATTGCTTATGTGAAAAACCCCTCCTGAACCCCTAAATATATATATTCATTGCAGTACTTGTCTACTAAGTTTGCTGCATATCTGAAACTATCTGGGCATGATTCCGTGTGGAAGATAACTGGTACACCTTTCAGTGTAGCGAAAAATATCTTCTTTTTTTTCATCTCCTGAAAAGTGGAGGAAGAAATTCGGAATGAAAATTTGGAGTTGAGTGGAAGGAGTTCTGTAGATTGTACAAATTAAAGCGGAGGGACAAGCTTATCCTGAGATTAGTCTCCATACGGAACTAGCACATACAGTTGGAGATCAAGAAATCTTAATTTATACTTAAAAATGGCTATTTATCTATTAATATGCAGAAACAGATATTTTTGTTTATGTTTTCGATTGTATTGGATATGTTTTTATTTTCTTTTTTCTTTCTATGGATATTTGACAATCTATGTTTTAAATTTGTCAAATAATAGATTTTCTTTTCATTCTGAGTCCTTTTAATACTGTTTTAACTTGCATATGATTTTGATTTGGAAAAATCATTATTGAATAGTTTATTTTTCAATATGTTCATAAAACTGTAATCCCGTGCAGTTTGCACGGATCCTCTTGCTAGTATATTATGGACATGAAGATTTTAGACCATACAACTGTCTCTTCTTTTATCAAATTTTCTTTAGATTGAAATTCTCAATTTGTCCTCCACTCCTCCTGCAAGTTTAAAACAGTCATCCCTAAACTATATGGTTTCGGCTGAAGTGCACTCGTGTTAGGAGTTTTTTGTTTCTTGTATTTTTTTTAATGCGTCTCATATTAGTGTTTAATCATATTGTTCGGATACCAAAAATTAGATATTGTGTAAAAAAATTATGTATTTAATATTTGATAACAAAAAATATTTGTTATATTATTATAAACAGATTTTAATTATTATGGTCATTGAATCTCTATATGAAAAAATGTGTGACTCAATATGAAAATAATTAATTCGTTAAAAATTTTGAATATTAAAAAAAGAGAGAGTAAAATAAGTTAGTAGAATTTATAAGTATTTTATTTAAAATAAGTATAATATGGATAAATATGATCAATGAATCCTTAAAATCAAACCTTTTTTTTTTAACTTTTTATATTTATGAGTCACATTTTGTCTATTTAGTTTTTGTTAAAATTAGTATCAAATTGATATTTGGTTAAATATAACTATATTTAAAAGTTTGTCGCTGACTAGTGGATTGTTATATGCATAAGGCAGGATTCAAATTCTTAAAACTTATTTAAATGGAGGACAAAGTAACTAATCGATTGATCCGTGATGGTTAAATACAGTAAATTTAAAATATGATTCATGCGTTTTTTATAGATAATATTATCACCTAATAATTAGTATTTTTATTTAGTATAATTATGATACAAATTATTTAACATGGTCACATAGACAAGATAGAATACAAATTTAGAAAAAAAATTAAATGGAATAAGTGATGAATTATGCAGTAGTAATTAAAATTTAAATTTTATATTGTTAAAACCTTTATATTATTGTACAAATTTCATAACAAGACCAAAATAAAGAAGGGGTAAACACTAGCTATATGAGTAAACGAAAAATTTATGTAAAAAATGTCAATTGCTAACTAAAATAAAAACTTACAGAGTTGTATTTTTTTTCTAATTTCATTCCAATCTAATATGGAATCTATGACAATCCAACACTTAATATAGTTGAAGGCATGTATCTTTTCTTTCACATATGCAATTTTTGTCTTCTAAAGTTGACAATTAAAATTACACAGCAAACATTATATACAATAACTTTAAAGGAATTAAATTACGTTTGGTTTGTATTTTTATTTTTATTTTTAGTTTTTTTTTATTTTTTGAATTTTATGAAAAAAATTAAAAATAAAAAGTGAAAATAAAAAAAATTTATTATTTTTATTTTTTTAATAAAATTCAAAAAATAAAAAATACTAAAAAAATAAAATCAGAACATAAAAACAAAAACCAAACATATCCTTAGATGTTGATTTTCATTCTATTAATGTGCAATTAAATGTTTGTTTAAGATAAAATAGTCTTTAACAATAAGTACAATAATAATAAATTGGTTTTTTGTAAACTTCGGTCAAGCTATAATTAATTAAGTAATTAATTAATTAAATATAGGCGTAAATGGTTAGAAAATTTAGCGAATGAAATTCGATAATTTAAATATGATATTTGGATTCAGTGAATTTTTCTGAGTAGAAAAATATAGTCTTTTACATAAAAACGTACACTGAAAATTTGACCAGTAGTATCAGCTAAGATCTTCCAGTACTGCAACTGAAAAAATTAATTCTGGGCAAGAAAGGTTAAAAGGTTAAACTTTGCAATTGAGATGGTAAAAATAGTTAAAATGCATATTAAAATGTTAATCTCAATTGGGCCAAACGGGCCATATAAGTGAACTGGGCTCAAGTTGGGGCCAAGACCCAGCATATATAAACATTAGTTATGAGCATTTCAACTCATTTACCCTAGAGAATGAGAGAGAAGCAGATAGAAAGAAGAGAGTAAGAAACCTTAACTTCTCAAACTTCAAATCACCATAACTTTCTCTTTGGAGCTCCGTTTGACGAGTCGTTTGCGGCCATGCGAAACTGTCTCCTCTTTTTCAATTCTATCTAGGTATTGTGATGAGTATCCCACTGTCCTCTATCCAGTTTTATTTTCCCCTTCAATTTGCGTTTTTGGTTAAGTGTATGTTGAGATATTGTGATTTTGGTTATTTAGGGGTGCTCTAGTATGAGTTAATAGTGAGTTTCATCCCAAATTTCCATGGATTAAGCTAAGAACCTCAAAAATCTTGTGATTTATCAAATTTATGAGTCCTAGGTTGACATTTGTATGATATTAGTTGTGTTAGAGTTGTTGGGTGAGATTTTGGTGCTTTTGGAAACTTTAAATTGGTTTGTGGAACTTTTCGTGGAGTTTGGAGCTAGTGCTTGGTAGAAATTTACAAGAAATGATCAAATTGTTGTGACTACAAGAGGTATGGTTTAAGTTTAGTTTAAGTATCGTGTGGTGTGATGAGAATTCCTAGGTTAATTGCCCCTAGAATTAAGTTTGAATGGTTTGGTTGGATGAGTTGGTGTGTATAGTTGATGTATAAATGAATTTGATATTAAATAAAGATTGTGCATATGTGAATTTGTATTGAATTGATCAGTGTTGGGCCGGAGGCCGTGGAATTGGGCTGGAGGCCCTGGAATTGGGCTGGAGGTCGTGAAGGTAAGTCCGGTAAGTTGTGAAGGGCTATATTTGAGTTTGAATTGTGAATTGTTGTGTTTGAGATTGATATTGAATTGTGATAATTGATGCTTGAGGGTTGAATGGTGTGAAAAGCATAGGTTTGAGTATAATTGGTGGTGAATGATTGATTTGGATTGGTTATGGTCGCTTTGGTTGAGTGAAAATGAACTTGGTTTGTGAACTTTGGAAAAATTGGTGAATTATGTTTTTAGGTAAAAACTGATTTTTGACCAACTTCGGTGGTCTGTAACTCAGTCCTCGGAGTTGAAAATTCTCCAACACTAGATTTTTATGAAAATTCATTTATCGATCTTTCAAACGGTTCAAGAATGGTTGAAAAATGAATTTTGTGAAAAAATTTATGAGGCTTTGAAAATTGGATCGAAAAACTGATTTCTGCAACATATCAGATTTTCTATTTTCCGATATGGATGCGTACGCGACCTTTGACATGCGTACGCGGGATTGGCCTCTACCAAGTGCCTCTGCGTATGCAAACACTACATGCGTATGCGGAATGGTTCAAAATTGGGGTCATGCGTATGCGGCACCATGCCTGCGTACGCGACTTGCTAAATTTTCACCTCATGCGTACAAGGGACCATGCATGCGTACGCGCGACTTCTGGATTTTGCAAAAGTGTATTTTTAAGCTTTTTAACCATTCCTTTATCCCTTTAAACCTTTATAAACCCTGATAAGAGTCTAGAGCAAAATGAACGATGAGTCTAAGTTATTGATAATTGGAGAATGATGATGGGTTTGGGAGGTTAAAGATTCCCTACGAGTTATACGTTATATACGTGAGTGAAGATCTTGATGAGATTGTGATTAAGAAGTGTGACGGGCACTATTACCCAGAGTGAATAGGCGAGTTGAGGTAGAGGATTCCCTGTCTCGTATTGTGATTATAATTAAAGAGACAATAAAAATTGTGTAGTGAGGACGGTGGTGTTATCCCGATCACATAAAGGTGATTTGAGATTGAGGATTCTCTCACTTGCTATGATAAACAAGTTGAGGTCGAGGATTCTCTCTCTTGTTGTGGTGGACAAGCTTGAGGTTGAGGGTTCTGGTGCACGAAATTGTGATCATCAATGGCGCCAACAGCTTGGTACGCACAATTGTAATCTCAATTCTTTATCACAACTTCGTACAACTAACCAGCAAGTGCACTGGGTCGTCCAAGTAATAAACCTTACGTGAGTAAGGGTCGATCCCACGGAGACTGTCGGCTTGAAGCAAGCTATGGTCATCTTGTAAATCTCAGTCAAGCAGTTTCCGGACCTCAGGAATGGCCGCCAATAATTCTAGCCTATACCACGAAGGTTCTAATCTTAGATTAGAAACCCAAGAGATACACATTCAAGCTATTGCAAGTAGAACAGAGGTGGTTGTCAGGCACGTGTTCATAAGTGAGAATGATGATGAGTGTCACGGATCATCACATTCATCAGGTTGAAGAACGAGTGTATATCTTAGAGAAGAAGTAGGTGTGAATTGAATAGAAAAACAGTAGTACTTTGCATTAATTCATGAAGAACAGCAAAGCTCCACACCTTAATCTATGGTGTGTAGAAACTCCACCGTTGAAAATACATAAGTAAAAATAGTCTAAGCATGGCCGAATGGCCAGCCTCTAAGGTCTAAGGACTAAACGTCCAAAGATTGAAAATACAATAGCAAAATGTCCTATTTATAGAAAACTAGTAACCTAGGGGTTTACAGAAATGAGTAAATGATGCAGAAATCTTCTTCCGGGCCCACTTGATGTGTGCTTGGGCTGAGCATTGAAGCTTTCACGTGTAGAGGCTTTTCTTGTAGTTAAACGCCAGCTTTTGTGCCAGTTTCGGCATTTAACTCCAGCTTTTATGCCAGTTCTGGCGTTTTGACGCCAGAATTTCTATGCTGACATTGAACGCCAGTTTGGGCCATCAAATATTGGGCAAAGCATGGACTATTATATATTGCTGGAAAGCCCAAGATGTCTACTTTCCAACGCAATTAAGAGCGCACCACTTGGGCTTCTGTAGCTCCAGAAAATCTACTTCGAGTGCAGGGAGGTCAGAATCCAACAGCATCTACAGTCCTTTTTCAGCCTCTGAATCAGATTTTTGCTCAGGTCCCTCAATTTCAGCCAGAAAATACCTGAAATCACAGAAAAACACACAAACTCATAGTAAAGTCCAGAAAGGTGATTTTTATTTAAAAACTAATAAAAATATAATAAAAACTAATTAAACTATACTAAAACCATACTAAAAACAATGCCAAAAAGCGTATAAATTATCCGCTCATCACAACACCAAACTTAAATTGTTGCTTGTCCCCAAGCAAATGAAAATCAAATAGGATAAAAGGAATAGAATATACAATGAACTCCAAAAATATCTATGAAGATCAGTCTTAATTAGATGAGCGGGGCTATTAGCTTTTTGCTTCTGAATAGTTTTGGCATCTCACTTTATCCTTTTGAAGTTCAGAATGATTGACATCTATAGGAACTCAGAATTCAGATAGTGTTATTGATTCTCCTAGTTAAGTATGTTGATTCTTGAACACAGCTACTTTATGAGTCTTGGCCGTGGCCTAAAGCATTTTGTTTTCCAGTATTACCACCGGATACATAAATACCACAGACACATAACTAGGTGAACCTTTTCAGATTGTGACTCAGGTTTGTTAGAGTCCCCAATTAGAGGTGTCCAGAGCTCTTAAGCACACTCTTTTTGCTTTTGGACTATGACTTTAACCGCTCAGTCTCAAGTTTTTACTTGACACCTTCACGCCACAAGCACATGGTTAGGGACAACTTGGTTTAGCCGCTTAGGCCAGGATTTTATTCCTGTGGGCCCTCCTATCCACTGATGCTCAAAGCCTTGGATCCTTTTTTATTTTACCCTTACCTTTTGGTTTAAAGGGCTATTGGCTTTTTCTGCTTGCTTTTTCTTTTTCTTTTTTTTTCTCATATATATTTTTTTCTGCAAGCTTTTCACTGCTTTTTCTTGCTTCAAGAATCAATTTTATGATTTTTCAGATTATCAAATAACATTTCTCCTTTTCCATCATTCTTTCAAGAGCCAACAATTTTAACATTCATGAACAACAAATTCAAAAAAAATATGCACTGTTCAAGCATTCATTCAGAAAGACAAAAGTATTGCCACCACATCAAAATAACTAAACTGTTTTAAAATTCGAAATTCATGCACTTCTTTTTTTTTTTCAATTAAAAAAATTTTTCATTTAAGAAAGGTGATGGATTCATTTTCATAGCTTTAAGGCATAGACACTTAGACACTAGTGATCATGTAATAAAGACACAAACATAAATAAACATAAAGCATAAAAATTCGAAAAACAGAAAATAAAGAACAAGGAAATTAAAGAACGGGTCCACCTTAGTGATGGCGGCTTGTTCTTCCTCTTGAAGATCTTATGGAGTGCTTAAACTCCTCAATGTCTCTTCCTTGCCTTTGTTGCTCTTCTCTCATGATTCTTTGATCTTCTCTAATTTCATAGAGGAGGATGGAATGTTCTTGGTGCTCCACCCTTAGTTGTCCCATATTGGAACTTAATTCTCCTAGGGAGGTGTTGATTTACTCCCAATAGTTTTGTGGAGGAAAATGCATCCCTTGAGGTATCTCAGGAATTTCATGGTGAGGATTTTTCTCATGCTCTTGTCCATGAGTGGGATCTCTTGTTTGCTCCATCCTTTTCTTAGTGATGGGCTTGTCCTCATCAATGAGGATGTCTTCCTCTATGTCAATTCCAGCTGAATTGCAGAGGTGACAAATGAGATGAGGGAAGGTTAACCTTGCCAAAGTAGAGGACTTGTCCGCCACCTTGTAGAGTTCTAGGGATATAACCTCATGAACTTCTACTTCCTCTCCAATCATGATGCTATGGATCATGATAGCCCGGTCTATAGTAACTTCAGACCAGTTGCTAGTGGGAATGATTGAGCGTTAGATGAACTCCAACCATCCCCTAGCCACGGGCTTGAGGTCATGCCTTCTTATTTGAACCGGCTTTCCTCTTGAATCTCTCTTCCATTGAGCGCCCTCTTCACAAATGTCCATGAGAACTTGGTCCAACCTTTGATCAAAGTTGACCCTTCTAGTGTAGGGGTGTGCATTTCCTTGCATCATTGACAAGTTGAATGCCAACCTTATATTTTCCGGACTGAAATCTAAGTATTTCCCCCAAACCATTGTAAGCCAATTCTTCGGATCTGGGTTCACACTTTGATCATGGTTCTTGGTGATCCATGCATTGGCATAGAACTCTTGAACCATTAAGATTTCGACTTGTTGAATGGGGTTGGTGAGAACTTTCCAACCTCTTCTTCGAATCTCATGTCGGATCTCTGGATATTCACCCTTTTTGAGCTTGAAAGGGACCTCGGGGATCACTTTCTTCTTGGCCACATCATAGAAGTGGTCTTGATGCACCTTTGAGATGAATCTCTCCATCTCCCATGACTCGGAGGCGGAAGCTTTTGCCTTCCCTTTCCTCTTTCTAGAGGTTTCTCCGGCCTTAGGTGCCATAAATGGTTATGGAAAAACAAAAAAGCAACGCTTTTACCACACCAAACTTAGAAGGTTTGCTCGTCCTCGAGCAAAAGAAGAAAGAAGAGAGTAGAGGGAGAAGAAATAGAGGAGATGGAGGAGGGTAGTGTTTCGGTCAAGGGGGTGAAGTAGTGTTTAAGATGTGTGAAAATGAAGGAGTGAAGATGGGTTTATATAGGAGTGAAGGGAGGGTTTGGGAGGGAAAGTGTTTTGAATTTGAATGGTGAGGTAGGTGGGGTTTATGATGGATGGATGTGGATTAGTGAAGGATTTATAGAGAAGAGAGTAGGATTTGATAGGTGAGGGGTTTTTGGGGAAGAGTATTATGAAAAGGTGTGAAGAAGAGAGAGAGTGAGTTGAGGTTGGTGGGGGTCCTGTGGGGTCCACAGATCCTGAGGTGTCAAGGAATTCTCATCCCTGCATCAATTAGGCGTGCAAAACGCCCTCTGCTGCCAGTCCTGGCGTTAAACGCCAGGTTGCTGCCCATTTCTGGCGTTTAACGCCAGTTTCTTGCCCTTTTCTGGCGTTAAACGCCAGTCTGGTGCCCATTTCTGGCGTTAAACGCCCAGAATGGTGCCAGACTGGGCATTTAACGCCCATTCTGCTGCCCTTACTGGCGTTTAAATGCCAGTAGGCTTCTCCTCCAGGGTGTGCTATTTTTCATTCTGTTTTTCAGTTTATTTTTGCTCTTTCAATTATTTTTGTGACTTCACATGATCATCAACCTATAGAAAATATAAAATAACAATGGAAAATAGAAAATTAACATAAATAAGTAAAATTGGGTTGCCTCCCAACAAGCGCTTCTTTAATGTCAATAGCTTGACAGTGGGCTCTCATGGAGCCTCATAGATACTCAGAGCATGATGATGGCCTCTCAACACCAAACTTAGAGTTTGGTTGTGGCCTCCCAACACCAAACTTAGAGTTTGAATGTGGGGGTTTTGTTTGACTCTGTATTGAGAGAAGCTTTTCATGCTTCTTCTTCATGGTTACAGAAGGAGATCCTTGAGCCTTAAACACAATGTAGTCCCCATTTAATTGAAGGACCAATTCTCCTCTGTCAACATCAATCACAGCTTTTGCTGTGGCTAGGAAGGGTCTTTCAAGGTACTTAGCAACTTGCTCTTCAGTGACATCTTCATCCTCTTCAGAGGAGGAATATTCATCAGAGCTCATGAATGGTAACAGGAAGTTCAAAGGAATCTCTATGGTTTCTGTATGAGCCTCAGATTCCTTTGGTTCCTCAAAGGGGGAACTCCTTACTGGTCAGTGGACGTTTCCTGAGGTCTTCCTCATTGGGAATCACTGCCTTTTCAATCTCTCCAGGTTCGGCCACACCAAGTAAGGTTATAGCCTTGCACTCTTTTTTGGGATTCTCTTCTGTATTGCTTGGGAGAGTGCTTAGGAGGAGTTTCCGTAATCTTCTTACTCAGCTGACCTACCTGTGCCTCCAAATTTATAATGGAGGACCTTGTTTCATTCATGAAACTTAGTGTGGTCTTAGATAGATCAGAGACTATGGTTGCCAGGCCAGAATGGCTCTATTCAGAATTCTCTGTCCGTTGCTGAGAAGATGATAGAAAAGGCTTGCTATTGCTAAACCTATTTCTTCCATCATTATTGTTGAAGCCTTGTTGATGCTTCTGTTGGTCCTTCCATGAGAGATTAGGATGATTTCTCCATGAAGGATTATAGGTGTTTTCATAGGGTTCTCCCATGTAATTCACCTCTTCCATTCTTCTGCAGGCATCTTCTTCAGATGAAGAGATCCTCCAGCAGAGCTATCCAATGACATCTTGGACAGTTCAGATAGACCATTATAGAAGATACCTATGATGCTCCATTCTGAAAGCATGTCAGAAGGACACCTTCTGATCAATTGTTTATATCTTTTCCAAGCTTCATAGAGGGATTCACCTTCCTTTTGTCTGAAGGTTTGGACCTCCACTCTAAGCTTGCTCAATTTTGAGGTGGAAAGAACTTTGCCAAGAAGGCATTGACTAGCTTTTCCCAAGAGTTCAGGCTTTCTTTAGGTTGTGAATCCAACCATGTTCTAGCTCCGTCTCTTACAGCAAAAGGAAAAAGCATAAGCTTGTAGACCTCGGGATCAACCCCATTGGTCTTGACAGTGTCACAGATTTACAAGAATTCAGCTAAGAACTGATGAGGATCTTCCAATGGAAGTCCATGAAACTTGCAATTCTATTGCATTAGAGAAACTAATTGAGGCTTAAGCTCAAAGTTGTTTGCTCCAATGGCAGGGATTGAGATGCTTCTCCGATAGAAGTCAGGAGTAGGTGCAGTAAAGTCACCAAGCACCTTCCTTGCATTGTTGGCATTGTTGTTGTTTTCGGCTACCATGGCTTCTTCTTGTTTGAAGAGTTCTGTTAGGTCCTCTATAGAGAGTTGTACTTTAGCTTCTCTTAGCTTTCTCTTCAAGGTCTTTTCAGGTTTAGGATCAGCTTCAACAAGAATGCCTTTGTCCTTGCTCCTGCTCATATGAAAAGAGAGGAGAAGAAAATATGGAATCCTCTATGTCACAGTATAGAGATTCCTTGAGGTGTCAGAGGAAAATAAAAATAGAAGGATGAGGTAGAGAAGAGAGAATTCGAACTTATCAAGAGAGATGGAGTTCGAATTATTGATAATGGAGAGGTGTTAGTCCTTTAAATAGAAGGATGTGAGAAGAGGGGAAGAATTTTCGAAAATAAATTAAAAAGATTTTGAAATAATAAAAAGAAATTTGAAAATTTGATTGATGATTTTCGAAAATCAAGATTGGGAAAGAAATTAAGTGATTTTTGAAAAAGATTTTGAAATTAGAAATAAAAAAGATATGATTGAAACTTAATTTTGAAAAAGATGTGATTGAAAAGACATGATTGAGAAGATATGATTGAGAATCAAATTTAAAAGAAGAAAGTTTTTAAAATTAAAGTTGATTACTTGACCAACAAGAAATTAAAAGATATGATTCTAGAATTAAAACTTTTGATCCTTTCTTAATAGGCAAGTAATAACTTAAAAATTTTGAATTAAATCACTAATTGTAGCAAGGATTTTCGAAAATAGTAATAAATAAAAAAATTGAAAAGAAATTGATTTTGAAAAGATATGATTTGAAAAAAAATTGATTTTGAAATATTATGAAAATTTGAAAAAGATTTGAATTAAAAACAACTTCTTCCCTCTAGTGTCCTCCTGGCGTTAAACGCCCAGAGTGGCATCCATTCTGGCGTTTAACGCCCAAAATGCTGCCATTCTGGGCGTTTAACGCCCAAAATACTACCTTTTGGGCGTTAAACGCCCAGCCAGGTACCCTAGCTGGCCTTTAAATGCCAGCTTTCCTTCTTCACTGGGCGTTTTGAACGCCTAGCTTTTTCTGTGTGATTCCTCTGCTGAATGTTCTGAATCTTCAATTCTCTGTATTATTGACTTGAAAAGACACAATTTTGAAATTTTTTTTGAATTCTTAATGATGGGAAACAATAAAAAATGCAACTAAGATCAAATAAATAATGCATGCAAGACACCAAACTCAGAAGTTTGTATACTAAGGACTATAACAATTTAAAAATGCATGTAAGAAACAACAAAAGACACAAAATAAGAGAAATTAAAGATCAGAGCTATGGAATCATCAAGAACAGCTTGAAGATCAATGAAGAACATATTACATATATTCGAAAAAAATGCAAGAAGAAGAAAGACATGCAATTGACACCAAACTTAAAAATTGACACTAAGATACATAAAATA
This sequence comes from Arachis ipaensis, assembly GCF_000816755.2. Lineage (NCBI taxonomy): Eukaryota > Viridiplantae > Streptophyta > Magnoliopsida > Fabales > Fabaceae > Arachis > Arachis ipaensis. The sequence goes on from NC_029794.2 coordinate 56,754,929, forward strand.
TTTTTTATTTTTATGATTTTAAAAAAAATTTTGTGATTTTTCGAAAATTATATGGAAAGGAAAATAAAGGGATTCAAAATTTTTAATGAGAATTCCAGGAATCATTGCAATGTTAGTCTAAAACTCCGGTCTAGGAATTAGACATAGCTTACTAGCCAGCCAAGCTTTCAGTGAAAGCTTCGGTCCAAAACACTAGACATGGCCAATGGCCAGCCAAGCTTTAGCAGATCATTACTTTCAACAGCAAAATTGATAGAAATCAACAAGCTCTTGTGATGATAAGTTGAAACCTCGGTCCAAAAGATTAGACATGGCTTTACAGCCAGCCAGACTTCAACAAATCATCATGAAACTCTAGAATTCATTCTTAAAAACTCTGAAGAACAGAATAGAAATATTTTTGTATTTTTGAAAATTTTTTTCAAAAATAAGAAGTAAAAAGCTTAAACATAAAATAAAATTACCTAATCTAAGCAACAAGATGAACCGTCAGTTGTCCAAACTCGAACGATCCCCGGCAACGGCGCCAGAAACTTGGTGTTGTTGCCGGACCAAAAACTTGGCACTGATGTTGCCGGAAACAAATGCGAAATTGTTGTTCGTTTGTTCCCCGGCAACGGCGCCAAAAACTTGGTGCACGAAATTGTGATCATCAATGGCGCCAACAGCTTGGTACGCACAATTGTAATCTCAATTCTTTATCACAACTTTGCACAACTAACCAGCAAGTGCACTGGGTCATCCAAGTAATAAACCTTACGTGAGTAAGGGTCGATCCCACGGAGACTGTCGGCTTGAAGCAAGCTATGGTCATCTTGTAAATCTCAGTCAGGCAGATTCAAATGGTTATGGAGAATTGATAATTAAAATATAAATAAAATATAAAATAAAGATAGAGATACTTATGTAATTCATTGGTAGGAATTTCAGATAAGCGTATGAAGATGCTTTGTTCCTTCTGAACCTCTGCTTTCCTATTGCCTTCATCCAATCATTCATGCTCCTTTCCATGGCAAGCTTTATGTTGGGCATCACCGTTGTCAATGGCTACTTCCCGTCCTCTCAGTGAAAATGTTCCAAATGCGCTGTCACCGCATGGCTAATCATATGTCGGTTCTCGATCATGTTGGAATAGGATCCATTGATCCTTTTGCGTCTGTCACACGCCCAACACTCGCGAGTTTGAAGCTCGTCATAGTCATCCCTTTCCAGATCCTACTCGGAATATCACAGACAAGGTTTAGACTTTTCGGACCTCAGGAATGGCCGCCAATAATTCTAGCCTATACTACGAAGGTTCTAATCTTAGATTAGAAACCCAAGAGATACACAATCAAGCTATTGCAAGTAGAACAGAGGTGGTTGTCAGGCACGTGTTCATAAGTGAGAATGATGATGAGTGTCACGGATCATCACATTCATCAGGTTGAAAAACGAGTGTATATCTTAGAGAAGAAGTAGGCGTGAATTGAATAGAAAAACAGTAGTACTTTGCATTAATTCATGAAGAACAGCAAAGCTCCACACCTTAATCTATGGTGTGTAGAAACTCTACCGTTGAAAATACATAAGTGAAAATAGTCTAAGCCTGGCCGAATGGCCAGCCTCCAAGGTCTAAGGACTAAACGTCCAAAGATTGAAAATATAATAGTAAAAGGTCCTATTTATAGAGAACTTGTAGCCTAGGGTTTACAGAAATAAGTAAATGATGCAGAAATTTTCTTCCGGGCCCACTTGGTGTGTGCTTGGGCTGAGCATTGAAGCTTTCACATGTAGAGGCTTTTCTTGTATTTAAACGCCAGCTTTTGTGCCAGTTTGGGCGTTTAACTCCATCTTTTATGCCAGTTCTGGCGTTTTGACGCCAGAATTCTTAAGCTGACTTTGAACGCCAGTTTGGGCCATCAAATCTTGGGCAAAGTATAGACTATTATATATTGCTGGAAAGCCCAAAATGTCTACTTTCCAACGCAATTAAGAGCGTGCCAATTGGGCTTCTGTAGCTCCAGAAAATCCACTTCGAGTTTAGAGAGGTCAGAATCCAACAGCATCTGTAGTCCTTTTTCAGCCTCTGAATCAGATTTTTGCTCAGGTCCCTCAATTTCAGGCAGAAAATACCTGAAATCATAGAAAAACACACAAACTCATAGTAAAGTCCAGAAATGTGATTTTTAAATAAAAACTAATAAAAACATAATAAAAACTAACTAAAATATACTAAAAACATACTAAAAACAATGCCAAAAAGCGTATAAATTATCCGCTCATCACAACACCAAACTTAAATTGTTGCTTATCCCTAAGCAACTGAAAATCATATACGATAAAAAGAATAGAATGTACAATGAATTCCAAAAACATCTATGAAGATCAGTATTAATTAGATGAGCGGGGCTTTTAGCTTTTTGCTTCTGAACAGTTTTGGCATCTCACTTTATCCCTTGAAGTTCAGAATGATTGGCATCTATAGGAACTCAGAATCCAGATATTGTTATTGATTCTCCTAGTTAAGTATGTTGATTCTTGAACACAGCTACTTTATGAGTCTTGGCCGTGACCCTAACCATTTTGTTTTCTAGTATTACCACCGGATACATAAATGTCACAGACACATGACTGGGTTAACCTTTTCAGATTGTGACTCAGCTTTGCTAGAGTCCCCAATTAGAGGTGTCCAGAGCTCTTAAGAACACTCTTTTTGCTTTGAACCACGACTTTAACCGCTCAGTCTCAAGTTTTCACTTGACACCTTCACGCCACAAGCACATGGTTAGGGACAGCTTGGTTTAGCCACTTAGGCCAGGATTTTATTCCTGTGGGCCCTCCTATCCACTGATGCTCAAAACCTTGGATCCTTTTTTTTATTTTACCCTTGCCTTTTGGTTTAAAGGCCTATTGGCTTTTTCCGCTTGCTTTTTTTTTTCTTTCTTTCTCTCTTTTTTTTTCGCATATATATATTTTTTCTGCAAGCTTTTCACTGCTTTTTCTTGCTTCAAGAATCAATTTTATGATTTTTCAGATTATCAAATAACATTTCTCCTTTTCTATCATTCTTTCAAGAGCCAACAATTTTAACATTCATGAACAATCAAATTCAAAAATATGCACTGTTCAAGCATTCATTCAGATAACAAAAAGTATTGCCACCACATCAAAATAATTAATCTGTTATAAAATCCGAAATTCATGCACTTCTTTTTCTTTTTCAATTAAAAACATTTCCCATTTAAGAAAGGTGATGGATTCATTTTCATTACTTTAAGGCATAGACACTTAGACACTAGTGATCATGTAATAAAGACACAAGCATAAATACACATAAAGCATAAAAATTCGAAAAACAGAAAATAAAGAACAAGGAGATTAAAGAATGGGTCCACCTTAGTGATAGCGGCTTGTTCTTCCTCTTGAAGATCTAATGGAGTGCTTGAGCTCCTCAATGTCTCTTCCTTGCCTTTGTTGCTCCTCTCTCATGACTCTTTGGTCTTCTCTAATTTCATGGAGGAGGATAGAATGCTCTTGGTGCTCCACCCTTAGTTGTCCCATGTTGGAACTTAATTCTCCTAGGGAGGTGTTGATTTTCTCCCAATAGTTTTGTGGAGGAAAATGCATCCCTTGAGGCATCTCAGGGATTTCATGATGAGGAATTTCCTCATGTCCATGAGTGGGATCTCTTGTTTGCTCCATCCTTTTCTTAGTGATGGGCTTATCCTCATCAATGAGGATATCTTCCTCTATGTCAATTCCAGCTGAATTGCAGAGGTGACAAATGAGATGAGGGAAGGCTAACCTTGCCAAAGTAGAGGACTTGTCCGCCACCTTGTAGAGTTCTTGGGATATAACTTCATGAACTTCTACTTCCTCCCTAATCATGATGCTATGGATCATGATAGCCCGGTCTATAGTAACTTCAGACCGGTTGCTAGTGGAAATGACTGAGCGTTGGATAAACTCCAACCATCCTTCTTAGTTGAACCGGCTTCCCTCTTGAATCTTGATGTGCGGAAAATGATCCGACACAAAACTCACCGGCAAGTGTACCAGGTCGCATCAAGTAATAATAACTCACGTGAGTGAGGTCGATCCCACAAGGATTGAAGGATTGAGCAATTTTAGTTTAGTGGTTGATTTAGTCAAGCAAACAGAAGTTGATTTGAGTGAATTTATGTTCAACAAGAATTAAATTGCATAGAATGTAAAGGGGAGTGGGTGATTTGCAGGAAATTAAAGGGAACAAAAAGAAAAAGAGCAGAATCTTAAAGAACAAGAAATTAAAATGGCAGAAACTTAGAACGCAAGAAATGTAAATTGCAAAATCTTAAAGTGCAAGAAATGTAAATTGCTTGAATTATAAAGGGAATTGGGAAGTGGATTTGCAGAAATTAAACAAGGAAAAGTAAAATTCAACAAACAGAAATGTAACAGATGGATTCAACTAAACCGGATCTCAAATGAAAATGAAAATAAACCTGGTGTAGCAACGAAACAAGGAAATTGATGGGAAGAAATCCATTAGTGAACTGGGCCATGAACCATTCACGTTTGAGTCAACGTTTGAGGCAAACGTTGACTCAAACGTCCCTTGTGTGACATTATGCAGCTCGGCCAAGTTGCTGTCTTCCACGTTTGAGCCAACGTTTGAGGTCAAACGTGAGCTCAAACGTGGTTACCCCATGCTACTCCTTTGGCCAACGTTTGGCCCAACGTTTGAGGCAAACGTTGGTGCAAACGTGGCTCACTCAATGCATCAAACAGAGGGGCTCTTCTTTGCTTTTATGGCGCCAACGTTTGACCTCACGTTTGAGGCAAACGTTGGCGCAAACGTTGGTTTGCTCCAGGGGTGCTTCTCCTTGCTAATATGTGGCCAACATTTGACCTCACGTTTGAGGCAAACGTTGGCTCAAACGTTGCCATGCCCAGGAGTGCTCTTTCTCTTCTTTTTGGCGCCAACATTTGACCTCACGTTTGAGGCAAACGTTGACGCAAACGTTGCCTTCCCTTGCTCCTTCTTCAGCCAACGTTTGCCTCAACGTTTGAGGCAAACGTTGTCGCAAACGTTGGCTCTTCTCCAGGGTGTTCTTCATCTGCTTCTCACGTTTGAGTTAACGTTTGAGGCAAACGTTAGCTCAAACGTGAATCCCTCTTTTCAAGCCCATTCTGGCAACCTTCTTCCAAGCTTTATTCCACCTATCATCAACCAACAATTGCATCAAAGCTATGCTCTAATCATGAAAGTTATTCTTTTTCTTTTCATATAAGCAATTATGGCATAAAACTCATGAAAATGCATCAATTCATCCATAGATGATTGAATCTAAGAAAACATGATATTCCACCCAATTGGCTTACTTGTGGCCCAAGAAAGTGCATAAAACTAAATGAGAACAAAGGAAAAAGACTAGTGAAACTAGGCTAAGATGACTTGTCATCACAACACCAAACTTAAAACTTGCTTGTCCCCAAGCAAGAACAGAATTATTAAGAAGAAAGAATGAAAACAAAAGAGAATGCTCATGTTAGCAGAGTATTATTGGTAGCTCATGGGGTTTTATGCAGATATGTAACTACTTACTTCTTATTGACAAGTAGGCCTAGAAAGTTCTCTCTAAGCATCAAGCAAAACACTGCTATGACCTCTCATTATTCCTTTGTCCTTGTTTACTGAATTCTTTTCTTTATAAACTTTAGTTCAGTGTCATGTGTAACAAGCTCTTTTCTTTATTTATGCTTGACACATTATTCACTTTAGACACTTGGCTCACATCCCCTCTTAGAACATTGATGCCCAGCACCTCTTTGGGTTACTAAATGTCTTGTAGCTAGGTTGCTCTTGATAGTGGACTTTCAGTTGATAATCCCGGGTTAGTTAACCCAAGTTACCAAGTGTTAATGCACTCCAAAGAACTTAATAATCCAAGCAGATCCTAGTACAAAGACACCACAGGTATATATTCTAAAGTTCAAACTATTGGTGTCTAGCTTTGTTTCTTTTTATTTTTCTTTTGTTCTGTTGCCACTTTTGGCTTTTTCTCTTCTTTTTTTGTTTTTCTTTTCACCCAAGGACTTTTATTTTGTTGAGATTCATAGATAGTGAACTACTTTCTTCTTAAAAAGAGAACAATCTATTCCTTTTATTCACTAATAGTGAGTTGCCACACAATCACACATACATGCCACCACTTACTATTATTTGACTTCTAGCTAATAATGAATCATCTTACTTCATGCTTCAAACATTTATTTTATTGAATTGAAAAGATGCAGGGGACAAAGCACGCATTAGTTAAGTAAAAGTAAACACACAAGCACACACTTAGACTAGCTTACTTATTTTAAGAAAACAAACATAATGCAAAGACTATTAACTAAAATGACTACTAAAGATGCAAAGACTACTTTATACAGAAATGATGCATGCTTTCTTTGTAGTAAGGAGCAGGTCCACCTTTCATGTATCATGCTTTTTCTTGCTTCTTTCATTTGCTTGGGTGTTGGTGTTCCCTGTGTCCATGTCTGTTGTCTGTTGACCCCGCCAGAACCCAGCTCTATTCATCGCCTCCTCTACTCTATCTTCAAGTCTCATAGCCTTGCTTACTTCTATCTCACTTTTCCCTTTGAAGAACTCATCGAAAGTTGGAAATGCTAGATCCATGTTGTGCAGATGCTCTCCAATATAGTTCATTTTGATTTGACTATTTATGTTGTAGTCGGCTTGGACTTCATATCTTGCATCTTGGAGAGTTATGAACTCTTTGAGAGCCCTCATATTTTCAGCTTGCATTTGTGCTAACTTTCCAAATGATTCGTGAGATTGAAAAGCATGCTCCTCTTGCATCACGAAGAATTTTGACTCAAACTCACTTTGTTTGTTCATCATTCTCAGCTGCCATTCCTCTTGCTCTTGTTGGTTTTTCATGTACTGTTAATGGTATTCCTCTTGCCTTTCTTGAATTCTCATGTACTGTTTTGATAATCTTCCAATTGCTTCCTGCATCTGAGTCAGGACACCCCAAGATCTGTGGACCCCACAGGATCCCCACCTACCTTCACTCACTCTCTTCTCTCTTCTCAATCATCCTCTATTTCCAATAAACACTCATCCCTTCTGTCTTCAATTTACCACTCACACCCATACAACCACTACCTTCAAAATTCAACATCTCTCTCTCACCCAATCCCACCCTTATGGCCGAACACACACTCCCATCCATCTCCTCCATATCTTCTTCTTATTCTTCAGTCTTTCTTCTTTTGCTCGAAGGCGAGCAACATTCTAAGTTTGGTGTGGTAAACCATAGCATCATGATTGGAAAGGAAGTAGAAGTTCATGAGGTTATATCCCTAGAACTCTACAAGGTGGCAGACAAGTCCTCTACTTTCGCAAGGTTAGCCTTCCCTCATCTCATTTGTCACCTCTGCAATTCAACTGGAATTGTCATAGAGGAAGACACCCTCATTGAAGTGGACAAGCCCATCACTAAGAAAAGGATAGAGTAATCAAGAGAGCCCACTCATGGACCTCAACAAGAGCATGAGGAAGTTCCTCATCATGAAATCCTTGAGATACCTCAAGGGATGTACTTTCCTCTACAAAACTATTGGGAGAAAATCAACACCTCCTTAGGAGAATTGAGTTCCAACATGGGACAATTAAGGGTGGAACATCAACCATCATCCATCATCCTTCATGAAATCAGAGAAGATCTAAAAGCAATGAAGGAGGAGCAGCAAAGACAAGGAAGAGACATAGAAGAGCTCAAGGACATCACTAAGGTGGATTCATTCCTTGTCCTTACTTTCTCTGTTTTTCATTTTCTATGTTATGTGCTTATATATGTTTGTGTCTTCATTACATGATCATTAGTAGTTAGTAACTCTGTCTTAAAGTTATAAATATCCTATGAATCCATCACCTCTCTTAAATGAAAAATGTTTTAATCCAAAAGAACAAGAAGTACATGAGTTTCGAATTTATCCTTGAACTTAGTTTAATTATATTGATGTGGTCACAATGCTTCTTGTTTTCTGAATGAATGCTTGAACAGTGCATATGTCTTTTGAAGTTGTTGTTTAAGAATGTTAAATATGTTGGCTCTTGAAAGAATGATGACTAGGAGACATGTTATTTGATAATCTAAAAAATAATAAAAATGATTCTTGAAGCAAGAAAAAGCAGCAAAGAACAAAGCTTGCAGAAAAAAAAAAGGCAAAAAAAAAAATAGAAAAAAAAATATAGAAAGAAAAAGAAAAAGCAAGCAGAAAAAGCCAATAACCCTTAAAACCAAAAGGCAAGGGCAAATAAAAAGGATCCCAAGGCTTTGAGCATCAGTGGATAGGAGGGCCTAAAGGAATAAAATCCTGGTCTAAGCGGCTAAACCAAGATGTCCCTAACCATGTGCTTGTGGCGTGTAGGTGTCAAGTGAAAACTTGAGACTGAGCGGTTAAAGTCAAGGTCCAAAGAAAAAAAACAAAGAGTGTGCTTAAGAACCATTGTGTCCACACATAGTAAAGAGCCATAATAATGATTCCATACAATAACAAAGAGTACTACATTAATGTGATCACAATTTCGTGCACCAGTAGTCTTCGGCTCTGCTGTGCTTCAGTAACAATCATCATTCTTTCAATGGTTATAGGCATGCCCGGGTTCAACCATGTTGGATTTGCCTCCTCCATTGGCACCTTGGCTTTCATGCATAAACACATAATAGTGCTCGGGTAGTGTAGCCACCCTTCGGCCGAATTTTTCTCTGCTATCCTTTGAATGTCATTTGTAATGATCTCATGGACTTTCACTTCTCCTCCTGTTATTATGCAATATAACATGATAGCTCTCTTCTTATTGACCTCCGAGTTGTTTACTGTGCCTAAGATTGATCTCTTCATTAGCTCATACCAACATTTTGCTTCAGGAGTGAGATCTCCTCTTCTCAAGTACTTGTACTTGTTTTTAGTAGTTTCTACCCACTCCGTGTTGACTACACTAATCTCACTGGCAATCTCATCATAGTCTTGCTCTTCATTTAACCTTTGATGGTATCCTGGCTTATCAAAATGGGCTGCCCTCAGTTTCAATACTTTCATGATAGTATTTGGGCTAAAATATACTTCAGTTCCCCGCACATAACTCTTATAAGTTGGAGCTTGATTCATTTTGGTCCTTGGGGTATTAGCATAAAATTCCCATATAATGTTCGCATTGATCCTGGTAATTGGTGAAATGAGCTCCTCCCACCTCCTCTTCCTAATCTTGGCTTTCATTTCTTGGCACTCATCGTCCGACAATAGAAGTGGAACCTCTGGATATATCTTCTTCTGACTCATCCATTCAAGTTGTAGTTGATGGTACCAAGATCTAAATTTCCACTGGTCAAATTCAGGGGTGCTTTCTTCAACCATGGGCTCCTTTCCTCTCCTTCGTTTGGTTCTTGAGGAAGAGGCCATGATTGCTTGATTGGCTGATCTTTTTGAGGTTAGAGGGAGTGTGAAAAAAGTTGGAGATTTTGATGTGTTTTCGACAAAGAAATATTTGAGGCTGAGCTTATATGATGAAGAATGATGGAGGAATTGGAGTTTGAATGGTTGGAGTGCAGGGAGTGTGCAACTTTTTCGTTTATGTGCATGGCTTGAAGGTGGTGTTTTATAATCATTTAATTGAACAATGGAGGGTTGGGATGCAATTGGATACTTTGCAAATCAAAGGTGTGCATGTAAGGTTGGATGAGGACAAAACTTGCTTCTTCAATGGTCTTCAACGTGCTTATTCCAAAGAGTGTGCAGATTCACATGTGATGGGATTTTGTCCTCATGCTAAGCTCCCCCTTGTCTTGTCTCTTTCATTGATTATTCTTTGACCACCTAACCATCACAACAAGACAACAAAGTTAAACATTATCAGATTGTGGCAAGAAGGCTTATTAAACAACTATGTGAACCCTCATTTCTTATATCTATTTTAACCATGACTCTTCTCTCTTTTTTCTTGGAGGACACCAAACTTAATGTTTGGTCATATCGTCTAAAGTGTTTCTCCCTCCAACTAGTGTTCTTGAAATCTCAATGTCACTCTTGGTTAAATATTTATAAGAAATGCTTAAAATTTTTTTTTTTCATGAGGAATCAATTGTGTCCCTTAATTGGTGCATCAAGGTTTGATGAACACCAAACTTATCTCTTGTTAAGGGGTAAATGCAAAATGCCAACAGTTGATCACAATTGATGCCTTCATCACAGAATATAATTCCTTTTTAATTATAAGGCCCTAGAAGGTAACAAAGTATGATCATCGGTGCATGATTTTTAATTTTATGAATAAGAAATGATCTTCCGAAAACATCTACATATGCAGACACCAAACTTAATGTTTGGTCATATACTTCATCAGGATGACTAAGTATATAGTCTAAGAGTGTTTGAAAAACTGATTTGGTGTACTTGAAGGTACACCAAACTTAGAATTCTTGGCATATGTTTCAAAATAGTGCATGCATTCATTAAGTACGTTCATAAAAAAAAATCATGCTAGGGTGATCATAGCTTATTGAATTAAAAACGACAGAAATCTTAAATCATGGGTTGCCTCCCATGGAGCGCTCTTTTATTGTCACTAGCTTGACATTGGAGCTTTTCTTTTATGGTGGTTGATGATTGTAGTGCCTCAACTTGTCCCCCCTCACTGTAAGCCTTCTTTGTGTGCCTTGATGCTTAATTTCAATGTGCTCGAGAGAGAGTACTTGGTTAACAGTGTAGTGATCCTCAGTTCCCAGCTGTTGATATACTAATTGCACCTTGTCGCCTTTGGAGAATCCTTCAGTTGGGATTTTTTTATTCTTCCACCCTTTGTGAGCATTCTTCTTGTTTTTCTTCCTTTTTCTTGTTAACCTTTCTTCCTTGACAGTAGCTTTAGTTGTGGTACTTTCCTTCTTGTTTATCTTCCAAATTTCTTTTTGAGTACCTTCTTTTCCTTGCATATGTTCATTCTTCTGCTTTACTGAATTGTTGATTGCTTGCCTTGGAAAACAGTCATTGATTACTTGGCTTCTTTCTTCAGAATTTTGTTGTTCTGGAAACACTTCAGAGTAATGCTTTCCTCATGCATCCTGAGAGTTAGTTCTCCTTGCTCTACATCTATGATGGCTCTGGCGGTAGCTAAAAATGGCCTTCCCAAGATAATCGAATTGTTTTCTTCTTCTTTTGTTTCCAAGATTACAAAATCTGTAGGATAAATGAACTTGTCAACCTTAACTAAAAGGTTTTCGATCACTCCTTTGGGATGTACTACTGACTGGTCCACCAATTCCAATGACATCTGTATTGGTTTCACCTTCTCTATGCCAAGCTTTTTCACTAAAGAGGATGGAATTAGATTTATGCTTGCTCCTAAATCGTACATCCCCTTGTTGATAAATAGACTTTCAATGGTGCAAGGTAGGAAAAAACTTCCTGGATCTTCCAACTTAGGAGGGAGTCCTTTTCTGATGAGTGCACTGCATTCTTCAGTGAGAAGTATAGTCTCCTTCTCCAGCCAGCTTCTTTTCTTGTTAATGAGTTCTTTCAAGAACTTGGCATATAAGGGCATCTGTTCCAATGCTTCGGCCATGGGAATGTTGATTTCCAGCTTCTTGAAAGTCTCCAGGAATTTGCGGAAGTGTTGATCCTTGGTCTCTTTGTTGAACCTCTGTGGGTATGGCAGCGGAGGAATGAAGGCTTTCTCCTTTTTCTGTGCTTCTTCCTCTCTCTCATGTATTTTGATTGGCTGGTCTTCTTTTCTTTTGGGGTTCTCTGTGCTCTTGTTTGGCACCATATCTTGATCATTGGCTTCCTCTGTATCTGTTGGTTTTTTGCTGCTCTCCACTTGTTTCCTTGTAGTGTTATTGTTGTTCATCAATGTTCTCCCACTTCTTAACTGTATTGCCTTGCACTCTTCCTTAGGATTTGGGATTGTGTCACTTGGTAGGGAACTTGGTGATCTCTCAACAGAAATCTGCTTGGAGATTTGCCCAATCTGCCTCTCTAGGCTCTTCATGGAGGCTTCATGGTTCTTGGTTGTCATTTTTTGGTATTTCCACATTTTGTCTATCAAGGTTTCCAAGTTAGTGATTCTTTGAGATTCTGGTGATGCTTGTGGTGGGTTGTGAGGTGTGGATAGTGGATGGTAGGCATTTTGGTTGGTGGGTTGGTTATTGGATTGATAATGGTTGGGGTTGGGGTAGTTGTTTTGAGGTTTTCTGTAAGGGTTTTAGTTAGTTTGCTGCTGGTTGTGGTTTTGGTTGTTTCTTGAAGTGTTTTGGTTTGAGTTCCTCTGCCATGGTTGTTGGTTCTGGTTGTGATTGTCTCCCCATCTGAGGTTTGGGTGGTTCTTCCAGGATGGATTGTAGGTATCACCATAAACTTCATTCTGTCCAGAGTTTTGGTTATACATGTACTGCACTTGCTCCTGTTGTTGCTCTTCTTAGCTTTCTTCATTCTGCACACATACAGTTGATGGGTGGCTTAGTTCACAGCTGCTACTTGAAGGCTGTCAATCCTTTTTGCCATTTGTTCAAACTGTTGTTGAATTTGTTGTTGCATCATCTTATTTTGAGCCAAAATGGAGTCTACTCCCTCCAGTTCTAATACCCCCTTTCTCTGTGATGGTTGGCGGTTTCTTTGATGAGCAAAGAAATATTGATTGTTGGCCACCATGTCCACAAGATTCTGGGCTTCCTCAGCAGTTTTCATCAGTTGTAGTGAACCTCCAGCAGAATGGTCTAATGCCTCTTGAGATTTCAATGTCAGGCCTTCATAGAAATTTTGCAGCACGTCCCATTCATTGAACATCTCTGGAGGACACTTTCTGATTAAGGCTTTGTACCTCTCCCATGCTTCATACAAGGATTCGGCATCTAATTGTATGAATGTATGCACCTCGGTTTTCAGCCTGATGACCCTTTGAGGTGGATAGAATTTGGCTAGAAATTTAGTCACCAAATCATCCCAACTAGTGATACTTCCTTGGGGAAAAGTTTCAAGCCATTGTACGGCCTTGTCCCTTAGTGAGAACAGAAACAGCAGAAGCTTGTAAGTTTCAGGATTCACTCCATTGGATTTGACAGTGTCACAAATCCTTAAGAATGTAGATAGATACTGGTTGGGATCTTCCAATGGGCTGCCTCCATAGGAACAATTGTTCTGGACAAGTGTAATGAGTTGTGGTTTTAGCTCGAAATTGTTTGTATTGACATTGGGAGTTAAGATGCTGCTTCCACAGTGTCTGGGATTTGCAAAAGTGTAGGAGGCCAACACTCTCCTCTGTGGTGGATTGGGATTAGATGGATCTCCTTCCATCTCGTGATATTCTTCCTCAGATTCTTCCTCTCCAACAATACCTTTCCCTCTCTCAGCTCTTCTTAATCTCCTGAGAGTTCTCTGGTCAGCTTCGGATAAGATAGGAGTAGCTCTCCCTGTACCTGACATACAAACAAAAAATGAAACACACAACCAGTGATACTTCAATCTATTGCTAGAATGAAGTTTTAGTTAGCTTAAGCAAAAATTCAAACAGTTAGTAGGTTAGTCAAAATTAAAGAAAAAGTGCTTGATCTAAACTACCACCTCACTTAATCATTGTCAATCTATTCAATCCCCGGCAACGGCGCCAAAAACTTGATGTGCGGAAAACGATCCGACACAAAACTAACCGGCAAGTGTACCGGGTCGCATCAAGTAATAATAACTCACGTGAGTGAGGTCGATCCCACAAGGATTGAAGGATTGAGCAATTTTAGTTTAGTGGTTGATTTAGTCAAGCAAACAGAAGTTGATTTGAGTGAATTTGTGTTCAACAAGAATTAAATTGCATAGAATGTAAAGGGGAGTGGGTGATTTGCAGGAAATTAAAGGGAACAAAAAGAAAAAGAGCGGAATCTTAAAGAACAAGAAATTAAAATGGCAGAAACTTATAACGCAAGAAATATAAATTGCAGAATCTTAAAGTGCAAGAAATGTAAATTGCTTGAATTATAAAGGGAATTGGGAAGTGGATTTGCAAAAATTAAACAAGGAAAAGTAAAATTCAACAAACAGAAATGTAACAGATGGATTCAACTAAACCGGATCTCAAATGAAAATGAAAATAAACTTGGTGTAGCAACGAAACAAGGAAATTGAAATGAAAACCAATAGATCTCAGGACCCAAGAGACTAGATAACCAAGTCTAGATCTCAATACCTTCTTAGATCCAAATTTAGAATTCAATTGTAAGAAAAGTAAAGATCCAGCAGTAGAAGAAAGGAACTCAAATATTGATTTCTCAAAAAGTGTAGTAAAGAAAACAGAGAGATCTCAAGGTGAGATTGAGACAGAATTTCCTCAATTCTTCAACACCCAAGACTCAAAATCTCCAAATAGCTCAAAACCCAAAAGCTCTCTACTGTGAATACTATGAAAATTCTTAAAGAAAACTCTAAAAAGAAAATCTCCCTAAAACTTCAAATCCTAAGCTATTTATACACTTTCTTCAAATGATCATTAAGCCTTGAATTGGGCCTTTAGCCTTGATGGAATTGGGTTGATAGTAGCCTCCGTTGATTGCTCTTGGTGTTGGGAAGAAATCCAATAGTGAACCGGGCCATGAACCATTCACGTTTGAGTCAACGTTTGAGGCAAACGTTGACTCAAACGTCCCTTGTGTGACATTATGCAGCTCGGCCAAGTTGCTGTCTTCCACGTTTGAGCCAACGTTTGAGGTCAAACGTGAGCTCAAACGTGGTTCCCCCATGCTACTCCTTTGGCCAACGTTTGGCCCAACGTTTGAGGCAAACGTTGGCGCAAACGTGGCTCACTCAATGCATCAAACAGAGGTGCTCTTCTTTGCTTTTATGGCGCCAACATTTGACCTCACGTTTGAGGCAAACGTTGGCGCAAACGTTGGTTTGCTCCAGGGGTGCTTCTCCTTGCTAATATGTGGCCAACGTTTGACCTCACGTTTAAGGCAAACGTTGGCTCAAATGTTGCCATGCCCAGGAGTGCTCTTTCTCTTCTTTTTGGCGCCAACGTTTGACCTCACGTTTGAAGCAAACGTTGGCGCAAACGTTGCCTTCCCTTGCTCCTTCTTCAGCCAACGTTTGCCTCAACGTTTGAGGCAAACGTTGGCGCAAACATTGGCTCTTCTCCAGGGTGTTCTTCATCTGCTTCTCACGTTTGAGTTAACGTTTGAGGCAAACGTTAGCTCAAACGTGAATCCCTCTTTTCAAGCCCATTCTTGCAACCTTCTTCCAAGCTTTATTCCACCTATCATCAACCAACAATTGCATCAAAGCTATGCTCTAATCATGAGAGTTATTCTTTTTCTTGTCATATAAGCAATTATGGCATAAAACTCATGAAAATGCATCAATTCATCCATAGTTGATTGAATCTAAGGAAACATGATATTCCACCTAATTGGCTTACTTGTGACCCAAGAAAGTGCATAAAACTAAATGAGAACAAAGGAAAAAGACTAGTGAAACTAGGCTAAGAAGACTTGTCATCAAATCTCTCTTCCATTGAGCACCCTCTTCACAAATGTCTATGAGGACTTGGTCCAACCTTTGATCAAAGTTGACCCTTCTAGTGTAGGGGTGTGCATCTCCTTGCATCATGGGCAAGTTGAATGCCAACCTTACATTCTCCGGACTAAAATCTAAGCATTTCCCCCGAGCCATTGTAAGCCAATTCTTTGGGTCCGGGTTCACACTTTGATTATGGTTCTTGGTGATCCATGCATTGGCATAGAACTCTTGAACCATTAAGATTCCGACTTGTTGAATGGGGTTGGTGAGAACTTCCCAACTTCTTCTTCGAATCTCATGTCGGATCTCCGGATATTCATTCTTTTTTAGCTTAAAAGGGACCTCGGGGATCACCTTCTTCTTGGCCACAACTTTATAGAAGTGGTCTTGATGCACCCTTGAGATGAATCTCTCCATCTCTCATGACTCGGAGGTGGAAGCTTTTGCCTTCCCTTTCCTCTTTCTAGAGGTTTCTCTGGCCTTAGGTGCCATAAATGGTTATGGAAAAATAAAAAGCAATGCTTTTACCACACCAAACTTAGAAGGTTTGCTCGTCCTCGAGTAAAAGAAGAAGGAAGAGAGTAGAAGAAGAAGAAATAGAGGAGATGAATGGGGCTTAGTGTTTCGGCCAAGGGGGAGAAGTAGTGTGTATGTTGTATGAAAATGAAGGAGTGAAGATTGGTTTATATTGGAGTGGAGAGGGGGGTATGGTTCGGCCATTATAGGTGGGTTTGGGTGGGAAAGTGGTTTGAATTTGAATGGTGAGGTAGGTGGGGTTTTATGAAGGATGGATGTGAGTGGTGAAGAGAATAGTGGGATTTGATAGGTGAGGGGGTTTTGGGGAAGAGGTATTGAGGTGATTGGTGAATGGGTGAAGAAGAGAGAGAGAGATAGGGTAGGTGGGGATCCTGTGGAGTCCACAGATCCTGAGGTGTCAAGGATATCTCATCCCTGCACCAAGTGGCATGCAAAAATGCCCCTTTCTGCCAATCCTGGCGTTAAACGCCAGGCTGCTGCCCATTTCTGGCGTTTAACGCCAGCTTCTTACCCATTTCTGGCGTTAAACGCCAGTCTGGTGCCCATTTCTGGCGTTAAACGCCCAGAATGGTGCCAGACTGGGCGTTTAACGCCCATTCTGCTACCCTTACTGGCGTTTAAATGCCAGTAAGTTTCTCCTCCAGGGTGTTCTATTTTTAATACTGTTTTTTCTTCTATTTTTGCTTTTTTCAATTGTTTTTTTTTTACTTCACATGATCATCAACCTACAGAAAACGTAAAATAACAAAAGAAAATAGAAATTTAACATAGATAATTAAAGATTGGGTTGCCTCCCAACAAGCGCTTCTTTAATGTCAATAGCTTGACAGTGGGCTCTCATGGAGCCTCACAGATGTTTAGAGTAATGTTGGAACCTCCCAACACCAAACTTTAGAGTTTGACTGTGGGGGCTCTGTTTGACTCTGTATTGAGAGAAGCTCTTCATGCTTCCTCTCCATGGTTACAGAGGGATATCCTTGAGCTTTAAACACAAGGGAGTCTTCATTCACTTGAATGATCAATTCTCTTCTGTCAACATCAATTACAGCTTTTGCTGTGGCTAGGAAGGGTCTGCCAAGGATGATGGATTCATCCATACACTTTCCAGTCTCTAGGATTATGAAATCAGCAGCGATGTAGTGGCCTTCAACCTTTACCAAGACATCCTCTACAAATCCATAAGCCTGTTTTCTTGAATTGTCTGCCATCTCTAGTGAGATTCTTGCAGCTTGTACCTCAATGATCCCTAGCTTCTCCATTACAGAGAGAGGCATGAGGTTTATGCTTGACCCTAGGTCACACAGAGCCTTCTCAAAGGTCATGGTGCCTATGGTACAAGGTATTGAGAACTTTCCAAGATCTTGTCTCTTCAGAGGTAATTTCTGCCTAGTCAAGTCATCCAGTTCTTTGGTGAGCAAGGGGGGTTCATCCTCCCAAGTCTCATTACCGAATAACTTGGCATTTAGTTTCATGATTGCTCCAAGGTACTTAGCAACTTGCTCTTCAGTAAGATCTTCATCCTCTTCAGAGGAAGAATACTCATCAGAGCTCATGAATGGCAGAAGAATACATCATCTTCATTCTCTCAGTGTGAGCCTCAAATTTCCATGGTTCCTCATGAGGGAACTCCTTAGAGGCCAGTGGACGTCCAGTGAGGTCTTCCTTAGTGGAGATCACTGCCTCTTCCTCCTCTCCAAGTTCGGCCGTGTGGGTCATGTTGATGGCCTTGCACTCTCCTTTTGGATTCTCTTCTGTATTGCTTGGAAGAGTACTAGGAGGGAGTTCAGTAACTTTCTTACTCAGCTGACCTACTTATGCCTCCAAATTTCTAATGGAGGACCTTGTTTCAATCATAAAACTTTGAGTGGTTTTAATTAGATCAGAGACTACAGTTGCTAAGTCAGAGTGGCTCTGCTTAGAATCCTCTGTCTGTTGCTGAGAAGATGATGGAAAAGACTTGCTATTGCTAAACTTGTTTCTTCCACCATTACTGTTGTTGAAGCCTTGTTGAGGTCTCTGTTGATCCTTCCATGAAAGATTTGGATGATTTCTCCATGAAGGATTATAGGTGTTTCCATAGGATTCTCCCATGTAATTCACCTCTTCCATTGCAGGGTTCTCAGGGTCATAAGCTTCTTCTTCAGAGGAAGCTTCCTTAGTACTGACTGATGCAGCTTGTATTCCAGACAGACTCTGAGAAATCATATTGACTTGCTTAGTCAATATTTTGTTCTGAGCCAATATGGCATTCAGAGTATCAAACTTAAAAACTCCTTTCTTCTGATTTGTCCTATTATTCACAGGATTCTTTTCAGAGGTGTACATGAATTGGTTATTTGCAACCATTTCAATGAGTTTCTAAGCTTCTGCAGGCGTCTTCTTCAAATGAAGAGATCCTCCAGCAGAACTATCCAATAACATTTTGGATAGTTCAGACAGACCATCATAGAAGATACCTATGATGCTTCATTCTGAAAGCATGTCAGAAGGACAACTTCTGATCAATTGCTTGTATCTTTCCCAAGCTTCATAGAGGGATTCACCTTCCTTTTGTCTGAAGGTTTGGACTTTCACTCTAAGCTTGCTCAATTTTTGAGGTGGAAAGAACTTTGCCTAGGCAGTAAAGTCACCAAGCACCTTCCTTGCATTGTTGGTGTTTTCGGCTGCCATGGCTTCTTCTTGTTTGAAAAGCTCTGTTAGATCCTCTACAGAGAGTTGTACTTTAGCTTCTCTCAGCTTTCTCTTCAAGGTCCTTTCGGGTTCAGGATCAGCCTCAACCAGAATGTCTTTGTCCTTACTCCTGCTCATATGAAAGAGAGAAGAAGAAAGTATGGAATCCTCTATGTCACAGTATAGAGATTCCTTGAGGTGTCAGAGGAAAAGAAAAATAGACGGAGGAGGTAGAAAGAGAAGAATTCGAACTTATCAAGAGGGATAGAGTTCGAATTGTTGATAGTGGAGGAGTGTTAGTCCTTAAATAGAAGGATGTGAGAAGAGGGGAAGAATTTTTGAAATTAAAGTAAAAGATTTTGAAATAATTAAAAGAAATTTTGAAAATTTGGTAAAAGATTTTCGAAAATTAAGATTGGAAAAGAAATTAAGTGATTTTTGAAAAAGATTTTAAAATTAGAAATAAAAAAGATATGATTGAAAATAAATTTTGAAAAAGATGTGATTGAAAAGATATGATTGAGAAGATATGATTGAAAATCAAATTAAAAAGAGAAAGTTTTAAAATTAAAGTTGATTACTTGACTAACAAGAAATTAGAAGATATGATTCTAGAATTAAAATTTTTGATCCTTTCTTAATAGGCAAGTAACAACTAGAAAATTTTGAATTGAGTTATTAATTGTAGCAAGGATTTTCGAAAATAGTAATAAATAAAAAAAATTGAAAAGAATTTGATTTTGAAAAGATATGATTGAAAAGATATGATTTGAAAAAGATTTGATTTTGAAGAATTATGAAAACTTAAAAAAAAAATTTGAATTAAAAACAAAATCTTCCCTCTTATGTCATGCTGGCGTTAAACGCCCAGAATGGCATCCATTCTGGCGTTTAACGCCCAAAATGCTACCTTTTTGGGCGTTAAACGCCCAGCCAGGTACCCTGGCTGGTGTTTAAACGCCAGTTTTCCTTCTTCACTGGGCGTTTTGAAAGCCCAGCTTTTTCTGTGTAATTCCTCTGCTGAATGTTCTGAATCTTCAATTTTCTGTGTTATTGACTTGAAAAGACACAATTTTGAAATTTTTTTTTGAATTTTTAATGATGAGAAACAATAGAAATGCAACTAAGATCAAATAAACAATGCATGCAAGACACTAAACTTAGAAGTTTGTATACTAATGACTATAACAATTTGAAAATGCATGTAAGAAACAACAAAAGACACAGAATAAGAGAAATTAAAGATCAGAGCACTGAAATCATCAAGAACAACTTGGAGATCAATCAAGAACATAATGCATATATTCAAAAAATGCAAGAAGAATAAAGACATGCAATTGACACCAAACTTAAAAATTGATATTAGACTCAAACAAGAAACATAAAATATTTTTTATTTTTATGGTTTTATAAATTTTTTTGTGATTTTTCGAAAATTGAGTGGAAAAGAAAATAAAGGGGTTCAAAATTTTTAATAAGAGTTCCAGGAATCATTGCAATGCTAGTCTAAGACTCCGGTCCAGGAATTAGACATGGCTTACTAGCCAGCCAAGCTTTCAATGAAAGCTCCGGTCCAAAATACTAGACATGGCCAATGGCCAGCCAAGCTTTAGCAGATCATTGCTAACAATAGCAAAATTGTTAGAAATCAACAAACTCTTGTGATGATAAGTTGAAACCTCGGTCTAATAAGATTAGACATGGCTTTACAGCCAGCCAGACTTCAACAGATCATCATGAAACTCTAGAATTTATTCTTAAAAACTCTGAGGAACAAAATAAAAAAAATTGTATTAAAATAAATTTTCAAAAATAAAAAGTAAAATTACCTAATCTAAGCAACAAGATAAACCGTCAGTTGTCCAAACTCGAACAATCCCCGGCAACGGCGCCAAAAACTTGGTGCACGAAATTGTGATCATCAACAATGGCGCCAAAGACTTGGAGCTCTCAACGTGAATCACACTTTGTCACAATTCTGCACAACTAACCAGCAAGTGCACTGGGTCATCCAAGTAATACCTTACGTGAGTAAGGGTCGATCCCACGGAGACTGTCGGCTTGAAGCAAGCTATGGTCATCTTGTAAATCTCAGTCAGGCGAATTCAAATGGTTATGGAGGATTGATAATTAAAAGATGAATAAAACATAAAATAAAGATAGAGATAGAGATACTTATGTAATTCATTGGTAGGAATTTCAGATAAGCGTATGAAGATGCTTTGTTCCTCCTGAACCTCTGCTTTCCTATTGCCTTCTTCCAATCATTCATACTCCTTTCCATGGCAAGCTTTATGTTGGGCATCACCGTTGTCAATGGCTACTTTCTGTCCTCTCAGTGAAAATGTTCTACGCACGCTGTCACCGCACGACTAATCATCTGTCGATTCTCAATCATGTTGGAATAGGATCCATTGATCCTTTTGCATTTATCACACGCCCAACACTCGCAAGTTTGAAGCTCGTCACAGTCATCCCTTCCCAGATCCTACTCAGAATACCACAGACAAGGTTTAGACATTTCGGATCTCAGGAATGGCCGCCAATAATTCTAGCCTATACCACGAAGGTTCTAATCTTAGATCAGAAACCCAAGCGATACACATTCAAGCTTGTTTGCTTGTAGAACGGAAGTGGTTGTCAGGCACACATTCATAGGTGAGAATGGTGATGAGTGTCACATAATCATCACATTCATCATGTTCTTGTGTCCGAATGAATATCTTAGAGAAGAAGTAGGCGTGAATTGAATAGAAAAACAGTAGTACTTTGCATTAATTCATGAAGAACAGTAGAGCTCCACACCTTAATCTATGGTGTGTAGAAACTCCACCGTTGAAAATACAAAAGTGATAATGGTGGTCATTGGCTTCGGTCCCAGAGAGGGAATCCGAAGAACCAAGATGAAAATACAATAGTAAAAGGTCCTATTTATAGAAAACTAGTAGCCTAGGGTTTACAGAAATAAGTAATTAATGCAGAAATATTCTTCCGGGCCCACTTGGTATGTGCTTGGGCTGAGCATTGAAGCTTTCACATGTAGAGACTTTTCTTGGAGTTAAACGCCAGCTTTTGTGCCAGTTTGGGCGTTTAACTCCAGCTTTTATGCCAGTTCTGGCGTCTTGATGCCAGAATTCTTAAGCTGATTTGGAACGCCGGTTTCGGCCATCAAATCTTAGGCAAAGTATGAACTATTATATATTTCTTGAAAGTCCAAGATGTCTACTTTCCAACTCAATTGAGAGCATGCCAATTGGGCTTCTGTAGCTCCAGAAAATCTACTTCGAGTGCAGGGAGGTCAGAATCCAACAGCATCTGTAGTCCTTTTTCAGCCTCTGAATCAGATTTTTGCTCAGGTCTCTCAATTTCAGCCAGAAAATACCTGAAATCACAGAAAAATACACAAACTCATAGTAAAGTCCAGAAATATGATTTTTAAATAAAAACTAATAAAAACATAATAAAAACTAACTAAAACATACTAAAAACAATGCCAAAAAGCGTATAAATTATCCGCTCATCACATACGCCTCACGGTAGTTAAGGCCGCATGATATGAACTACCCGACACATGATTTGGAACTTGCTGCTGTTGTGTTTGCTTTAAAGATTTGGAGGCACTACCTCTATGGCGTTAAGTTTCTTGTTTTCTCAGACCATAAGAGTTTGAAGTATCTTTTTGAGCAGAAAGAGTTGAATATGCGTCAGAGGAGGTGGATGAAGCTTCTGAAAGATTATGATTTTGAATTGAATTATCATCCAGGAAAAGCAAACGTTGTGGCGGATGCTTTGAGTCGGAAATCTTTATATGCAGCTTGGATGATGCTACAGGAAGAAGAATTACTGAAGGCATTTCAAGGTTTGAATTTGGGAATTAGAGAAGAATCTAGAATTTTATGTTTGAGTCAGTTGCAGATTTCAAGTGATTTTAAATCAAAACTTCTGAAGGCTCATCGAGCCAGTGAAGCGTTATGTAAGGTATTACCAGCAATTGAACAGGGAAAACAGTGGAGAGTGTCAGAAGGACAGGATGGTTTGTGGAGGTTCAAGAACCGGATTGTTGTGCCAGATATTGGAGACCTGCGACAGAGAATCTTGAAGGAAGCTCATAAGAGCGGGTTTTCAATTCACCCAGGGAGCACTAAAATGTATCAGGATCTGAAAGCGATGTTTTGGTGGCCAGGCATGAAGAATGATGTGGCATTGTATGTATCTAAATGTTTAACGTGTCAGAAGGTTAAGATTGAGCATCAGAGACCATCAGGGACCCTTCAGTCTTTGGAGATTCCACAATGGAAATGGGAGAGTATTGCAACAAATTTTGTGATAGGTTTGCCTAGAACCCAGTCTGGTTGTGACGCTATTTGGGTGGTTGTGGATCGACTGACAAAATCAGCTCATTTTCTTCCTATCCGAATAAGTTGCACAATGGAAGAATTGGCTCGAATGTATATCAAAGAGATTGTCAGGTTGCATGGTGTGCCTTCTACCATTATATCTGACAGAGATCCTCGTTTCACATTAAGGTTCTGGGGAGCTTTTCAGCGTGCATTTGGGACTCAGTTGAGTTTGAGTACTGCATATCACCCTCAGACAGATGGCCAGTCAGAGAGAACTATTCAGACCTTGGAAGATATGCTAAGGGCCTATGTTTTGGACCAGCTGGCGAGCTGGGATCGGTATATGCCATTAATACAGTTTGCTTATAATAATAGTTATCATGCGAGTATTGAAATGGCTCCATATGAAGCTCTGTATGGCAGAAAATGTCAGTCTCCACTATGTTGGCATGAAACTGGAGAAAGGAGTTTGTTAGGGCCTGAGATGAAAGCTGAAACTACTGAACAGATAAAAAAGATTCGTAGTCAAATGCTTATAGTCCAGAGTCGCCAAAAAAGTTATGCTGACCAGAGGCGAAAGCCTTTAGAATTTGAGGAAGGAGAGCATGTTTTTTTGAAAGTTACACCAACCACTGGAGTGGGAAGAGCTATTAAGACTAAGAAACTGAATCCTCGTTATATTGGACCGTTTGAGATTCTGAAGAGAATTGGACTAGTGGCTTATAGAAGTGTCTTACCGCCATACCTTTCGAATTTGCACGATGTATTTCATGTATCACAGCTTCGAAAGTATACTCCTGATGCAAGTCATGTTCTAGAACCAGAACCAATCCAAGTGAAAGAATATCTAACACTTTCAGTAATTCCGGCAAGAATTGATGACACCAGTGTTAAACGAATACATGAAAGGGAAGTATCATTAGTAAAAGTAGCTTGGAGTCGAGTTAGTATCGAGAAACATACTTGGGAACTCGAATCAGATATGCGAAAGGACTACCCACATCTCTTTTCAGGTAACTGAATTTGAATTTTGAGGGCAAAATTTTTTATTAGGTGGGTAGGATGTAAACCCCGGTTAAATTAGTAGATAATTAGTCAATAAATTAGTTTTTAATAAAGAGGATTAGAAATGCAAATATTATATCAAATTAGGATAGAACTCATCGAAACGAGAATTTTGACACCAATTTCGAAGAAAACAGTTCAAGATTGGACCAAACGGGCCGAACCAGTTGAACCGGGACCAAACCGGGCCGTGGGTCCAACCGGACCAATATATTAAATAAACCCAAGCCCTTCTCTCCGTCATTTCAGCAGAAAACGAAGCAGAAGGCTTCCAGGGGAGAAGAGCGACGAAAGTTTCCCGAACCTTTACGGTGAATTTCAAAATCCCGTAACTCCTCCGTTCGAGCTCTACATTTCTACTAGAACAATTTCATTGGTAAGCTACTAAACACCCCCAGACACTCCTTTCTCCCAATTTTTACTAAATTAAGTGGAGATATTGAATTTTTTTGCTTTTTGATGTTTTAGGATCCAATTAGCTTGAGGAAAACGCTTACTCTTACTTATGTGAAGCTTGGGTAAGGTGAGGATACGATAATTCTATTTTATTTTTATTGAATTTGAGCTTTGATTATTAAATTGGATATATATGTGTTATGAATGTGTATTAGGTTGTGAATAAATAATTGGAGCTTGAAATTGTGAATACTGGAACTTGGAGGAAGCGGATTAGTTGAGTTTTGAGGGGCTGCCTTGGTTTTGAATAAATAGCTTTGGTTGTTACGTGAAAATCGGCCAAGGTATAGTTTAGGTTTCTTGCATTTAATATAGAATGTTCTGTGAAAACTTAGGCTAGATGACCATAGGATAAGTTGGAATGCAGGTGTATATTTAATGTTTAGTAATTTGTCGATGAATATATTTGGTTGCAGTTTATTGGATAATTAGTTATTAATTTTGGATGGTGAATGTTGTTATGTTAATTTGGAGAGAATTATGGTTGAATGTTATAGTTTATGAACATGGTTGATGAATTATAATTGAATTATTTATATGGCTTATGAATTTGAATAATCTGATATACGAGATTCCCTGGATCAAGTGCCATGGCTTGCCACCACGTGTACCAGGTTGAAAACTCGATACTCTGTTGACCCTACGACGTAAGTGTGACCGGGCACTATATAAATTCCCGGGAATGTTACCCCCATTGAGCAATATTGATTATTTGAGAAAAAGCTATGCATAAACTCTTGGGGATGCACATCGGGGGACAGTCTAAGGACAATTCAGACTTGTCGGGTTGGCTGGATAACCGACAGTTGAGCCTCATCAGCCATAGGACAGGCATGCATCATGTGCATATTACTTGAATTACTTGCTTGTGTATTAACTGGTTAAATGTATATTTGTTACCTGCAGTACTTGTAACCTTCTTGTGCTTGCCTTTGTCTGTTTAGTTGTCTGTGAAAATGCATGATGGAGTTGGAGGTATGGAGGAATGGCAGAATGGGATTTAGATTTAAGGTTAAGTTAAGTTAGGTTTAAATATCCTTAGTAAACCACCTTTTATGGCTTCTGTTTAATACTTTAAGCTCTATAATCTGAGTGTCAGCATTCTAGGATTTACCTCTGGCATTCCCAGGACCTTATATATTATGTGTGTGGCACCTTTACCATACTGAGAACCTCCGGTTCTCATTCCATACTATGTTGTTGTTTTTCAGATGCAGGTCGGGAGGCATCTCGTTAGGCGTCTAGACCCTTGAAGCGGAGTGGTTACAGGGTTATTTTGTTATGCTATGATGTGTATATATGTACTTAGTTTTCTCTCCGCATAACTTGTTCTTTTGATCCTCCTAGAGGTTTATGGAGAGGCAGGATTGTGTATATGTACTTTTGGGTTTTGGGATGTGTGTATATATGTGTAAATATTCTCTGGCCAATCTTGACTTCGCAGGCTGAGTTAGGAGCTTGTTATTTTGTTTCTTTGGCACTCTATTCCTACTTCTGTTATCTTATGTTTAATAATTATGATTTTCTTAGCACGTAAGTTAACTCGTACCTTGAGCGTTACACTTTTATTTTGTGATTTTTGTTTCCTCTTTCTTCAAGGCTCCTAGCATATTATAATTCTTCTGCTATTATATGTACTCATTTTATTTTAGAGGTCGTAATACTACACCACCTCTGTTTTACGGCTTAAGCGTAAAGCTTAGTGTGGTTGGGTGTTACAAGTTCACCCTTGTTAAGGACTCTTGCCTGCTTTACACGTTTTTCATTACTTTTCTGTAAGCATGAATCACTAACCTCCTAAGGTTAAGGTTAGGAGCTCTGTTGAGTTTCATGGATTAATAATATTACTATTCTAATTCACTATTTCTGATTCTATTCTCTTATTCATTTTCGTTCTTCATCTTATGAATTGAGGGTGACCCGTGACAATCACCCTTGTTCTACATGGGTTTCGTGCAAGTCCTGACCCGGATAGCATTGAACCAAAGCTAGAGATTGCATTGCGAATTCCAATAGAGTACCTGGGTAACTTTGGATACGTGACATGAAATTTTGTTGACCGTGGGTAAGTGAGGTCTCTGTGGTGCTAAGGCTAGAGTCTGAGAAGCAGCGTTCCCTGATTCGGAAGATCTGCCTTGTCTGTGGCACCTTTAGTAGGATCATGAAGGGAAGTGGATTGCTTAGAGCTTCATCTTCTGCTACAGTGAGAAACCTAGAGGTGGCTTGATAAGAGGACATGAGTCACTTGCAACATGGTGGATTGCTGCAGTGGAGGAGGTTAACTTGATGAGAGGATATGAGTTAGTCACTTATGGCTGCCATTGAATGAATCAGAAAGTTATTAAAGTAGACAGTAAGAAAAGTTAATCCGGAAAGACAAAGCATCTCCGAAGTCTCAACCGTTCTCATACCATTTATTTTCCACATATTTAGTAACGTTTTATTTATTTATTCTGTTTTATACATTTTTCGTGACAAACTATAATTTCTATCTGCCTAACTAAGATTTGCAAGGCAACCATTGCTTGCTTGCTCAAACCAATAATTTTCATGGAATCGACCCTCACTCACCTGAAGTATTACTTGGACGACCCGGTATACTTGCTGGTCTATCTGTGCGAAACGTGCGGAGCCAAATTCGTGCACCATCGATCTTTCCAACGATTCAAGAATAGTTGAAAAAGGAATTTGTGAAAAAAGTTATGAGATTTTGAAAATTGAATTAAAAAACCGATTTCTGCAACATATCAGATTTTCTGTTTTTTGATATGGATGCGTACGTGGCCTTTGACATGCGTACGCGGGCATTGGCCTCTACGTATGCGAACACTGCATGCGTACATGACTTACTAAATTTTCACCTCATGCGTACGCGAGACCATGCATGTGTACGCGTGACCTCCAGATTTTGTAAAAGTTTAATTAAGCTTTTTAACCATTCCTTTAGCCTTTTAAACCTTTATAAAGCCCGATAAGAGTCTAGAGCCGATGTATTCGAGGATAGAGAAGTTAAAGAATGATACTTGATGAGTTGAGTTAGTGAATCAAAGGAAAATGAGTAAAATGTGAGATAATGCAAGATGACATTAATACGGTGAATGAGTATGATAATGAGAGATAAGTTATGAGGATTGATTTGATATTAAATAATGAGAATGATGTTGATAATGAGAAAGGACGATGAATTGGTTGAGATTAAGTATGACGAGAAGGGTTATGACAAAGAAAAATGACAGATATGGATTACGATTGAGTATAATGAGAATGATGATGAAAATGAGCGAAATGAATGATGAGTCTAAGTTATTGATAATTGGGGAATGATGATGGATTTGGGAGGTTTAGGATTCCCTATGAGTTATACATTATATACGTGAGTGAAGATCTTGATGAGATTGTGATTGAGAAGTGTGACGGGCACTATTACCTGGAGTGAATAGTCGAGTTGAGGTAGACGATTTCCTCTCTCGTGTTGTGATTATGATTAAAGAGACAATAAAAATTGTATAGTGAGGACGGTGGTGTTATCCCGATCACGTAAAGGCAATTTGAGATTGAAAATTCTCTCACTTGCTATAATAAACAAGTTGAGGTCGAGGATTCCGTCTCTTGTTGTGGTGGACAAACTTGAGGTTGAGGACTCCCTCACTTGTTGCACCAGAGGGTTGGACAGAAGGTCGAGGATTCCCTTCAGATTAAATCTTGTGATTATTAATTTGAATTCTGGTTATGTTTGATGATTTGAATTGAAATGAGTTTTGGATTGATGTGGTGAGGACAATGGCTTTGTCCCGCTCATGAATGGACAAGTTGAGATTGAGGATTCTCAGTAGGTAAGTTGAGATTGAGGATTCTCTCACTTGCTATGATACACAAGTTGAGGTCGAGGATTCTCTCTCTTGTTGTGGTAGACGAGCTTGAGGTTGAGAATTTTCTCACTTGTCGCACTAGAGAGTTGAATAGAAGGTTGAGGATTCCTTTCAGATTAATTCTGTAATGATTAATTCGAATTGCGGGTATGTTTGCTTGTGTTGAATTGAAAATGAGTTCGAATTGAAATGGTGAGGACGGTGGTTGGATTCCACTCACTAATAGGCAAGCTGAGATAGATGATTTTCTCTCTTGCTGTAATGGATAAGATAAGGTTGAGGATTTCCTCTCTTGTTGGCGGTGGGCAAGCGAGATTGGGGCTTTCCTCTCTTATTACATCGGGAAATTAAATGAAAAATGTTGAGGATTCCATTTGATTCGATTCCTGGTGTGGTATGAATGAGTTAGGTTGAGAATTTCCTATCATTACATCACAGTCTCTCTCTGAATAGGAGGTTGAGGATTCCCACCTTGAAGGTTGAAGATTCCTTCGTGTTGAGAGACGATATCCGAGTTAGCTACCGGGTGTGTCGGATTGGCTGTATAACTGACAGATGAACTCATTGGCCATGTGGCAGGCATACATCATTTGCATATGTTTGATTTGATTGGGTTTGCTTAATTGTATCGTTTACCTAATTGTATACCTTATATGACTAAATGCTACTTGCATTACATGCCTTACTTGTCTATTACTTGTTTGCATTGTTTGTGTTTGTACAACTGAGAGGTCCCTCATGTTGGTGTTGGTTGACGCTGAGAGTTGTCCTTGTTGAAATGAGATGAAATGATTTGAGCTCCCTAGGTAGACGCAGTGAAGTAAGTTCACTTGCTTCAGGTAAAGATTTGAGGTATTGATATATAATTACTGAAACGACTAGCTGGTGTTGGTTCTGGTTATGATTCTATTCTAAAGTGGAAGCTGGAAAGTTTGGATAGTTGGAAAAGATGTGAAATTAAAGTAGACTTAGTATCTCCCAGGACAGTTGCCTAAGTTATGGATTATTGAGAATCTAGGGTGAATAATTGATGAAAGGGAGATTAGGATGCTTAGTGAGTTTTTATTATAGTGCATTGTATTTATTTGGCACTGAAAACTTATGGGTTGGGAGTTCTTATTTCGTATATATATTTTTTTCCAGATTTAAGTCCAGGTGCTTAGCAGTAAGCTGTGGTTTATCTGAAAGATAGCAATGATCATTGGATTCTCTGCTTATTTTGTTTAGATTTCTCTCCATACTCATTTTGAAAAACTTATGCTATGTATCTATTTAATCTTTTTGAAAACTTGCCTATAGAGGTCTTGATGTATATTTTGGGAGAGTTAAAAAACTACTATTGTCAACTGATTTTATTTCTGTATCCTAGTCAGACTAAACTTCGCAGGTCGTGACTAGTGGCTATTATACTTATGTCTATATACATATATGTACCTTGTCTTTATTCTTTTCTTCCTTATTGTTATACCTTATCTTGATTCGCTATCCGAATATGTTTTATCTTCTTTTTTTCAATATGAGAGTGTTTCCGGGTGCGATTTTATCTTGCTCCCTTTTAGCATTCTCGTTAAATAACTCCTTTCAATCATATAGATATATATGTATTTTAATCCACCTTGTGAGTCGTATCACCTTACTATCGTTGACTTATGGCTCGAACATAAGGATTTGAATATTAGGGTGTTACAGATCTTGTCTTGATTTAGTTTTTTT